>NW_026892555.1:30717500-31087500 GCF_033815535.1 Pezoporus flaviventris
GATCATTTACATTCACAGCTTTTAAGAAAAAAATTACAGA
This sequence comes from Pezoporus flaviventris, assembly GCF_033815535.1. NCBI lineage: Eukaryota > Metazoa > Chordata > Aves > Psittaciformes > Psittacidae > Pezoporus > Pezoporus flaviventris. Next base: position 30,717,541 of record NW_026892555.1, read on the forward strand.
AATATAAGCTTTATTAAACTTATATCTAATTTAAGAAAAATGTAATATTAACATAAGGTAAGTATACTAAAAATACTGTAATCATGTAAAAGAGTAACACAGTGGTTTAAAGTGTGAATTATCACAAACTTTGTGATTTTACTAAATTCTGGATGTGTCTTCTGTCAGCACATTCAAGAGGTAAGACTGAATTGCAAAACTAACAATCAATGACCAGGGAGTCAAAGTGGCTCTACAATATTCACCTAACCTCTTTGTTGTCTCAAAACTAACTGAGAAATAAATGTTACAGTACTTTTTTGTTTGCCTAATACTAATTTGCTTGCACGCTAAGAATGCTTCTAAGAGTTATCACAAGGCAGGTAGTCAAACATTTCAATTCTCAGGGAGATACTACAACTCCAGATGACTTCAGAAAGAGTCTTGATGAAAACAAAAAATAAAGAATGGTACTTTTGTGCGCATTTACAAGGCTGCAAGACTCTTCCAATTATGCATCTGAAAAAAAAAAAAAGCCATGGGTGTTGTAAATCATGTTAAATATTTAAATATTTCTCTGTATTAAAATCAGCCTGGTCAGTGATTATACAGGATGGTTTTTTAACAGTTCAGTTATTAATAAAGCATTTGTTTTTTCTAGAATATTATTATGGCAAATTTAGTTTGTATGGCCAAGATCAGATGGGCATTTTGTTTTTATTATGCATAGTCTTTTGTCATTTTTTTGCTCTGCAAGTTAATTTGACTGCTGTGCATAAGTGAAGTGAGCAATTCAGTAATTAACTTTTGTGTTTTAAAATGTATGAACTTTAATTAGATTTCATTATAAACAAACAAATGTCAACCGTAATTATAAGCTCCTTGGTTTAACCACATATTATCCCTTTTCAAACAAACTTGATGTCAGACAAATTAAAATCAAGCAGCCAGCAATTTTGAGTTGAATTTTACATGATCTGCCAGTAACCTGATTACTTTAACTTCAATATCATTACAGGAAAAGTATTTCAGGAAAAATAATTACAAGAATTCCAACAGGAGACAAGCTTAATTGTATTGATTCAAAAGATGCATGTATATAGGAACCATGCTGAAGGAATAATGTTATCTTAAATCAACAGTTACTATTAAAATGATATCGTCTGGCATGAAAAAGGCAATTTGATATTGGTGTCTGGAAAAGCAGAGGTACAAAACTAACTGAAATAATTATCTTTACGCCATTATACTCTAAGCAACAAAATATCAATGTGGAACAACTTCAAGGCATGAAGGTTTGCAGGTTTATTTACTGACTGGTGTATCTATTAGTACCAGGAACAAGTGGAGCTGTCAGGACATAATGAAGGTAAATGATTAGTTAGCACAGAGACTGAGCTCTTCTTCAATGCAATAAGAGTTAATTAAAGTTTACCACCAAACATCAACCAAAGCAGGATGTTGATCAGGTTTCAGCATTAAGTGCAAACAGACAATGGTTGGCAGCAATTAGTGCAGCTATCAAATGACATGCAATGATAATTATACATTTAAAACAGCTAAAGGGCTTGTGGAAGGGAAAGAAGGATCTCATCAGCTTCTTTGACTATGTACAGTCAAAGTGCAGGAAACAGGCATCAGATATTTCACTTCAATACTATAAATCAGTGGAATTAAACAAAAAAAAAAAAGGTTGTACAAGCACATTATCTGAAAGAGGACAATTCACTGTACATGAAATGGAAGAAATCTGCAGACGACTCCTAACAAAGATAAGTATTAGTTAGATTAAATAAATTACTCTGCTGCTGCCACTCACACTGACACATAAACAGAGAAGTGTTTGGGGTTTAAAGGCTAGTGACTGCAGCTTTGTTACACATTTCCATGCCAGATTTGAGGTTACCTGGTATCTTTAGTCCCTGTGGCCATGTTCATAGCACAAAAAGGCCCAGAAGGACCACAGCCCCAAAGCCCATGACTACAAAAGGTAGTTTCATATGCCAGCTGCAAGCCGGCTGTGAGGAAGCCTAGGCTTATCAGAGGCAATTACCTGGTTTCTGAGCCACAGCCTAAGGCTCTGCCACATATCCCCTGCTCTCCACCTCCTGTGATCAGTGTATGTGCTAGCTCTGCCTGTTCCCAAACTTATGACCAAGTTTTGGGAAAGAAAAAGAAAGAGAGCTCTTTCCACCACAGGTGAACACTCTGCAACATACAGCAGCGACACAGGCACACTAATAACCCAGAGCGCAGAGAAGGCCAGTGCCGCTCTCTGCCACACTATGCTCTGTTTCAAAGGCCTTGCATAATGGTGGCAAGTACCAGATCAGGGATATACAATGGAGTCAATACCAAACTTAATTTTCATTTCAGCCTTCCATTTAAAAGGTAAGATGATAAACTCGCAGCAGCACTTCTAGTAGCTACACCAAACAAGGGAAAAACTGCCTTAGCCCAGTTTTTCATCCTTGGCATGGATCTGTGAAGTTAAAACAACCCCAATTCTACAATATCAAAAACATGGGAAATGCAGCAAAACAGGTAATTATCCCTTCCACAGGCAAATAGCCATGATTAACCATGCAGCCAGACAGACAACTACACACATCTAGTATTCTGACAATTCCTCAATAACCACTCCACACACTGGAGATGGAATAACTCATTCCTGCTCACTCCTCTTGAGCTGGCATAGTACAGCTAATAGGATTACCTGGTTAAACACCTACCCAGTTCCACAGCAGCTGAATAGGTCTGGCAAGTAGGATCCCCACCTCAAATAAATGAAGATTTCTTCCGCATTTTTATGGACAGCATAGTGGCAAAATCACCCTGCTTTTTCCAAGTACGTAGAAGGAAGCAAGACAAGGCTTACCAAAAGACAAGTAGCAAGTTTCCAAGAAAGCTAAACTGTGACAAATTAAAACCCCACAATGAGAGAGGGAAGGGGTCAGATAGTAAGACTCATTGCTGCAGGTTACCACTGAGATCACAAATCTACCAACGTTAAAAAACAATAAAAGCTAGCTGTCAAAAGTATCCAGAGTTATTGTAATGAATGTGCACTCGAAAAAAAAGAAAGTTAGGAAAAAGAAAAAAAAAAATGTAAGGGATATTAAACCTTACTCTTCAGAGGTCTAAACAATTTGCATTTGCAATTGTGGCAAGGCAGGAGTATACAATAAGTTATCCTACATCTGCTTTCTGTGATACTCTGCTGAAACATCTTCTACAGACCAGTCAAAGAGAGAGGAGGCTAGCCACACCAGAGTCCCAGTTTGGCAATCAATATATTCCTATAGTATGAATTACACCTCCTGAGTAAAGATGTGTCTGCAGCAGAAAGATTGCCCTTATCTTTTATTTGAAATAACCTATGCAAAAAAGATCATCAGCATCAGTTTGCATTTATGTAAGTTATATTAATTTCCACTGTGTCAAATTCAGAAAGCCTTCATTTAAGATTATGATTACTGCATTTATTTTAAAATCTTTTCTCCTTTTTTTTTCCAGAAGCAAACCCACACACATATGCAAAATGCATAAAGATGGGTTTTGTTATAATGCTGGCTACCAATTGTGAGTTTTGTTGGAATGTATGTTCACATTGTTAAAATTATTTTAATAAAATGCCTTACTGGCTTGAATAGTTCCTGAGCTGCAGCCTAGAGCAGTTCTACAGATTTATTTTTTTTTCCTAACAAACCTCATTTTCCCAACTAATTCTGTTATGCTAGGGATTTGTGCACAGAGTTGGCTAATCCCAGTATTTCCCTAGAGCTGCATCTAAACTATGGCCCACTCCCAGTACAAAAGTGTCTCCAAAAGCCCTTTCGCCCCCTTCAGCACTGATACACTCATTGGTCCTGACATTTTCACTTCAGCCATGACAAATGAGCTGATGGCTGTGATCAGATTGCACACGAGGACTGCTTTATCAAAGACGTATCATTAACTCTCATCACTGTCTTCCATTACGGCACCTTTGGTCAAATCTGTTGTGAAAATGCAAGTCAGTTTAAAAACATAACCTAAACACAGCCACAAACAAACTTCATTAAAAAGCAAACCAGACTCAGACAGGATCAGAAAGAGACTAGCGTTAACTAAATGTTTCTCTGGGGATTTAAGTAACTGTACTCAACCTCTGCCCCAGTGCAAACATGGCAGTTGACCGTCTTCGAAAGGTCCCTTCCCCCATTGCGGACTGCGAGCACTACTTTGCCTTTTTTAGAAAAACAAAAATAAAGCAGCAGCAATCAAATATGTCTAGAAACAAAGTCAATTATTTTCTTTTCTTTTCCGCCTCTGAACTACTTTGCATTTCTGTGCGTCTGCTTTTATCAAAATATATTTCTCAAATGAATCCCTTAAAGAATATAAAATTTTCATTTGAATTGCAGCCATATGATCATACTGTTTTCTGACTCACATTAAAACAGCCAACATAAAACACTGAAACGGAAATCTCTCAGTTCGCTATGAATAACGCAACCTTTCTGTCAAGTTAGAACCTAAGTTCCAGATACATAGTTCTTGTTACATCTAGAGGGTTTACAAAGTATATATTTGTTGTAACCTCTTCTAGCAATTCATCTGAGAATACACATCTAGCAGAGTCAACTGTAACACAACAGATCTTGGGAATGGAGGTCATGCTTTGAGATAAAGTGCTATTCACTTTTGGACCATGCAAGAAGCTCTTTATTCCTGTTCTTATTGGCATCAGTTCCCCCTTACCAGAGCAAGAACAAAGCCAAGTGCTCGTGTGAGGTTTATGAATAAATCAGAGGTGAGCCACTTTAAGTGCTGCCCATGATTTCCTTGTTGACAGTGAGCACTTAAACAGGCTTCTTATGACCAGCAACTCCTGGCAAGCCTTAATGGCTCCTAATCTGTGCCCTGCTTCATTTCAGGAAAGAAATGACTTGCCCCAATTTTTCTCAAGTCTTCGCCTTTTGGGCAACTACTGTCCCACCTTTTTAGAAATCCATGTTCAGGTACTGTCCCATTTCAGTGCCAAGTTTTAACGTAACACACAACATAAAAAACACCATTTTCCTCCTAGAAAACAAATCACAGCTAATAAAATATTATTACGCTGTGCAGCCTAAGTAATTCCCAGACAAACCATTACACAATCCAGCATTTGTTTAAATTGCATAGATTTTTAAATGAACCTAAAAGATTTCTAACATACTTGCTTCCAATTATTAAAATCATGTAAAAAACATGCTGAGAGCAGATTCAGCCCTTTTGTACAGCTACAGCTGAAACCAGGAATGTTTATAAATCACTGCCATTGTATGTATTTAAAAAAATCAAACAGCCTCAAAATCTATTTTTAAATAATGATAACATTGAAAAACAAACAGATATCAAACATAAACTCAGTGCTGGGCCAAGCAACACTGGTCCAGAAACATTAACATCCAACTGCGGCAAAACACTAGGTGTTTCGGTACGTACGTCTTTGATGCACAAAACCACTCAGAGACCTAAGCTGTTCAACATTAAAGCAGCAGCCTGCGTGAAGAATACATTTCAACATGGAATGAAATCCTTCATTTTTAAGGTCTGTCTCCCCCCCCCACCCCTCCCTTTCTGGACATGTCACGATCTCCAGATGGCTGAATTGACTCTGTAGTAGCTGAGTTATTGTCAGGCTCTCAGTTTCTGCTGTGTTTAAATACTAACATTTTTCGACTTCATTGTTTCTTGTTGCCTTTCCACTCACTTCAGAAGAAAAAAAAAAAAGTTGATGGCACCGCTCTGCCTTGTGATTTCAGTGCACGGTCCCTGCCGCAGGGCTGGGGGATGGTTGCCCAGCAGTGCTGACCTACCGCTGCTTGAATTGTGGCGGGTGCCTCAGCAGAGGACACTCATCCTCTTGCTAGGGCCTGATCCAAACCCAGAGAAATCGATGAGGTGGCACTGGACTTTGGAAGAGGCCCCCAGACAAAACTGGAAACTGCAGCAGCGCTGGGGACACCACCCATCAAGTGAGAAAGAAATCTACGGGCCAGACAAGGTGGGACTTAAAACTCCAGTGACTCTTTTCACCAGAGCTGAAATGGCTGTCCCAGTGCACAGGCTGATGACCCAGTGAGAAATCATATTTTGTCTCCCTACAGCAGTTGGGTGCTTCTGCTGGAAAACTGTCCTGAAGCACACTGCTGTACTGCAGCAGAGTGGCTCGTGGTTGTTTGTGCTTGGGGTGACATTTCCCACCCCAAAGGGTGCTGTAATGGCAAAGAAAGAAAGTGATTTTTTTGGTGAATGGTTCATAAAGCTCAAAGGAACTGAGAGACTGAAGGGTGACATTTGCCATATAGCTAAATAATTTATTTTAGAAATGTTACATTTTCTTCAATTTAAACCCTCAGTGCTGTAAACAAAATCAACAGCCATATTTCCATATAAAAAAATATAAAAGGACCAGAGTGAAACCCACAGGAATAAGCTTCCTGTTTAGGAAGCTACTTTTCACTCACAACCTTATTTTCTGGAGTGGGGAAGGCACATGAAGTGCCTTCTCACACAGAAAAAAAACCACCTGCATTTAAAACCATCATGTAGCACTTGGCAAATCCAAGCTTTTTTTTTTTTTTCCCTCTTCTTGCAAAAGCTCTGGCCTTCTGAATACCAAAAATCAAAGGATCCTCCCCAGCAAGGAAAGGGAAAGAAGCAAGTTAGGTTTTGTTATTTTCAAAAAGAGATTATTCTTATCTGTTACACTGCCAACTTCTGGAACAAGTGTGCAAATAACTGGGATTACTGCAGGGTTCCATCAGAGTCCTAAACACTGGAGCACTACTAACGACAGGTGCCTTGTCATCTCAGATTAGGTGAATTTATAAGGCAGCCTCGGTGTCAAAACAAGGAGGAGCTAGACTTCAGCAGCTGCTGCTCCCAGACCCTGAGCTCTGCCATTACCTGGTAAAAGGAACAGAACTGACTCCAGCCAGCTTTTCTGGAAAACCTCTTTCTTACAGACCCTCCTGTGCCTTCTGCACTAAGCACAACATTCGTAAAAATGGAAATGGTAGTGCAAAAGAGAAGATGAAACCTTGTAAATTTGATTTCATGGAATTCTTGTCAACTGGTAACTAAAGGCCTGATTCTTTTTTTTACTAAGATCAAAACTGTATGTCTTGCCAGTTTTACATTGGTATCACTCCTCTGATTTCAGAGGAGTTGCTGTTAATTTAGTTTGGAGTCAATGGAAAGAATATGATTCTTTTGGGTTTACATGCCCTAGGCTCACATCAACACAGGCATTTTGTAAGGATTTCTTTGTTTCAGAACCATAAAATTTGTCCATTTCAATACAGTCTTAGATGTACATCTAGAGCTTGAAGCCTATATAGTAAATTTTTCAGAATCATCAAGGTCTATCATACAGCCTTTAGTTTGTGAACTATTGACCTGAAGGACTATAACACCTTCTTAGGAGCTGGTACAGCCTATCAGATCTCCAGGAATGCTAAAAGTGCTAGATTTGTCTGTAAAGACATCCCAGTTTCTGGACATTTTAAAAATTGTTCTCAAAAGTACCAAAACCAAATAAAATATAATTTGGACAAATTACTTTCTAAATATCTCTCAGGTTTTTTCAGGTTCTTTTTTTAGATTTTTATTTGAAAAGTGATTCTGAGCAATGTGAACATATAAAAAAAAAATCTTAATATGGCAAACTTTGATCATATAACTAAGTTAAACCATTCTTGAGAATATTTTGTTTAAGCAAAAAAAGTCAATCCTCAACAAGACAGCCATATTTCAGACCAGTACAAACTTTTCTGGCTCAGTCTGGAACTCAGAAAAAGCTGCAGTAATAATGAAAATATTGGTATAAGTGTGCTATACAGGGACTAGTAAAAAATGAATAGAGTATTAAAGACTAAATTTGCTGCCCTTATTTATGCAAAACAAGTTCATCTCTACAGGTCTGCTAAATCCTACTATTGATAAGTATGTTTATTACCCCTTTCAAAACCAACAACAAATTGGAACAACAAACAAAAAGAACCCATGACCTACTAGGTAAAAGTAATGAACACGTGCCTTTTAATTTATTCTATCTGTGCATCTGTTCACACAAACATATTCTGTGTTACATCTTATTCCGTAAAATCTTGAATCCCAGTATCTCAGTGTTCTGGTTTTCTGCCCATTCAGTAAGAATGCAGACATCACATAAGTTATTAACCCATGTATTATTCAGTTCTACAGTGGCTGGAACTTTGCCAGAGACAACACATGGTGCTCGGTTAACAATATTTTAAAATGTAAATTAATTTATTTTTAAAATTAACACATTTTTCTTACGGAAATACACTAATAAACTACTCCCAGAATGAAAGACTATCCCCTAAGCATGCTCCTTTAAAAGAAGTTTTAAGGAATTTCATAAAGTGCTCAGTAAAACATTCGCAAGCCCCATAGAAGGTCTTTAACTTTGTCTTAAAAGAGGGAATTTTTGTGACTTTATTCTTACCAAGCACTTTCTGCATTTACAGTTTTACTTCATTTATCCATAAATAATCCCAATTTCAGAGGCATCTCAAACTGTTTAAATATTATCAAATAAAGCCCAATACTGAACTAACAAGCATTTACAAATAAATGTTCTGCAAACTAAAAATAAAATCCCCCAAACAAGCTAATATTTAGTCTAACTACCAACAGTTTTCCATAGTAGCTCTAAATCGGTAATTATGTTGACCTGAAAAAAAAAAAAAAAAAGGACTATTTAATATGCATACATACAAATAATTATTCACACTGCATTTGATTTACATATGTACAAAAGAACCACTTTCCACTTTCAAAAGTGGCTCAACACTTATGGTATTTTAACTGCTCTAATTACTGTTGAGAGAACATAATTAGAAGCACTGATCACATTGTCAACAGCTAACCAGTTGCAGCCCTGTCTGAAGGCCTGATCCTGCTCTGGTTGAAATCAGTACGGGCTAGCACTGATTGCAGAAGGAGGACGGGGCCTTTCTTGACACCTAAATCTACCAGAATCCATCTGCTTTAAACAACCTGTGTACACTGATGAAGTCACGCCAAAAACCAAAAACCCCGCTCCTTATGTGCATGTATCAATTTCTGTTTCAGTAAGCTTTCTCTGTTTTCAAAGCCAAACGAAGAGAGTCATTTTTTTTCCCCAGCAAGGCTCCTATACCACATAAACACTTAGCACTGAGTCAGAATTCATAACTTTTTCCAAGAGAGAAAGAGTTTAATAATTAAAACAGATATTGACTAAACCCTGCTTCCTTGAATACCAAACTTTATTAGATTATTTTGCTTTGATGCATAATTTCCATTGGCAACTTTTAAAATAGCTCCTTCCCTCCCTGCAGGCCCCCTCCTGCCTCTTTCCCTCCCCCAAGTAAAGTGCTGGGAATCCTCCATACCCAATAGTCAATATTTGGTTTGCCTGTCATGTTCTGGAGCTCCTCTCCGTACAGACCTGTGTTTCTCATCCTTTAGTTGCACACACACTACTCTCACACATACTACTTCACACGATGATGGAAACTCAGGAGATCTTAGCAAGTTGCTAAAATCTGAGCTTCTGCTTGTTTTCTCAAGCCTTGGACAAACATAACTTTAGGGAGAGCTGAACATAGGCATAAAGAAAGAGGAGCCTTCATTTTCATCTTCCTTTCATCTCAGTCATTCAGTCAACCATTCAGTGCCCTATTCAACAGAGCTTTTCATTATGCAAAAAAATGCTAATCCTTTTCCGATGCTTTCACACTTGTATAAACCCCCATTCCTTCGACTGAAAAGCAATTATATCAGTTTACCTTTCTGTCAAAAACAGGATTAATATTCCAATACCAGAATCTCCTTTATTTTCCTATCTTTTGCTTAGGAAACTAGAGATTATTAGTGGAGTTATTCCTTAGAGGAAGAATACATTATTTTAAATATTATTATTTTAGCCAATGCAAGAGGGGAGAAGGGGGAGGGAGAGAAAAAAACTTCAGTCGCTGCGGAAACTCTTTTCAGCGACAGAACTGACCTTCCCTTTGCAGAGGCCTGAATAGAATGAGCCTCACTTTGGTCTATTAATCAGAAACAAATTATGAAAGAATGTGGCCGGACTGGTTGACACTATCCTGTCTTGGGAGACTCAGTAACAGCCTAGTAACAATGTCCTCTTCATGGGTAATGAACAGCCATGACAAATGGGGCAGAGAAACTATTTATTTGCATATGCAAATTCTCACACAAGGGAAACATGTACAAACAAGTGTCATTGTAAGGTGGATTAGGCAAACAGCGCTTTCTTTATAGGACATTCTGCAGCCCAGAACATTAGTCAGCACAATTAAACCAGTCTCCATGGAAACTAATGAAATTTCACCATGGTATGAGTTAAATTAGATAGCTAGTTATGTGTTTTCACAATCCAACTTGAAATCCATTATTGTTTCAGAACAATACGGCAATTGTGCCTGGCTGATCTTTGCCAGCTCAACAAGCTCCTAAGTTGACAATTTGCATATGTTAATATAATTAAGCACTAATTACACGAAACTTGTACATATTCACATGCACTTTCCCTGGGCGCTTCTCAGTTTGAACCTTGGCCAAGTCTTTAACCCTTTGAATGAATTTGGAGCAGCAAAGCTCTGCCTTCTGGGTACAGCCCCAAGGCAGATGCAGAAAAGCTCTTCATTTATAAACACAAAGCTTAACCTGGCTTCTCATATTTCTATCAACAAGGCTAGAAAACATTTTTGTGTATGTTTGGGTAGAAAAAAGAAGGGGGGGGGGCGGGGAGGGGAGCTGGTCTGGGACTTCTTTAGAGATCCAGCTCTGGTACCCTTTTTTCAAATGAAAACGCAAATATTTACCAACATAACAGGTTACAAACACATGTATTGCCATTGCCACAGGTTCTTCAAGACCCAAATTGTCAAAAACTAGACTGGGTTTTATGTCAGCACTCTCAGAGCCACAAAAAATGAGAATGAGAAAAGGAAAAAAGAGCAAGCAGTAACTAATGAGCTTTACATAAATATATGCAGAGGCAATTAAGCAGTGTTAATTACTATGACAGCAGTTAATTGAATATAATTAGATATTTTAAGCTACTGACTAAGGCATAGTTAAGATTAATTTTATTGAGATTAATTGTAAATAAGAATAGATTAACTCTGTGTTTTGACAGGCATAAAAAGTAGTTCTGCAAATTAACCAGGAGAGCAGAAACTAGCACAAAAAATCATATATTATTTTAATGTCACACCTCAGAATCATCTGCTCAATAAACATGACTTTTCAAACCCAAACAGACAGGAATCTTGAAGAAAAACAAACAGCTTGCAGAGATTAAAGAGCCTTTTGTCCTTTTTCATGTGCATTTCTTTTAGTAGACTAAATTAAGCGAGTCTGGTGTACGTTTTTAGGAAGGAACATTTCACACTGAATGGAAAAAATGTTCTATCACATATGAAATTCATGCAGCTGTGCGGAACTTGGTCCAGATGGTCTAAGACTATAAAACAACACTAAATGATAGACAGTAGGGCCTTCCCAAGATTATGCGATAAAGTCACAACCTCCTATTTTGACCTAAATTTTCTGTCATGTATTGTTTCCTTCCAGATCAGATAACGCCATTTTAATTTTTAACCGATCCTGAATATTCAATGGAAACTCTTAATAAACATTGCTGATATGCATCTGAGCAGAAATCATAAAATATTTACAAAACGCCCCTCAGCTTCCTTAAAACAATGATGAATCTGAAGTGCAGAAAACAGTGCTCTGGTTCTCCCCACAATACTAAACTGTTCACACCACTTAGCTTCAATAGGTAAAAATGCTTGGTTTTAAATATGCTTCAAAGAAAACCCAAACCACATTCTACCAGCAGATTAATTCATGCATGCTGTTTAACAAAATTAACAACAAGGCTGAAGAATGCTGAACAGATCACTAATAAGAAAGAGCTTCAATTGATTTTGAAATTAATCAATAGGTGATTAACACAATATTTTTAAAGAAGTAAAATGTATATATATTATATAAATGTATACATTATATTTTCAGTACCTTTTTAGCTCTTAATCGAACAAGGGCTTTACAACAGTGAGCATGTCCCTATATTGACTATCAACTTCTCTGGAATGCCTTTAGTCTTTTATAACGAAAATCCAAAAGCGGTCTGTGAAACAAGGCTAAGACAAGCCATTCTGCAGTGAAAGATTTTAAATCATCCAGCCTCTTCTAATAGACTTGAGACTTATTGAGGTAGAAACCATAAAAAATGAAGAAGGGAAATTTAATCCCTGAAATATTGATTTGCACATTAATATCATATAGGCAGAGGGCAATTTGGCTTCATGGAAATGACACATTGTCGACCCTTGGTGAAGTCAGAGCCAATCTAACTGCTGAACATGTCTGAATCTCAAGAGTTATTAAGGGCTTCCCTTCTTGCCTTTATGACTTTTCTTCAGCCTACCAATGCAATCTTAAATGTATTATCTTTAAGAAATAATTGTAAAACCTCAGGGGTTTTCCAGTTAATGGAAGGGAGGCTAAACCACATCAGATTCTGAAATGCAACATTAAACCCTTGCAATCAACAAAACCACCTCAATTCTCATCCATCCAGTGGAGGATCTAATATTGTTATTAGAGATAATCAAATTTCATTGTGTAAATTTAGGCTCATGGTCAGAATGGAAGCAGTAAATTCTGCAATATTAAACAGTGATTTTTCTCAACCCCCTTTATATATTCTTTGCTGGTGCACCATCTTCACAAATAAACCTAAACTATTCAAAAAATCAAGGAACACAACTGTTTCCCTATTCTAAAAGGTGCATGCAATGCCATTTATCATCTCCCCAGCTTTCCTTTAGTTTTAACTTGATCTAGCGGATAAGTTTCATTTTAGAGAACAATACAGCAGTATCACTGCATAAACCAAACAGCAGGTACTGTTACTGTGACTTACACAGATGGTTTACCTGACCTTTCTTTGTTCCTTGGGTAGGTTTCACTTTTGCAGATTTATGACTTTTCCCCTTATATTTTATTGACCGTCTGTGTTCATTATCATAAAAATGAAAACTATTGAATACATGCTTATGTTGACGAAGTCCAAAAAGCCCACAACTAAAGGAGAAAGAGATGCTATGATGCACTGTGTGGATCTCTAGATCATACACTATAAATATTCAAGCACAGATAGCACGAATAACTGAATAATCCTGGTGAGCCCCAGCTCTGGAGCCAGGTGCAAGAGGTTAAAACAGCTGGCTAGCCATCTTTTATTTGGTGTGCCTTCCTACCAGCTGAAATCACAAGCCCTGAAAACTAGCAGATATTCCCTCAAGGGTGATTGTCTGATTTTTTCATTTCAACCAGTTTAGTAGGATCCCCCCGTCGAGAAAAGAGAGAAACTCCTTAAATACAGTCAGTTGAATAGGAAGTGGAGCAATGATGATTAAGGATCTTCCCCCCCCAACACACACCCCAATCTTCAACCCCCCCATTTCCTTCCACAATCTTCTTTGTGCACCTTCCCATCCAAATGTTTGCATTCCTTATTTCAAAGAAAAGCACTCCAGATCGTTCTGTCAGTTTTGCCAGTAAATATAAAGTAAAACAAGTGTTGATGGCACTGAGAGTGTTACATACCCAGGCTGTGTTTTTGCATTGCTCTCAATGGAAGCGATCGATGCCCATGTCACAGTCGCGTCCCAATCGCAGCCAAGTCTCTGCCTCAATCTAACCAACAACAGGCAGGGCTGCAAAGGCTTCTCACTACCTCTTCCATCCATCCACCACCAAACTAAAAATATAATGCTACATATGATCTTTTTAAACACTCCACCACCGCTCCTAAGGATCGAGCCACTGCAAATCCAGGGGAAACACAATTGGAAAAAAAAAAAAAAAAATCCACCATAAAAAAAAAAATCACCCTCACAGCAACCACCCCAAAAGCACCCGAGCCCTCTCTTGCCACTGTCTTTCTCGTTCTCCTCCTGCCAACTACATAATCCTTGATTAAAAAGGGAACAAGGCTAATAAAAAGAAAATTAAAAAAATAAAAATAAAAATAGGAGGACTGAATGGAGCCGAGGAAATGCAACTGTCAGAAAACGGGATGCTCAGACTTCTTGAGTGAACCTCCCTGTGTCTGGCTTAATGTAAATCCACCATCTTCAGCCTGGCAAGTTGTCTTTTGGTTGGGCTTTTTTTTTTTTTTTTTTTTTTTTTTTTTTTTTGTTGGGGAGGGGGGTGTTATGTTTGCGATCTCTGCCTTGGTACCTAAGGAAGGAGGAAGAGGAGGAGAAGCAGGGTGTGCTATTGAATGGTGGCTAAAGCCTCCTCGGGACGGCGCTGAGGTGAAACAGGCTGAACCCGAGTGATGCGGCTCCGCTCCCGGTCGGACCCGGTGCCCTCAGCAGCCTACAGGAGACCCCGTCCGCCCGGCTCCAGGTAACAAAAGAAATACCAACCCGTGCGTTTTCTTCTGCCGCTACTGGGGAGACTGGGGTGGAGGGGGATGTAGAAGGTGCAGGAAGGGAAGAGTGGAGGGGAACCGCCGTAAGTTTGCATCGGATGGGGGAAAGTTTATTAGCATTTTTTCAGGAAATTTCATGCAAGGCAAGAGGGGGGAAGCAGGGACGCGCCTGCCATTAGCCACTGTGATGGGAAAGGATGCACTTGATTCTGGCACGAACAGTTAGACCAGGAACAGCACAGCCTTCTCGCTGTTTATGAGATGCTCTTTTTTTTTTTTTTTTTTTTTTCGGTTGCCTGGTTGTATTTCTTAAACACCTTCGTCCTCGGTTTAAAAATAATAATAAAATAGACGCCTGTCCCGCAAAACAACAGTTTCCAAACCCCCCACCCCCCACCCACCCCCACCCCATCCCCCTTCAAAAATCTCAGAAAGACTGCGCTGAAAGCAGCCCCGACCCTGCCCGCAAGGAGCCTTTCCTGCGGAGCGGCACGGCACGGCGGGGATGCCGGGGGCTCTGCCGGCTCCTGGCCAGCATCCACCCGCAGGCAGCGGCAGTGGCGCATCCCCGCTGGCGGGGCCTTTCCGCTCCGGCCCGGGCCGGGCCGGGCCGCCTCCCCGCGCTGCGCGGCGAAACTGACAGCGAGGCAGTGCGCGCTCCTAACGGGCTCCTCTTCCTCCTGCTGCCAGAGACGGCAGCCAGCAGCGCGATCCGCCTGCTCACACACACAGACATACACCCGCACAGCCATCCCTGCTCCTGCTCCTGAGAAACCTACCTGCGAAATAAAAACGGGGGTTGTAGGGGGAGAGAGGAAAAAAGCACCCCACACCTTCTCCTACACACACGCACGCAGTCAGGGTCCCCATTGCCCTGCTGGCATCCCACCATCACAGCCACCCCACGCCCGAAAGCGAAAGTTTGGGAGGCCGAGGGGGTTGGAGATGGAAAGGAGACGGAAGAATGGTGGGAGCGCAGAATGCGCCTTCAAAAAGCACCTCAAAGTTTTGGGGGGACCGAGGTGCGAAACCGGAGTGCGAGCTCTAAAGGGGCTGGCGAGCGATGACTTCTGACAGCCGTAACGTCTTCCCTAATCTGACAGTATCCCCCCTCTCCCCGAGCTCCCTACAAAAAAAGAGCGAAATAAAAAGTGGGGGACACCCCCCGAACCTCTTCTGAAAACTGAGCAGGGTTCTCCACTTAATCCGAAAGTTACAGCCCGAGAGAGAAAAAATACCCAAACCAACAGCCCCGAACCAAAGCAAAAAAAAAAACAACACAAAAAACCAAAAAAAAACCACAAACAAAACGTAACCCCCGTAATAAAAGAGAAAGGGACAGAAAGAAGGAAGAGAGAGAAAAGCAGCCCCTCCTTCCCCAGTGAGAGCAAATACTGTACCTAAAAATGGGGAAACAGACGGAAAAAGGGGGGAGAGAGAGAGAGGGGAGACGTACATGGGATCTGGGGATGTGAGAGTGTGTGTGTATGTGAGAGAGAGAGAAAGAGGCACAGGGAGAGGGGGAGAGAGAGAGCGGGCGAGAGCGAAATATCAAAGATTGTGCAAGATCAGCCTGGAAAGATAATCGATACTCGACCTAAATTTAACACAAACTACTCAATAAAAGTTAAAGAAAAAACTTACTTTCCATTTCCCCTCGCAGTTCCTACTGGATCTTCGCCTCTTTTTTTTGTTTTGCTTTATTTACTTAACAGCTGATCACATCCAAGTAAACGAGAGAAGGTTCATTAAAAAAATAATAAAAAAAATAATCCTCCAACTTTATTGGGTGAAAATAAAAATGATTGAGCAAGAAGTGGGGGGCATGGAGCGGTCCTTTGGGGTCCGGGAGTTGTTAAAGCATGTGCCGACCGCGGTCTCGCTGTTTGGTTGTGAAGGGGTTGGGAAAAGGAGGAAAGGAAATGAAAATCCGATATGTCTTTATTCTGCTAATTATTATCGTTTTAGCCCTGTTTAAAAAAATGGCTGATTAAGTTGAGTGCGCATGTCTTTGTGTGTCTATTCCCGATATGCACTCTGGGAATGAGAGAGAGAGAGAGAGAGGAGAGAGAGAGAGGAGAGAGCGAGCGAGGGAGAGGGAGAGGGAGAGGAGAGGGAAGAGGAGAGGGAGAGGTGTAATTAGTGAGGTGATCAACATTCTCCGGGCTGCAAATGACGCGCAGCCCCGGAGCCGGGGAAGCCGGAGCCGCCGCGGCTGCCGGGGGCTGCGGGAGCCCCAGAGCCAGCCCGGAGAAGAAGGGGCAGCAGCAGAAGTGAGAGAGCTCGTGGATACAAACACAAGTCTGCAAAGTTCATTAGTAACACAGACACACACGCACAGGCACACAAAGTAGATGGCTAGGGAAAATTAAAGAAGAAAAAAAAAGGAAGGATGGAAAGAAAGAAAGAGCGAAAGAGAGAAAGAAGGGGGACGCCAGACTTGCTCTTTTAACTGTCCTGGAACTTAAAAAGAAATTTAAGGTCCAAATTAATTATTCCGTCAGGGAGAGATTTCTTTCTTTCTCTTCCCTTTTCTCTCTTTTAATGGGGATTTAATGAAAAAAACACGTTTGCAATGGATTGATGAATGTCTGACACCCCTGTAAAAGGAAAGGTAATAATATATCTAAGATAGGGAATAACTGCCCATAGAGAGATAAAGCTGGATTTATTTACACATACACACACACGCACACAGGCGCGCAGTCACATCCTACAGTGTATTTACACATATGCACACACACTACACACACGCAGAGTCACTCAAAATGTAACACGCTTTATTTGGTGGCCTCCATGTAATTGCTTGGAGATAACACCAAAATAAAAAGCAAAGTCTTCCAGAATATACAATATCAAAAGTAAGCAACCTTATCAAAATGAAGTAAATATCATCCCAGGGAAAGAGTCTCTTTGCATACAACACAGGTTTCATGCATATGCATGCATCGTCTCCCAATTGATATTTTATTAATATTTTATCCACTACATTTTACCAGACACGTTTCATTCTTGGAGAGATGGGGGGGGTATTATGATGAAAACTAGGGTAAAATGTACAGATGTCATTATAAATTGGAATCTTCTACAAATATTTTCCTGTGTGGGATTTAAGAAGATTGCTTCTCATTTGAAAATCTAATTATCTTAACCTAATACTGCAGATGTGAATATGACTGACACTTTCATTAAAAGATAATTAACTAAAACTAGGAATAGGCATACTTTAAAATACCCCCTACTGAAGATAAAACCACGACTATTCAAAGAGCATCCGAATACACCGCAGCAACATGTGCAGATTTTTGATAATGCTATTCCAGAAATGGGGATACCAGAAATGGTCCCTAAGTCACAGTTACATGCAAGAGATATTTACAGCACCAAAGACCCTGCACAGGTGAACCATAACCTCCAAGCTGACATGCCTTTGAAGTTCGTGATTCCGGCAATACATGTCAAAACCTTGTCTTAGGCCTCAAACACCAAAAGCCAGCAGGAAGGTTTTATCACAATCTCCCATTAAAAGTGTGCACACACAACAACAACAAACCAGCAAAAACCTGGATGGCAGAAATACGCACCTCTCTGGGCCCTAAACCTTCCACTGCAGGAGCACATTTGGCAAGTACTGGAACTAAAGCTAATAGGAAAATCCCCACCTGATGAGGAATTAAAGCTGCCCTTAAGGAAGCGCAGGCCAGTGTCAGGGAACAGAGTTGCTAAAAGCAGATGTTTAAGGTCAGAGTGAAGGTTTTGGAGGAAAAAAAAAAAAAAACCCACACAAAAAACCACACACACAAAAAAAGAGAAGGTCTTTGGAAAGCGGGGGGGGGGGGGGGGGGGGAGAAGAAAGGCAAACAACAAAATCGTCAGCCTGAAAGTACAGCTATTCCAAGCTATTCAAAAAACCGGAGCCTGCCAATAAAGCAGGGAAAGAGCCCTACCCCAATCCAGAGAAACCTTACTTCAAACTCCAGGAAAATCTCCAAGACTGGAATTTAAGAAAAAGTCAGGGGCACTTGAGGGTTCGTGAGAGCAGCTTTCTTCCTTTTTCAAACCTCACCTAATCCTTGCACCAGCTCATCAGTGAAAAAAAATGTGAGCAAATGTACGCAGATTTCCACAGGCACTGCACCCTGAAGGTGCTGAGGAAACTGACAATATTCTGCATCATTGTTTACACGGTGGAAAAAAAAAAATGCAAACAAAGAGTGAAAAGGAAACCTCTGAAACCTGTTTACAGTTATCAGATTGAGGGGGTATGATGGAAAGAGGACTTTTAGGCTTAAATTGTAGGAGAATCGTGACTCTGAGATAGAAGGATGCATTGTCCATTCAAGTGCATGCCTGAAGGATGGCAACACGTTTCCTAAGACTGAAGACAATTAAATACAATGTGATGAAGAAACACCTGAGAACAATACATCTATTTCAAATTCAAGTGAAGAAACACGTATACTTAATGTCACAGAAGAATAAGGAAACGAAGATAATTTAGTTTTAAAGTCGTCCCCCCCGCAACCACCTCCCTCCCCTCCTTTATTCCTAGTGCTTTTCTCCCGGTGAAACATCAATACCATTAATGTCATTAATGTCAAAACACCAAACGTCAGAACGGTCAAGTCATTCTTTTCTGGACGTAGATTCTTTTTTTTTCCCTTTCTCTCTTCTTGGAGGGGGATATAGGTTTATGGTGTACTTGAGTTACAGCTAAAAGAACAAAGGAGGGGGGGGGATAGAGGCAGGAATTGGGAGAGGAGAGTCCACATTTTTCAGGGTTTCTTCTGCCACTGTTTACTGTCCTTTCTAACGTTTTCATTCTTTTCTCTTTTTCTCTCTCTCTTTTTCTCTCTGCCTAAAAACAGTAGTTATCAGGGAGGGGGGAGGGGTGGTGGGGGTGGTGGGGGAGTGTATGTGTAGAGAAAAAAAAAAGCACTACGGGATGTTAACAGTTTAGAAGAAACCCGGGAATCGCCACGTAGCTAGGAAAAATCGAAGAAGGTTAATTCCGGGAGGCAGCAGCAGCAGCAGGTTTGTGGGATGTGATAAGAGCGGAGCGCTGCGCGGGCTGGGGGAGGCAGGCGAGGAGTACCCGGGGCCGACATCTGCTGCCGCGGGGCGGTGCGGGGTGGCGGGCGGGCTCCCCGGCGGCGCGGCCCGACCCGGCCCGGCCCGGCTCCCGCTCCCCTCTCTCCTCCCTCACTCACTCAGCTGATTGCCCCGGAGGACTCTCGCCTAACCCTCAGCTCCTCTCTTCTGGTCTCGGTGGCCCTCCACCCATCTCCTCCGAACTTCTCCTGCAGGCACAGTTACACATTTTGGTTTGGTTGTTTGGTTTTTTTTTTTTGTTTTTTTTTTTGTGTTTTTTTTTTTTTTTCCCGATCCTCCTCTTGAAACCACTATAAGCTCTTGATAGTGACGTTATATTTCAAAGAGAGGGAAAGGGAAAAAGGAAAGGACACTAAAAAAACCCTCAGCCTTTTCTGTCCTCCACCACCTCCAGCCTCAGCCCCAAAGAAAGCTTATTGGCCTGGGCGAGACTGATCTGGTGGGGGCCAGAGGCCGGGACTGACCATTCTTCAATAGACAAAGAAATCCTAGCCCAAACCGGGCCCTATTACACCACGTATCTCCGCCAAGATAATTTCACTCCCTAAATCTGCGCTAGGACACACAGGGGCACAAGGATCTGCATAATTACAACCACAGCCGCTCCCCTTTTTAATAACCTGATAAAATTCCCTAATAAGAGTCCACTGCCCCCACCTTCTCCTCTCCCCAGACCCCAACCCAAGGGAAAGGGGATCCGTGTCTTTTTACTGCGTTCCGTAAGTCTATAGATGAGCTCAGTTTGAAACGAGGTATTACAAGATTTCAGTGTTACAGACCCTTTATCTGAGCTACAGACACTTTCAGATCCCCAGCCCCCACCTCCTCTCGTTTTTGTTGTCTCTTCTTCTCCCGGGGGCTATTTGACAAAGGCAGTGTGTTAACTAACATTTTTGTTTAACTCAGCAACTTCTTTTCAAAACATACTTAAACCTGATAGCAATCTCCTGTACTTTTTTTCTCTGTTTTTTTTTTTTTTTTCCCCCGAGATGAAATTGACTCTAAACCCATAATGTTTGGCTGCTATTAATTATTCATTTCTTTGCAGGTATCACGTATACAAATCTATTGTTAATTTACAACGCCACCTCAACTCCCCAAATCAAACACATTCCAGTACATACTGAAAAGGAAGGGGGGGGGGGGGGGGGATGGTGTTGGAGAAGGGAGGAGGGAAAGACAACAAAAATCCCCGATCAGATTCCTGGAAAGTTTTTTTTTTTTTGGGGGGGGGGGGGAGAAGAAATAACAATAACAGACTGCATTTCAATTCTGCCCCCCTGTCCCAGATTTGGCATTCACCTCCTGAAAGTGCGTCTAACGCACGTCTCTCTTAAAAATCACAGCCGAGCAGTACAGACACCTCACTGAGATTTTGGGCTTAAATAGTGCCATTCCCGATGGGCTTTTTGCTGTTGTTGTTATTTTGGCTGGAGCCACACAAAACTGCGCACCCGGACGTTACTATAAATAAAAGTCTTCCAGGTCTAAGTCTGCTGCCGGCGTTTCCTCCGGAGCCTTAACAGCCCTTTTCCAGCTCCTTTCTTGGGCAGATCGCGGGGATTAAATGCCCTGAACCTGAGCTCCTGGCCTTGGGTGGGAAGGGGAAGAAAAAGGGAGAGGGAGAGAGAGAAAAGCGAGGGTGAAGGAGCCAGGCGCCCTCTGGGCTTTCAGAGGTCAGAGCACTGTCAAAGCTCTGACCTCCCTCCCCTCCCGGCAACCACCCCAGTGTTTATAAACAAAAACAGTCAGGACTAGCCCCAAACAATAGCAATTCACCAACTTCATAGGCACTTCACTAGCTCTTATGCAAATAAAGGAAAACGACCGCTTGCCACCGCTCCCCCCATCCCCTCCAGAAAGCCCAAGAGCGTATTTCCAGCAGTGATATATCCAAGGGAAAAATTTCTACATTCTCTCCTGGAAAAGGACAAAAAGGGACTTCAGAAATAAAACGATTCTGGTAGAAAGACAGACAGAAAGGGAGCAAAAGCCAATAAAACTACCGATCTTACTGCAGAAACAGGACAGTTATGAAATATTTATACCTAAATCCAACAATCCACACCGCCAATAAACCAGGAATCTTTGTTGTGTAGACAATATGCTAAACTACCTCTGCGACAAACAGCGATTATAAAGCAACCAGGAACAGTTATTTTCGCCCAAGGAGCCAAGTTTTCAAAGAAAACGTGTGGATTTTATAGCTAAATAAAAGCCACCACCTCTGTGTTATCCGTAAAAACTACACATAAATTAAAAGCACCGTTAAAAGAAAAAAAGTTCAAGCAAGCAAGCAGCACATCTGATCTTACAAAAAAGTATAATTAAAACCATCTTTAATTACAAAAAGCAGCAAGCGAAAACTAAACGAATCAATGGTTTCTCCCCAAAATGTTGTCCGCCAAGGTATAGAAATGATAGTTCTATAGTCCTGTATTAAAGCGTAATTGAAACTCCACAGTTCAGGAACTGATTACGCGATAAGGATGGGGGGGGGGGGGGGAAGGCAAATAAAAAAAAAAGGTCCTAATGATTTTAAAACTTTTGTTTAAAAATGATGAAGAGCAGAAAAGGTTGGAGGAAAAGTTAAAGGAAATATACCTCAAGAGAAAAAAGACCATCTCCTTTTCTTCTTTGTCTATCAGTCTCCAGTTAAAGCATATGGAAAATGTTTTCAAAATGCCTAGATTTGGCACATTGTCATTGCAAAGAGAGGAGAGCAGTGATGCTGTTATAGAAAATGGGAAATAAATTCAGGATTGGGTGCTGCCTCCTTCAATGCGGATTTATCTAAGTTTAATTTAATATTCCGCAATCACTGTATGATCGCATATAATTCACCAAGATTTTTAAGGGCTTTGCCTAAATATGTTGACCACAGGCACAAAGTAATTTAATCAGATTATTTCCTCCTTTTATTTGTGTTTATTTTTCTCATTAGAAACACTTTAAATTGCAACTGTAAATAATAGAAATGATGGAATACTAGGTTTGGAGTGAACAAACCCTCAGAGAAGGCATTAGCTTTATTAAAATCATTCTGAACGTAAAATCAAAAAGCACAAAATGGTTGTTTGTAAAACACTAAACCTTTAATCGATTTATTGGCATTCTAATCGATTAGATAAACGGAAATCTATAGTAAACATAAAAGCATTTAAAATATTTTTCTCTCATTTATAAACAAAACTTCTTTTCTGTAGAAAAAATTATTATCAAACGACTAACAGGAAATTCTTCAGATATCAAATTACGATAATAAAATTATTTCCACATGGAAAGGGATAATGACAATGATGATAGTAATTATAATAATGAATAATTCAACAGCCCTTTGACATATATGGAAGAGCCTGGTTCAAAAACAGCTTTTGAAGGGGACTACTTTTAGGGCATTTTTTTTTTTTTAATAAAATTGAATTTTGAGAGTGAAATGCTTAGATCAAGTGACAGTTTAGGTGTATGTGCTAAAATTGCGTGGTATATTTTTTTCCCTGCATTTTTCAGGCGGGAGGGTTCACTTTGACATCTCCCTTTAAATTAATTTACCACTTCTTAGCAGAAAATAAGTATGTAGATATATAAGCCACCCTTGAAAATGTGGGGAAAATAATGTGTCCTCACGCCAGGGCGATGGGGACCCTTTACCTTATAACTGAAACGATTTGCCTAGCTCGCAGTGTACCTTCCAGATTACAGAAAAATTCCGCAAGCAATAATGTATTTGACCATTTAAGTGAAAGAACACAATTTATTTAGGGGTGGAGGGTGGGGAACTGCAAGCCGGAGAAATGCAGCAATCAGAGCTTGTGGCATTCTGGCTGCGCGAAGAGGAAGTGTTGCAGTAACGGGTATTATGTTTATTTGATAAAGAAAATCAATGAAAGTGGCTGTAAAGTAGTTAGTGAGGCGTGTGTTTGGGACTCGGGTTGAATAGTGACTCCAGCGGGCTGGTCGATGAGCTCTAAGAGCTCTGGAAATCTAACCTAACCCTCAGAGTGAGCTCTCTCTTGCTCTGTGCTGCACCTTCCCCAGGCTGGGAGATTTCAGCCCTTGTCTCCTCCCTCTGTCTCCTTCCTTCTCTCCCCACATCCCTCCCTCTGTCCCTCCTTCCCTCTCCCCAGTTTACCTCTCCTGATTTCCTTCTTCCCATCCGCTCCAACTATTCTCTCTCCCGGGTTTATTTGCTGTCCTTAATCTCTTCCATTCCCTTTCTCTCTTCTCACTTTCCCCCCTCTCTTCCCATCTCTGCCGTAGCTGTTCTCCCCCTCCGCCCTCTCCCCCCACCTCATCAAGCCGGTCCTCTTAAGTTTTCCTGTACTCTTAGAGCCTGCCTTCTCCTCTAATTCTCTTCCTCTCCTCTCAGGTCTCTCTATTCCTCAGTTTTCTTCCAGCCTTTTCCTATCTGTCTTCACCAGCCAAATTTATCTCTTATTTTGGACTGGTTCCTCCGGACATGTGCTATATTAGTAATTATCCCTACTGATTTCCCTTTCACACACCCGTGTTGAAGGGATGAGAGCACTACTCTCTCAGTTGGGATATTTTAAGCATTGGCTAGTCTTCAGTGGTGCTTTATTCTACACCTTCTGCAGCTATTTCCCCCTTTTCTCCCGCTAATCTTCATTCCCTTTAATATACAACAGAAATGTTTCTCCTCCTCCTTTTCATTTCCTACTTTACAATTTCCGTTGGGGTTTCTAAATAGTAGTATGTCCTTTGCATTTCCCTACCCCTATGTATTTCTTGTTTCAGTTCAGCTATTTTATTCACCCGGTTGCTAGAGGAATATTTCTGTTCTTAAGAAGTTTATCTCCCCGACTTTCAGCCCTAGCCTACGGAAAAGAAAGAGGGGGAAAAAAGTTAAAAAAAAAAGTAAAAAAAAAAAGCTGAGCTTGTGGCTCATTTCTGCGAAGTAACTTGGTTTCAAACTTCTGGTTTGGATTATGTGTCATTATCTATTTTCCCTTATCGCATCCCCCGCTGCCCTCCCCACCCCCCCTTCACTAATAACGTCTTTAGTGTGGTTAATGTTAAATATGGCAGATCTCTGAAAAATGCTTCCTTTCCAGCTCTCTGCTGGAATTCATTACTCGCCCCACTCTTCCTACCGCTCAATGTGTGCGGGGCTCGGAGGGGCCGGCTGCGCGGAACCTCCGTGCCACTGCTGCCGCTCCCGCGGGGATGCGCGGCGACAACTTCCCGCTGACTCTCGCGTGCTGCCGGGCAGCGCCCCCGCGCCGCGGAGCCAGCGCTATGGCAACCCTGGACACGGCACGGGGATCGGCCGCAGGAGCTGCGCTCCCGCGGGACTCGCCGCACAGCGCCCGGGAGCAGCAGCTCCTCCGGTGGGGGCAGGGGACCCGGGAGGCTTGGACAGCGGGAGCAAGGGGCGCGGGGGGAGGGGGGCTGGGGGTGGGGGGGGGTGTATGCTGTCCCCTCCGCGGTCCCGGCAGGTGCGAGGGCGCTGCACCGGGAGCAACGCGGCCTGCGCAGCTCAGCGCTGGAGGGCGTGAACTGCCCCGCGCTGAGAGCCCTCCGCTGCCAGCGTCCCCTTCGCGGGAAGGAGGTCGGCTCTCCCAGCTGGTGGTACTGTCCTCCTTGGTCCGGGGGGCAGAGGTGGGGTTTGGGGTCCGGTCCTTACTCCCCCCCATTCCTCACCGACTTCTGTTTTTTGTTTCCTTCTTTTATTAATTTTTTTTCCTTGCTTTTTCCTTACTGTGCGTTGATTGTCTGGGATCTAGATAAGGGGTCCCCCCTGGCGATGTCACTCATGTGCTGCTGGCTGTGACACATGCTACGTATGTCACCTTTGTATGGTCCTCATTGGGCCACATGCACTTAGCTTGCAGTTTATTGCAGGATTTGCTTTTCGTGTGTGTAGTGAGTGCCTGAATAAAGAAGTGTTTCAAAGGATACCACTGGATTTGACGTTTCAGACCTGCTCTACCTTTTAAATAAACCTTAAACCAAGGAAATGATTGCTCCAGGTTAAATGGCCCTACCCCATCCTTTGTTTCATTATTTGGGTTCTTCTGTTTTGTCCTTGTGACAATTCTTTTTAAGAACCTGGAGGAAAAAAATCCCATTTATTAATTTCATTCGCAGCAACTGAAACATTTTCACTTTTTTTACATATGGCTGGAGTTATGTTTAGACTTACTTTTTCTCTATAGGTTATACACACGAGATGAACAGAATGTGCCCTATCCTGCCAGTCCGTTCTTGAGTGAGTAAATGGAGATCTGGCCCTTTGTCAGAAAATCTCAACACTGGCAGGGCCTCCTTCGTTCGATAAGAAGTCTGATAAAATGGCTTTATTTGTTCTAGGCACCTATAGTGTTACCCCAAACAAATGCTGTCACCTGGTTCATACAATTCTGGTTTGCTAGAAGCATGCTATATGTGTTTTTTGACTAAGATGCTAATAGCTATAAATTTCTTCTTTGTTTAAATGTGCTTCAGGGAGGGATGATAGCTTTTACTTTCAGCGTTTCATCGTACTGACACAGGCACAAATAGGGATGAATATTTTAGATAGTTTTGGACAAAAAACAATGCACGAACAAGGCGAACAATATCATCCAGAAGTCTTATTAACTAAACCCCAATGAAGATGTGCACATTTTACAAATATTTGCCTGGGAACTTAGACTCTTAAATTCTGTCAATATCTCCATCACCCCTGAAATTATTGCTCACCTATATACACAGTGACCCCGAATTGTCAGAGAGAAAGCCTGCCAGTTGTAAATCCACATGGGGCTACAATAGGATTGAAATTTATTATAAAGCAGAAATGTTACTGAAGGGAAAATTGGCGCCTATTCCCAGGTCCACACCTGAAAGGAACACACTTTCCAGAAATAAAGATCTTACAAAGGATTGTTTAACACTTCTTATGGGACAGCATCCTCATATTAGGTAGATTATTAGGTAGATATCTATTCTGAATTCTTTTTAGCCCCCTATGAAAGCTTTAAGAAAATCATAATAAAAGCAACTACTAACATTCAGGGGCACCTTGAAAAAAATTAAAACATTTTCTTAGGTTGCAGACTTTATGCATGACAGTACATTATAAAGTAGTCAAGATAGAGATTTACTTTTTCCTTCTTTCTCCAAAATGAGCTAAGCTTGGAATAATATTCTTGCTTCCTTCTGAAATTATTTTAGTAAGTGCAGAAATATTTTTAATCTAATTTTAAAGAGGAAATTAAGAACTATTACAAAACTAAATTTAAAAGTATGTTTTAATATATGAAAGATAGATATGGAATATATGTATTTTGGGGGCGATCTTGGACCTGACGTGAAAAAAGCTTATTTTAAAGAATTGTATGTATACGTTCCTTCAGATGACAGTGTGCACACTGTAGGTAGAATCACAGGATTTTTGATTTTTTTTGTCTATTTATTGTTAACAGAAAATGATAGTTATGTAAGATATGCATAAACAAATTCAAAGAGTATTTGAAATGTATTCATAAAGATAAAATCAAATTCAAAATTTAAATTCTTTTAGATTATGAAGAAGTGTTTGTAAAAACCCTAATTCTAAAAAGGTGGTCACATGAGTTTTAAATATTTACTCCCAAAATAAACTTGTGACTCTAAAAAGATGCAAACCTGCATACACAATATGGACAGTTTTCCCCTTTCAGTTCATTTCTGGTGTCAGTAATAATAACAAACACAGAAAAAGCATTTCACTCTTTTTTCCTTAAACTCCTTTAAAATTATCTCTTCACAGAGATATGCTTAGAAATTAAAAGTACCCTAGGAATCAGTATTTCCACCAAATAGTAATTAAAAAAATTAATATTCATAGCATTTTCCTTTCTTCTTCAGTAGATAATTATGAGTACTGACTGCTAAACTAATCATCAGTAAAAAGAAGGAACTAAAACCTAAAACTAAAACAAGCTATGAGGCAACAAATAGATGTTTTTCCATTTATGCTAAAACATTTGGATTTGCTTTTAATAGGAAGCCTTTGTAAAATATTAAGTTGCACCTGATCCAGTTAATGAAATTAACCACTGGCAGTTTAAATGCTGTTTTCTGTGTAAGAGTCATACTTTAGCCGCACAGACACTTCATATCCCTGTTCCACATTCTTTTTGTTAACGTAAGATTAATCAGACTTTTATTTTGTGACTATTGTAATAAGTAAAATGCATGCATGTGTATGTGTATTCACAAATACACAGAAACAATTGATTTGTCCCTTTTTCACACAAAAATATTTGTGTGCAGCTATATATTTAGATGCCTGCAAAAGTCTGCTTCATTTTTGGTTTTGGTGCAGTAATTAAGGTAGCAGGGATCAGATGTGGTTTAATGCTGAACTTTCAAAATTTAACATTAGAGTTCCTGGATCATCTACAACAGGATGGATACTGTGTTTATAGAGTTCATTCTTGACCTTACCTGAGTAAGTACTTTAAGTTAAAGTATGAGATGCACCTAGAGGGGTAATACATTGAGTTTAATAGGAAGACAGTTAATAACCTTTTTTCATCCTCATGCACTATCAATCATGGCTGTCACCAGTCTGCTGAATCAAAGCAAAAGTGTTCTTCACAGATGACTGATTAGAAACACAAAATCACAAGATCCATCTTCATGGTCACTTTTATTATAGTCATTTTTAAACTGACAGCAACCTGCTCAGTTTCAGCAGACTGGGCATCACAAATAGTGTCACTCAGTGCAGCTAAGCATGAGAAGATGTAGGCTGGATTATACTTAAAAATAATTAGGCCCAAAGCCTTTTGTGGAAGCAAGAAAAAGGATTTTCTTGGTTCCAACCCTGTCTTTTCAATACCAGCAGCAGCCTATGTTTCTACAGTAGGCAACTACTGGGAAATATTTTCATTCTTTCATTTCTATGAATTAATAAGTTTTAGGTGGCCCTTGGATACTTTCTTGGTCACATTGGTAATGTGACCAATCAGTTTCAATAGAACCACTCTTAAGCAGAGGCTTAACATTAAATACTGTTATTTGTGTGGTGCAGTGGGGAACTGCTGGTTTCCAGCATTCTGAGGAATGTTGCAAAAGCTAACTACCTTGTTAACTAGATTTGCTTCAGTAACAATTGTCTCCTCTTCAAACTAGCAAAGAGTTCAATAGTTTAAGGTTATTTAGAAACTAAATAGGCTTCATCAAATTAAACATCAAAATGGTACAGGCGAGAGGTAGAGGGAGAAAGAGGAAGAAAGGGAACATGGACCTGAAAGTTGTGCTCTGTTCTGGTATGTTTCTGAAAGGCAGTGAAATCTAATATAATAAAAGGTATCCAGTAGTGTTGAAAATGAAAGGTGTTTTCTTTTTCCTTTTAACTTTTACTTTATTGTAGAAGTATGGTAAACACTGAATTTACAATGTGGCTTACAATCTTTAAGCTTTGTACATACTAAGATAAATTGCATAAATTGCAATTGACTCCAAAGGGTGTTTTTCCTGTGTGAAAACTGTAGGATTGGTTCCTTAATGTAAATAAAAGCCTTTCACTCTACTTAACACTGCTTAACATGGGTAAGAAAATAATAGATTCTGATTTGGAATTTTGATTCAAGGACTGATGGAGTAAGAAGACAGCCAAGACTAATTTTTAAATTAGGTGGAAACTAAATAGGCCTCCCTCAAAACTCTTCAAAATCTTTTCCCATTTAAAAATCTAAATTCCACTTCATCTCGTGAACACAGAATAACACATTATGTCAGGTGAGCATCATTTTAGAATTATCTTCAGAATTCCAATGAAATGGTGTGTCTGGTTTGCCACATAACTTTAAACCCCAAAATGTAGTCTTATTAGTAAGCCTGATTTGCAGGGCTGTGATTCCTTTAATATGGTTCAAAGGACCTTAAGCACTGTATATCTAAAACTTTCTGTTAAAATGTGCTTTCTAACCACAAGTGACTTCAGTGGGCTGCAGTATGGCACCTTTCTTGCCATGCCCCTTGTAGCACCCCTTCCCATCCTCCTCTCTCAAACTGGAGGGCAATTCTTTGGTCAAGTAGGGCTCTTTCAAAAGACAGCGCTGCTCACTTCCACTCTCCGACCTTACTCTGTCTTTTCTCACTAGGCTATTCACGCTCTTGCACATCTCCCCCTTCAGTGGTGAAGAAATGAGGTATATACAAACATGCAGACAAACTCTCTTGTAGACACATGAACACACACACAAAGCATGCTACATACATGTCTTTAAAACTATACAACATGAACTGGCACACAACCACTGGTTCCTAGACAGTTATGCTGACATATTTACACCAAGCTAGTCATGCCAGGAGAATATCTATAACTAAAATATCTTTAATAGTTTTATAATATTTTCATGTACTCTCTAAACAACTGTGAGACTGAAGAAGGAAAGCAGGAAGCAGAGTAGGCAGTTTTATATCCAGTTGAGATTCGCATGTTCTGTAAACAGTTTGATGATTTTTTTTCCCAGTTAATACTTTTTAACATGCATCTCTATTTTCTGATGAAAAATTGATACAGTAATGCTGACTGATAACTGTCTAAAAATCAAAAAAGCCATATATGTCTGCCTTTAAATTTATGAGCATTAAACAAAAGCTAATCAAGCAGAGAAACTAACAATACTGATAAATAACACAATCATATTTTAATAAGGTTGATTTGGGGGGGAAATATTTTTTTTTTTTTTTTCCATTAGGTATTTTTAAGAGTACATTCTCAACATAAATAGCTAGGAAAACTTTACTCTAAATTATTCATGTGCACATTTGTGTGTAGCAAGGACCCATTTTAAAGAAATCCTGAGATATGAAAGTATAAATACTTGCGTTAAAGAAACAATACATTTGTTTGGGATACAAACACTTTCAAGTTTCAAATAGAAAAGCTATTCTTTCTCCTAAATATTAACTACTACTAATCTACTACCTAGGGTTTTTTTATTTTTCAAGTCCAGTTACCATT
This sequence comes from Pezoporus flaviventris, assembly GCF_033815535.1. NCBI lineage: Eukaryota > Metazoa > Chordata > Aves > Psittaciformes > Psittacidae > Pezoporus > Pezoporus flaviventris. Next base: position 30,748,116 of record NW_026892555.1, read on the forward strand.
TCAAGACTGAAAAACATGATCAGTACCGCTTAACTCAAGCATAGAGTGAATCCATGTATCTCTAATAATGAGCATAAATAGGATGAAGAATGGTAAGAAATTTTGTGGTGTTTTTTTTCCCTGTCACAACGAAATAATATAATTACTAAAGATAGGTAATAATCACTAAAGGTATTTTAAATTCCTTAAGAAAACAGCAACATCAGCCTGTTTTCGTGAACTTTTAGAATGCATGTTATTTTACTGTGCATGCTGTATCGTTCCAGAAACTCTGTACTGTTCACAGTGTGCTTTACTACATCAATACACTTGCTTATCCAAAAGAACCATTGCAACATATTTAATCGCTGAATGCATATAAACATTTTGCAAGATTTCCCAAGATGAAATTTGCATAATAAATAAAGAATTTGCATCTACTTTAGTAATTACTAATGCTTTTGAAGAGAATTATAGTTAATGGGTAGGTACATGCACAGAAGACAGCAGCTGAAAGACAGTGAGAATAGTGTAACTTTTGTTTTAAATATGCAGATCTACCCAAGTAATAGACCAAACAGTATCTGCGAGATTTCTCTTTCCAAAAGCACTAATCCTAAACATATTTAGACCCATGGAAAACAGCTCTCAAATCCTTCAACAGCAAGCATATTGCAGCAGACACAAGGTATTTCCATACAACACCTGCCTTTTTGATGCCTGAATATGCATTTATTTCTGTCCCTGCTGTCTTTTTTTTTTTCCTTTGTTTTTTTCTGAAATGGGCCTTGTAGAAGCTTAGAGAAGGGAAAAGGCTTTTCTATGAATGTCAGGTTGCGATAAATGTGTATGTGAGTGAGAGAGTTTGTGTGTATGTGCATACGAAGATGTATTAGGCAGGCTAGGCTGGTCATCTTTCAGCATTTTTCTCCTACCTGGGGTTCAGAGCCTTAGCTACCACTCATTGAGCTTTAAAGGGAAAAGAGCAGGGAGTAGAGGTCACCCAAAATGCTTCTATTTTTATATTCAAATTACAACATTTAGGATAAAACCTGTAGCCTGATATCAATACTTCCAGTGGTTAACTAGTTACAAAATTTTTACCTTCTCTCAAATGCATTTAGATGTATATTAGTAAATTCAGATGACTGCTCATCAGGACTTAAAGAGGATTCTGCATTTTGCCTTTTTTCATTTTCTAAAATATCGATCACATATTATAGAGCAGGGATTTCTGCTTTGTTGTCTTTTTCATTATTATTTTTCTTTTTTTTTTTTAATCTTCTTTATACTCCCAGACATCTTTTTTTTTTTTTTTTTCCCAAATATAGCAAAAACAAGTATTTTTCTTCTAAGAAATAGGAAGAGCACCTATTTTTATCCTGATGCTGAAGGGTTCACATGGAAATTGTAGTATAAACATCATAGGTATGCTACATACACTAACACGTGAATCTAATGCAGATTGAAAACAGCAGAAGAGCTATCTATTTGTCAAGTAACAGATTCAGAGATAAGCACATGCTCTTTACTTTTCCTCCTTGTTTTAGTTGTAGACTAAATCATAGCTTTGATCTTAGCATGGTAGCCTTAAAGTAAAAAATGAATTTTTTGTATAAATGTCTAACTAAAGTTTTAGAGCTCTGCTGTGGAATGCAAAAAGGACAAAAGCAAAAAAAAAAAAAAATTCCCCAAATTTTCTTACTTTCTTGTCTTGATGATAAAAAAAACAGTTTAGGTGCTACAGCAGGGCTTTTTTTTTTTTAATATTTGATCTTTCTTTGTAGTTTTAATTTTAACTTAACTGTATTTAGGCCCTGTTTTCATCTTTGTAAAGCACTAGGTTTTCCTTCTTTGTAAACTATTCTCCCATAGTTCATCTTAGTTTAATTCATTTTTAGCAAAAGAAACACCCAGATTCAATCTGGAGACCTCCTTCCAACATAATTTAGCTAGACCTTTTCTTAGTAAAGGTTTTCTGGTTTTCATTTTCACTTCATATTCTCAAATAAAAGATCCTTTGTTGTCTACCATTTGATTGGACTTAATGAAAAACACTCCATTTTAACTTAACAGTATTTCCCTTTGAATTTATTATATTTAAGGACACTGTCAAAAATCGAGCATTTAATCTCAGGTTTTTATACTTAAAATTATATTACTATCATATGGTTCAATGAGGTGATATAAAAAGTATATTGAATAGATTTCAAAAAGAAAAGTGAAAAACTAGCCTCATTTTAATATGAAACTAAATACTATGCCTAATGTGCAGATTGGGTATGGTAGTTGACTTTAAAGACTAACATGTGACAGGGTGCCAACAGCTGAATTGTGCAGTATTGACTAAATGAGGTTCACTGATTTGTATTGAGGCTAATATCTTCTTTAAACAATTCCGTGTAAATTGTGCGTATAAAGTCATTGGAAGCTATTTCTCAGGACAGCCTCGCTGGCTAGCTACCTGCTGGAGTGAGGAAGATAATCAATAGAAAGAAATAGAGCTGAGCATGAGACTACGAAGCATCAGAGCAGTTAGTGCTGATAAAAGTAGATGATGTCAATATTTGGGAATAACACAACTCAAGGATAACAGACAAAAGAGAAGTGCATATGTTGTAGAGTGTTCAAACAGGGGCAGAATTAATGCATAAGTGGCAGATGTTGCCCCAGGCTGCAAAAGACATTATTTATTCCAGGTATTGTTAAATTCCTAGTGAAACACTGCTTCTCAATATAGTATATTAAAATTATATCTAGCAATGAGAGAGTCAGAATGCTTTTCACATGAGTAGAAATTCTCAGATATAAAGAAGCAGATGCACTGTATTGGTACAGAGCATTTTCCACATGTCTCCTTGACCTCATAAGGAAGAGCCCCTGTCAGAAATGAATACTGCAAAAAAAACAGTGCTCACTCCTATCTAATTAAATGGATATTTAGAACTAATATTTAAAATATCAAGAAAACTAAAACGGAATGGCATAGTTTGGCAGAAATTGATTCTTTACTTAGAAGGATGTAGACATCATTGGGTTCGCCCTCTTCCTCCCCCACCCCCTTTTTTGTATTTAAAGATTATTGAAAAAAAAAAGTCCCAATGCTAATTCAGAATTATAATATGGTGAATGCTTTTAGCTGTAGTGTCCTTATTGGTAGTGACGTGTTGGTATATTTTTGCTAATTTAATAGTAGAAATCAGTTTTCCTCTTGCTGTCAGGCGACGAATTTTTGTTCTTCTATGCTGATCTTTCTGTTGATGTATTATGACATAGTCTGTCAACATGAACAGATATGTGAAAAGGAGATTGGGTGACTGAGACATGCGACCCGGATATGGCTCCTCTTGAATTTTAAGCATATTATCATGTTTGGATACAGTCAGTAGAAATGTAGGATTTTTTTTTTTTTCTTTTCTCTAAAGAAAGCTATTATTTTGATGTAATTTAAGCAAAAGCAAAACAGGTGGACTCTGACAAGGTCCTAAAAGGAGAATGAATGAGGTAACACCAAAACATATGCACAAGAGCTTAAAAAGCTTTCACATCAAGTTAATTGCCCTTTAAAACTAGCATTTGCAAAGTGCAAAAGTTTTTGTGTAAGACGAACCAATCCAGGCTTATCTGATTATTAAATATTGCTATCGTTTTTTAAAAAATTAAATAATTCCACAAGCTTTATATGGCTTTGTTGTCACAGATGTTTTTATTGTTTGGTGTCAGATATCTGGATTACATCAAGTAGGTGATTACTATGTCAGCTAAAAAGGTCAAGTTTCATAGTTTTTGTTTCAAACCATCATAAAGAAACCTTTCTATAATGACACACATGTCTATACTGTAGATCTCTCCATACACATTTAAAAAAATCCTTCTATCCGACACATGGCTTAACAAGGAAGACTTTCATATTTTGGTAGTTAATACATTGTCAGTATTTATGTCTGAGAGAAATACTTGTGTACTGAAATAATTAACTTTTCCACAGCAAATTTCTTTTTAAAATATGAGATTTAGTCGCTAAATCTACAATTTTTACCACTAAAATTTGTTATTATTAATGTGCCATAGAAGTCTTATATTTTTTTTCGGGTTGCTGTTCTTTAGTTTTCATATGTGCCATCATTCTTTTTAAAACTACAGGGATATATAAGATTCCTGTTTAATACTTAACTCTAAAGAAATCTTCATTTCCAGTAAAGCATGCATTTTGATTTGGGAAATAGAAAAAAAAAACATCTTTAAAGATATATACATCAACTAATTTGTTAATCTTGTGCCACTTTTAGCATTTGTCACACATATAGACCAGGAAATTGGCTTCATCTCATTCTAGCTCTGTGTTGAATTAAAAACCTCTACCGCAAAGAAGAGCATGATGTGGGGAAAGAATAAATTTAGTTCTTTCTTTAGTAATGCACATATATTTCCATACATTTCACATCCTAAGGGAGCCTGTGAATGCATTCAATAAATACAAAACTGTAATTCCAGGAAAAGGGAATTTTTATATTATATATTTCACATAGTCCTTTATTCTTAAAAGATTTGAACTGATAAATGTCATTAAGTTTTTATTCTTTTGTAAAATAAAGGGTATAGAAAAAACGAAGGCATTGAATTGTAGGGTCAGTGGTATTTGGGGGAGTGTTAGCTGGTTTAGAACAAAAAGAAATACATTCAACAATAGCACTTGTAAATTAAGAAAATATGAGCTATGACCAGCTCTACCTTGCATATCCTAAAGTCAAATCATATATGTAAGCATCTATATGGAACGATTGCTTATCTTCAGCTTATATATTAAGGTCAGCAAAAAGCGCAGTTTGTGGATAAAGGGCAATAATAAAGAGGTAGCCTTTAAACATGATTAGTTGGTGTCTATTAAACATGTGTTAAAATGAAATATATACTGTAGGTGAAGGAAATTACGAACTCCTACTACGATGATAGACTTGCTATATGTGTATTTCACTATACCTTTAAAATATTCGTGAATTTGACTGCATTCTGAGGAGACAGAACAATGTGGTAGATTTATGAGGGTCTGACAGAAACAGGGCTAGGAAAGATTATGGCATACTTGTTTAGAAAAACTGAGAACTGAAGGTTCCTGATTTACACTGACATATATCTAGATGAAACTACAGTTTGCAAATTACCTAGAGGAGCTATCTTTTGTTAAATGTTTGATGGCTACAGAAATGCACATATCTATTCTAAAACAGTCTAAGAATACTGATGCATTATTTGCAAATATAATTTTAACTTTTTTTTATTTTCTTATATATTTTTGTTTTTATGGTCACTTCACACAACCCTGTTCTGATCGCCCATGCCTACTGAACAAGCTGCATGGTTAGGGAAGTTGTATTGCATCATTTTGAATTCTCAGGTTAGCGGTATGCTGAAATGTGCTCTGCATTGCAGGACCAGGAGAGATCAAACTGCACCTTAGGCACTTTTTACCTTTCTATGCTTCTATGTTCTATGTCTTAACAGTCAGAAAAGGGAAAGATGGTGCTATAATTCCCAGCTTTCACAATTAATACATTTCCAAGGGCTTTCAACTTTGATGCGATGTTGTGATGCCATTGCATACATATATTTTGAAATTAGACAAGGAATTACAGATAAGGAATGCAGTTTTACCAAGCACTGTAAGATTTCTTGCAAAGAAATTCTGAAAGCTTGGTAAATTCCCTACTCAGGTCAACTTTGCTTGTTTTATTCTGACTGATAGAAGGTAGATGACTTGTCTAGGAGTAGGGGACAGGCTGGATTTGTACTATTATTTTCAGTACATTAACTCCCTCTTTCTTTAGGAGCTGTTACTTTTTAAACTTATTTTAAATCATTATTATTATAGTGAAAATCTGCATCAGTCAGTACAATTCTACTTTCATAAGTCACATTTTATTAATGCAATTAAAATTGGTATTTACTGATGTTTCAGGGACAAAATTATGAATTTAATATCAATTTAAAATGGATGATGTTATGCATTCTAGTTCTGTCAGCATATTTTCAAGCCAGGTGAACGCATTATACAAATATTAGGTAATATTTTACATAATAATCTGTGTATTATGTGGGACATTTTTTCAGGCTTGTAGGTACACTTGGTCACCAATTATATGTAGAAATTTTTTTTTTTTCTACATATAGATGTGGAAGCAGGATTAAAATATCACCACTTTTAAAGATTTCACTGGCTTCTAATAATAACATAATAAGCATGATCTGCTCATGTAAACTTTTGGCTAGTAGCACAAAAAACAAAGTTTATGATCAGACAACTATTTACGCTTTTATTATGAATATGTTTTCATACATTGATAACTTTACCAAAGGCTTTTGTCACAAAATTGTAAGAGGAGTTGTACATCTGTGATAAGCAGCATGCACTAAGCCATCTTCCTGAGTAACTAGCATGGTTTTCTTAAATCATTAACTCACCCTGGATCTTTTTGGATGGGATGTTTGGATAGCATAATACATGTACTAGAATATAAAGAAATAATTGGCACTTGTTAGTTATAAGCAGCACTTGTTAGCATAGGCTTTCTAACATCCCAACAAGCAATTAACCTCAGAATCAGTCAATCACCTTTTCCTAGTTAACTCACATTAAACTTTGAGGACAGCTGCCACCTTCTTGTGGAAAAACACATGTAACTATGCCCCTAACTGTCATGTGAGTTTTAGACCAGTGTAACTTTATTCTATTCAAAAGAGTTAGAGCTTTCTAAATAAGAGGGTAATCAAGAAAATTATTTTTCTTCCATGACTGTAAATTAAGAGTAAGTGCACTTAATTAATTGAAACTACATCTGTGTAAAGCTGTGGCACTGAAATCAGAATCTATCTTTTCTTTTTGTACATAAGAGGTGAAAGTGTAGCACTGTACATGAGTCAATCAAAGTAATGATGTTGCTTAGCAATGTAAATTCAAAAGAGTAGATTGCTGATGCCAAGAAATTTTCACCCAAGTATTGCACCTGTCAGTGAAAGGGAGGTTGCATTGCAACTGCAGTGCAGTGAGGAATTTATGCCCTAATTAAAGACTTCTTCATCTCTATTAGATATGCCTGACAAGGCAATATGGTGAGGTTATTTATCAGCTCATCATTGCTATGGATGCAGGAGTAGCTAGTTTTGCTCTTTTTCATTCTGTTTTTCTAGGATGTAGTAAATACTTCCAATCTATTTTTGATAGGAATAGATGACCGGGAAAGGGTTTATGTTTGTTATTTGTGTAGATCACACAGGTTGAGAGTGGGTTAATATAACTGTTTTTTTCTCATTTCCTTATATGTAAGAGTGATTTTTATGGGAGAAATGTGTGAATGAACTGAACTATGATTTAAAGCATTTTATTTCAATAGCAAGAAGCAACTTCCATAAATGATAATTTTTTTCTTTTGATAATTGCAGTGAAATTCAGAGATGACACCTGTATGAATCATTATTTTTAGAAAGACGGACTTGAACACTTCTCCCCTGACTATCAAAATGACATTAATAAAGCTTGTTTTACTTTTTCTGTGAGTTCTGTGGCTTGTGCCTTGGTGTGTGACTGCGATGTGCATTTTTTGTTGACAGATGTGAATAAGCCATAGAGATAACTAAATAAAATAAAGAAAGTATGCTTGGTCCAAATAGGAAACGATATGAAGGATAAATTAAGGAAGAAAAAAAAAAAAAAGAAAAAAAGAAAAAAAGAAAAAGAACGTGGATTAACTGCAAACTTGTTTCTTTCTGGTCAGTCCATTTGGGAGTAAACAGGCTGATGTGGAGCATTTTTCCGGTGATGGAAACAAAATATAAAAAAATAAAAAAATGCTGAAGCCTGTAAGATATTTTAACAGTGCTTTTAAGAGTTTTATATGTTCAATTCAAAATAAATACATCTTTCAATTAGGAATCAGAGTCTATTCAGTTCAGATATGAAACCCATGGAACAGGAGTTTCTTTTTTGTTTCACAGAAATCAATTTATTATTGCTTAATATTTTCCATCTTTTGCAGACAGAAATTTCTTGGGAGTGTTTAAATAATAGACTTTTTAGTGTATTATTTTTGGGTGTTCTTTTCAAATAGTCACTACAGAAATCATTTGAAGGCATAATCTGATCTCAAGTCACCCTGTAAAGTTCTTATTACTAGTTGGGCATTACCTTAGTGATAGCAACTTTTCAAGTATAAAATCATCTATTTGTGAAACAGTCCTTTGAAAACAAAATACAACTAAGTTTAATTTGATCCCTGATAACATGTTTTCTTCCAGCTGTATCTGTGGTAGTTAAAAATTACAATTTTAATCTTGCCCTAAACTCCTGATCACTTTTCTTGGTACCAGAATGTACATTTCCTGAGCTACTCAGGAGTACAAACCCTAATCTCTTTGCTGAGTTACTATTTAAATGAGCTAGTCACCCCAGTTAGTTGAGCTAGGGAATGGCTGTATGAGCAGCTTCACTAGCAGCTCCAAACAAGTAGTAATCTCCACCTGTGCTATCGCATTTAGCTAGAATGATTGAAAAATGCTTCCTTTTGAAGTTAGCACAATTATGATTAGAAAGCTATGCTTATATGAAGCCCTCCCTCTGCTAATGCAGAAATAAAAGATAACGTGCATTCTTCAGAATCATGATAAAACTGTTTTTTTTGTTTTTGTTTAAATGTTGAGTAAACTTCATGGTGCAACTGTGGTATAATAAAAAATCATATGAAACTCATTGCCTGTAACAATCACATGGCTTAAGACACCAAAATGTTATAGGTTATATTTCTGTATATGCTATTAAGTGCATTACTGAAAACAGTTCTTAAAAGGAAATTGGATTATTTGGATTAAAATATTTTTCAGTAGTATGATTAATTATGTAAAAACATCGAGAAAACTGAGAGAAAGTAAAATCATGTGAAGCAGAAGGAAGTGTCCTCACTGATAAAGATGAGGTGAGAAAATTTGGTTACAATTTGGTATAATGGTTTCCTGGTAGTACATCTGCTGAAATTAGCATTATGGATGGGACCTGTGATGGTCATTAGTTATGTAAACTCATAATACAAACTTTTAGTATGTTGTGAACCCGGCAAATTTATTAACTTTTGTTTTTTTTAACTATCTTGTTCTTTTACTCATATTTAAAGACAGTAGATACAGAGAGACAAGGATAGTTCTTTCTTTGTTCTGACTCGGTAGCAGTTCTTTTGCCTTTTTGCCTAGGGAGATAAAGAGTAGTCTTGGCCGTTTAACTCATGTCTTCAGCGTGTCCATGCAGTGCAACATATTTTTGCCTCTTGGTTATAAGACCAGCCATAAAAATCCATTTAAAATAGTGATTTAAGAAATGCATCCTTGTCAATATTTGTAGCCTTAGTTATCTTTGATGATTAAAAAGTATGGTTGCGTAATATAAAATTGTATTAATTATTCAGTCTGAGTGCTCTATTCTGATATGTTTTCGTACTTATACACAGATTTTCTTTTCCTAGGTATATCTTTAATGCTGAAATGGGCATACTAGTTGTGAACTGTGTGGTAAGAAGTTCCTTCTAAAATATGCACCAACTTATTTACTGGAATTTAACAGGCTCTGCTCTTCAAAGCTTCCCTTGCCTTTAATCACGTGAACAAACCTTTCAAGTCATATTATCAGCTCGAAATCTGGCAGAGGACCAGCAGTGCGGAAGCAGCCCCTGCCATTAGGCAAGGTTTAAAAAGGAGCTGGTGACCTGCGACAGGACAAAAGACCTCACTTACCAGGATTTCCTCATGGTTATGCTTCTGGCAACTGACATTTCCATTTTATTCAAAGCTTCTACATCTGTGTCATTGGACAAAGCCCCATGAGTGGTGGCAGAGCCTTCTGAAACTGTGGCCTTCATTTTCAAGTTTGAAGAGAAAAAATGATTTACATGCCTAAATCCCAGAACCTGCCATTCAGACATCACTGCTTTAAGCCATTAAGGTTTACAAAAGCTCTGCAAAGAAATGTGACATAATTTGCAGCAGAAAACTTACTGTTTTTCATTTTGTTTAGTTTCATTTTTGTTGTATCCTTTGATTTTTGTCTTATCAGAGGAACATGAAGGTGGGCTGTTTCTGTCATTGCTTACAATGAATGACTGCTTAAAGGGAGTGTCAGAGTTTTGACACTCCTTAATATTGTTATAAAGTGAAGGAGAATGTATTTTAATTTCTTAGGATTTCAGAGTTTCTTTTGTAAGGAAAATTACTGATTCATGCAATAACTGCTTCTTTGCTATGTATCACTCTTCCAACTCAGTATTTCAATATTTTTTTGGGTTATGAATTTAGGCAAATATCTACATATGTGTTTTAGAATTACACTGTTGTTAAGGGTTTTTTAAATTATTTATTTATTTTTATTTAGACCTTTTAGAACACTTTTGATGTTCTCCAGAATTAGACCCTTGAATTTAATGGCAATTCATACAATTTCCAGAAACGTACTGTTATTCGTGTTACCTACCAAGATGTGTCAATCTAGAAGTTAAATAGGGAGCACAAGTAATGACTTTCTTTTTGATTTTCATTCACAGAGGAAACACTAAGAAGTCAGCATTACTCAACAGAAATGAATAAATGGAAAGGTATTTTCCAAACTTCAAGAGGATGTCAGAAACAGTAAGGATACTATAAACTCAAAAATTTAAAGAAATTGCTTAATTTTCTTAAAAAATAATTGGAACTGAAAAAGAACTCCCAAACTATTTCATAATGAAAAAAATCTTCAGGCAGGTAAAAAAAAAATTTTTTCTAACACAGTGTTTAAAGTAGATTGAAGGAGTCATTCTAGGGGCTATTCTTTGCTGCTATTGTAGAAGGGTGTTGGGCAGTTAATTATCTTAGTTGCCATATCTGTAAATACAAGATGATAATGCCCACTTCTGTCTACTGTTATACTGTCTTTAGATGCTCCATAGTGCAACAGAAAAGTCTTTCATAGTGTACTTAAAAACTGCCTTAAAAGCTTTAGAGAGAAAAGGTAGTTTGGGCTACACATCCCGAAACAGCAGGTTCCTTAAGGCAGTGGTGGCAGCTTTAAGTTTTAGTGGGGTCTTTTAATAAAAAAGCTTCTCTAGGAGATCTCATTATCAGCAGAATTCTGTCATCCTCAAAAAAAACATACTTAGTATGAATTAATATGGCTTAAGTTTTCTTTTTTCAGCTACTAAACTATCAATCAAGGGCATCTTTGTCTTGCTAACATCTCAAGGCTGTTTTTTTTAGATATCACTGGAAGATCCCTTACCTTGAGAATAATTCAGATGTGGACATATGGTGGTATGAAAAATAATATGCAAATGCCACGGCTTTTCTCATTAAATAAGCAGGTTGATTTCATTAGTATTTCTTGACAGAACAAGACAAAAAACCCTTTGATTGTTGTGAATCTCCCGTAGAGAATTTTGGTGACAGAACTGTTGCCATATGGCTGTACATATTTTGTGCTAAATGAAAGAAAATTAGTAGAAAATTAGTGGAACTTGTAGAAAACCTAAATAAAAAGTAAAATACAACAAGCAAATAGTCTCTCTGTGAATTATACTGGCAGTACTGATGATGTTGTCTCTGACAGTATGTGTGGAGTATGCTCAGGGTGGCGTGTCTCCTGCCCCCTGCTCTTCTCAGGACTGAGCTGTTGGATTTGCCAACAGCTTGGATTGCTTAACCCTTCTGTTTTAGCAACATGAGATTGCAGGGCTGTTCTAGATGTGTGACACTGCCAGAAAGCCAAATGGCTAGCTGTTGCTGCAGAGCTATGCCAGGGGACTGGGAACACCTGAGATATCTTCTCTTGCTTATCCTAAACTATGACCCAGGCTTGACCCTGAGTGTCGCTTTATGCTTTCACAACCAAATTTGAAATGAGTTATGGCCTGAAACACAGGTACAAGTTTATAGGGTTAGAGACATTAAAAAATGTTCATTACTGTTTGAAACTTTCAGCATTTAGGGTAGGAAAGACAATTAAGCAATCAAATACAGAATTGTATTTGAGCATCAAATACAAAGTGGTTTATCAAAATGTCAAAATTAGGAATGCAACATTTTGCTTTTTAGGTTATTGGTGAAGTGGCAACTGTACTTCTTACTGGCTGCTTTGCCAGCGGTAGGCACCAGCTCACAGCTGAAGCAGGTGTATGAAATGCCTGTCATATCACTGACACATGTTCATCAGATGCCACCAAAGGTATCGAGCCCTACTAAAAAATAAGAAACCATAATTACTATATAGTACAAAAGGATGTGTTAGGGTTGTTGGTAAATTAAAGATTAAATTAAAGATTAACCCTTGAGAACAAACTTTCATTTATTATCTGTCTTTAATTAAATCCAAAGTGCTTTAAATATATGAGGACATATTTTGGGTTTATGTTCTAATTGCAAAAATGGCTAATTTATGTATAGTTTATTCAAGCTATTTTAATTACAGTACTTATGTAAGTTCAGGAAGCAGAATTTCATTCCATCTTATTTACTTACATTAATCATACAGTCAGAAAACATAGAAATAAAAAAAAATTACTGAAAACTTGACTGAACGTACTAGGGAAATTTATGTGACTAAGTGTGTCCATATGTAGCTTGAAAATTTCAGCATACTTCAAATACTTAACGTAGGAAACAAACAGGGAGCTACAAATGCTGTGATTTCCCCAAGAAACTTATTTTTCCCACTATTTCAACTGCTTTATGTACCAGGAGTAGTTGTATATAAAACCACTTCTGAAGCTATTTTTTTTTTATTTATTTATTTCATTTATTACTTGTACTTACTGAGATTGAAGATGTTTACTTTCACACCACGTGAATCTCTAACCCAAGTTAAATACTCAGGGAGTATTTAACTTAATATTAACTTAGGGATCAAAAAAATGTTTCCACTTGTTCATATTGGGTTTGGCAGTAAAAATTCTTCAGGGTTAAGCAGATAACATGGCTCACCTGAGGAAGAGGTGTGTTAAACTGGTATGTTACAAAGTTGGGCACTTTCTAGATCACAAGTCTTATCGTTCTGATATCTTTAAAATCCACCCAGGTGATTTACAGACCCTTACCCTCTGGTAGATAATTACTCAGGAACATCTCCTAAATCAACAGAAAGCCTAAAAGTGGACCTCTATACAGAGATATATGACCATCTTGACTCCTATTCTAGACATAAGAAGCCATTTTTATTCTTAATAATTTAGGTTACCTCTAATACATTGAAATTCTGAGTGATTTATACTAGCACAATACATCGGATTACATGACAAATAAGTGGGTTTGCTTTATCATTGTGGACATTTAGACTACTCAAACAACAAGCTGCAATGCTATTCTTTTAAAATTCCAGTGGCATGAGAACGTGCACATGTGCACAGCAGATCACTAGTTATTGCAGTAAAGGCAGTCTCTGCTTCTGCTATATATTTTCCCAACTGATAGGCTCTTTTTTTTTTGAGGTTGTCATATGGTGTAACACTTTTACTAGTTGACTCCTCCCACTTTCTTTCAAACCACATCCTGATTTTTGGCCTCAGAAACCAAACATATGCACAACTTGCAGAACAACACATGATATTGTTTCTGTATAACATCATACCAGCTGGGATATAAATTCTAACAGACAATTTTATGTGAATGAAAAATACCTACATTAAGACATTTTCCATAGTTATGCAATGCATACCACAGTAGAGCACATGGTCTAGTAAGAGATCCTCGCTTAGAATTATAACAAAATCCCCAAGTCAGGCCTCAGATCTTCAAACAATGTAATTTTGAATAGATCCTTCTAATTTCTCTCTATTTTATTTCTTCTTTTCTCTATTAGGCTTTGTATTTCTGAAATTCAACATCAGCTAGTTTGCTGGTATGTGAAAACCCCTTTTATCTACTTGCTTTTTTGTGTGTCAAGTGTAATAAAATTATTTTTTAACTAAAGAACAGCTAGTATTTGTTGAAATTCTATCTTGTGTCATGATTTGAAGATATGCCAATAAGAAGAACTCATCATTTTTGGGCAATTTATTTCAATATTTATTTTCATTAGTAGAAAAAGTCTTTGTTTCTAATTTGTCAGTGTTCAGCTTCAGAATTATTATTATTATACTTTTTTTTTTTCTTTTGGGGCCTGGTGGGAATGGTAGAGTGGTTGTTTTGTTATTCTCCCTTCAAGATAAAGATTATATACATAAGAGGGTTTTCTCCCATGGTCTATAATCAAGTCACCCTCAGCCCTCCTTGTGATTGAGTTTATACTTTCACAGCAAATAATTTCCTCCTGTACTCAAATTAATTTTGAATGCAATTTTGAGAACTATCAATTTTTTTTCCACCATTCCCATTAAAATGTGGACAGCAGATCTATGGGAATTATTCCAACAATTGCATCAGTATTCAAGGATTACATTAGGTCTGATCTTGCAGCTTAACAATGGGAGCTCGTGTTGAGTTGCTGGTTGATTATGGCTCATAAATCCCTGTAGAGCCAAGGCATTCCAAGACACTGTACCCCATTTTTTGGGGGGTGAGATTCTTTTGTATTGATGTATAACTGTGCATTCAGCTCTCCTAAAATAATTATTTTTTCAATGGGTCAAGCTTGTAAAGAGATATCCTCTTCCTTGATCTCATCATTATATACTACTCAAGAAATCTTTCTGTCATCCTCTGATCCTTGGCATGGTAATTTTTATTTGCACTTTCAGATCACTGCTGGGAATACTGAACATCATTGGACCTTGTGCTGATGCCTGCTGGATGCCATTACAAACAATTCAATATTAATTTTCTTTTTAACGTACCTTTTGATGATCTGCTGGCCAGCTCTTAAGTGAAATTGTGAACATTAATGTTATGCGGTATTCTTTTTTCTTAATAAAAATATTTGAAAACTTTCATTATGGATTTATCAATTAAATGAACAGAAAATAAGTACCCCTTAAGTGTAAAATAATCTGTGTACCATGTAGAAAACAAAATGCTCAGGATTAATATTCTTCAGGGTTTTTTTTTCACATAAAAAATAATTTCACCTTTTCATAACGTTTCATATATAAATAATACTGTTCATGCTTCAGAACTGGAGGGATTCTGATTTGCCTGACACATCTATCTTAAAATGTTTAGGGACTTTCGGAATTTATTGAAATCGCCTTTGGGAAGTTTACAGAACTGATGCCAGCACTGGTGCATGAAATTTCTTCAGTTGTTTTTAACACATTTTGCTAACAATTTATCTCTCAGATTGGGTAATGTATGTTCTGTAATTTGCCACAAAACATAAAATTCATAAAATTGGAAAAAAGATTCTTAACTTTGGCAGACATGCCTTGTATTCGTTTCTGTTTCTAAAAGATACAGCATTGCATCTGTGTTGTCAGACAAAGGTACATTCACAATACTCTCAAAACTTTACTAATGCACTGAAGCTCTTTGAGTTTTTCCAAGTAAAGATAAAGAAGGGGATGAGATTTGAAAGGAGAAGACAAACTTAAAATGTCTCTCTTTCTTTTTGTGGACCCTTTTCCTTTCCAGAAAAAAGTTCTGGTGAAATTTATGAAAAAGAAGTTTTCAATAAGTTTATTCTTTTTTTAACAAATCCAAGGCTTTTGGATTTTATTGGACTTTTCTGTCTTTGTATAGGTTGAATATAACAGCTAATAACACAGTAATAATTACATGTCATTCTCTTTATCCTCTTTGTGCAATGACAATCGACAAAGGTGTCTCATTTCACACATCATTTGTGGCGTCCTAAGGTAATACTGTGTGTTTTGGAAAATAGTTGTTGAATGTAGTCATTAATCTCCATTTCGAGATGTGTAGTGCCAGAATCTGGACCCAATTCTGTAATTATTCTAAGCACAGGGTTCTTGGTGAAGTCAATGGTCTATTAAGACTATGCTCAGATCCCAGGAGGAAGAGTAAGTTAACTTTAAACTGGATTACAGGACTGTAGGATTTCCCAGTCCTACAGCAGGGCTGCACTGGCCACAGCCCAGTATAGGGAAGCAAGTTAGTTTTTACTGTGGCAAAGCAGCCAAGGATCCAGACCCAACTTCAGCACAGAGAGAGCTCGTGAAATTGAAAAACAGGAATAAAATAAAAAGTACTATACATGCCTGAGAAATCTTATCAACTCTGGCAGAGATATTTATTGCTTGCTGATGACTGAGAATCTTGTCTTGCCCAGGGACTAGTTGCGAGTTACTAATAGAGTAAAAATGTGGGGTAAGCAGCGAATAACAGTCTATGGCTGATTACTCTTATGTCACGCTTTGGGAATGGCAGCCAGAAATGTGCAACTCATTCTGCCTTTAGAATCAAAGGCACCTAATTACAATCTCATTTTGTAAAAATACAGTGCTAATGACTTGCTTGTGCAGTAGCTGGATACCATATCAACTGCCATATAAGCAAAGTTTTTTCATTTTAACAATCCTAGTTATAGTATCCAACTGCCTATGCATAAACATTTGCCAGTTGTTGCTGCATGTCACTGGAGAGGAGAGATGCAGCAGTTTCCACTAGGCAGGGAAAGCCAGTGGAAGGTAAATTTTGTACTAAGATGTCCTGTCTCACATTAGAAGAGCTGTTTGAAGTCATTTATAAAAATTGGTCTTTTAAAAGTCCAACCATGCTTGCTCAGGTCAGATTCTATAGCATTTCAGCAGAGGTTAAATCCTGTTTTCTCTTGTAATCTCTTCCTCAGAGTTCTTTTCAGTTTTTGCAGTCTGTCTTTTTATTGCTGATACTCAGCTGTTTGCACCTTCGAGTTCTCTCTACACCTACTCTACTTCTGCATTTTGCACAAGTTATAGATCATCTTCCAAACCTTTGTTACCAAATGTATATATACACATCTCACTACTTGCAAAATCTTATTTTGTATTAAGGGTTACTTCTGTAATCTTCCAACTACATTGCTGACAGCAACCGTATTGTTAAACATGAGGGTACCTTGTTTTTTTTTTCCTTATGTATGCCTTTCATTCAACAGATCCCAAATTAGCAAGTGCATGGGTGACATACATTGACATTTGCTATTATTTGATCTTATTCCATGAAACTTCTTCAGCAAACTGTACATTTAAATCTGTTAATTATAGCAATGTCTATACTATTAAATATTTATCTGAAAGGAGTTCTCTGAAAGCACAGAAATGAGAATAGCTTTCTAAATAACTGGTTTTTCGGTACACAGCAAGGACAAGCTTTATACCAAGCCAAATTTTTCACATAGCATTAGATGGCTCCAGTGTTTCATATGTTTGGTTTTCTCCTACATGTCTGGTGCAATCTATCATGTGTAATTCTGAGTATGTCCTTTCTTCAAATGTGAATTGCAATAATGCTTTCATTGTGGCTGATACTGTGACAATGCCCATTCCTCTAAATCTATGTAACTGGCATTTTCTCCAGGTGCATAGCTCCTGTCTTCCCAGGTCTTTGCCAGTTGTCTTCAATAGCCTTTCATATGAAGTAGCTTTATTATAAGCTGTTGTGTCAAAAATCAGATAGGATCTTAATGAAAGCAATGCATGTATCTATCTATTCACACTCAGGTGGTATTCAGAGTCTATCAAGAGGAGAATAAAGTCTGTAATTGTTATTTTTAAGAAGCATGGAGGACAGCCAGAAGAGTTGAAGTGGGAGCCCTTTCAAGTATATACCCTGAAGAAGCAAAAGGAGTAGTAATAAAATTGAACTTCCCCCTGTAAAGTGAAAGACTGTTGGAAGGATGGACTCATTAGCTAGGTGCTGGGTGCCAAATCATTCTCTATTTCCTTCTCATTACTTCCAGGCCATGACTGTGTTCTAACTATATCCCAGATCAGAACATTACCTGAGAATATCTGTGGGCTGAAAAAGAAACCAGTAAAACTGTTATGGTCCCAATGTCAGTAAGAAAATCAGGAGCATGATTTTTAACTGCTCCATTAAACAGTTATGTCAGTTGCAATTTTTGCTTCTTAGAGATGCCCAGCATTCAAAGAGCTGTTCACAAGTTCACATTCAGTTCTGATGGATTAAAAAAAAAAAAAAAAAGGGGGGAAGAAAACCAAACCAAAAAACCTGTGATGAGCTCAGTTTCCTTAGGTTACTTGAGGAGAGACAGTCAAGAAACCATCCCACTCCCCAGTCCCTGCTAAGTCCTGATCTTTCAGGTTTACTCATAAAAGTTGGCACCAGCCCTTAAGTTGTTTGCCAGATGCGTATAGTCAATGTGTTTGGTATCACTGCTGTCTCCTCTGACTCTCCAAAGAAAGTTTGCTGGTGACTTCTTCAATCATTAGCAGGATTTTCTAGCTTGTCCTTAGGAGCAGTGCAACAGGACAAGGGTAAGCTATCACAGACTACTGCTTTTATTCCTCTCAACACTACAAATTAAAACAAGAATATGAAAAAACCATATGACTTCATCCTTCAGACCACAAGTGAAGCTGAGTCAGCAAGTGGTGAAGAAAACGACATGTATTTATAGTGAATGAGAAATTATTTCTTTTTCATGGAATGTTTGTAGCTAATCAACTCAAATAGCTGCCTACCTAATAAATACAAGCTGCATATAATCCTGCCAAAAAAGTGTGCTTGGATGGTGTATTTGGCAGTGCTGAACAGCTCTCAAAGCATATTAGTTGTTCAGTGTTTGAGTCGATAGGCTAAGATGTGAGTAAGATTAAAAACCATATTTTGATCTTTTTTTTTCATAATGTGTGCTGCTTTTATTCATACCTGAGTTTAGTTCCATTGATTTCTGCAGAGGTAATGGTGGCAGAAACTGCTGAACCCAAAACTCTTTCTTCCTAAACATCCTAAGTATGTTCCAAAGCTTTTCTTTATTTTTTTTTTTTTTTTAGTTTTTCCTTCCCTTACACTCTTTTAGACATATCAAATGGGTTCAGCTTGAATCTCTCTCAGTTTGAAATTCACAGAAATCCAGCAACTATATCTATACATGTAAGGTAAATTCTAAGAACAACCTCTGAGTATTTTTTTTTGTTTATTGTATAAATGAGAGTCTATTTGGTACACTTCCCTGAAGTGTCAGATTTTGAAATCAAAATATATTTCTTACATGACTTAAAAAACCCCAAATGTGTCATGTACAAAACACACTATGTATGATTTAAGGAGATTATGCTTTCAAAGGAGATTTTCAAGAAAGCATAATTTTAAAACTACCTTTTCTCGCATTTGATATTAATTACTTGTTTCCTACCTTTGAACACATACCATAGACCTCTTAAATTCTGAATGCCTCTGCTTTGACCACTTCATACTGTTCTGTCCCCTCCCTCCTTCCAGGACCTTTATGGAGGTGCAGGTAGCCAGGCACAAAGGTTCAGAGAGCAAATTCAGGAATAGTAAATTCTATTGACATTAGCTTCTCATGAATTTCAGCATACAGATTTATCCATGTAGCTCCCATTAAAATTAATGGGAATTATGTGACTCAAACCTCTGCATACTGAGCAGTTTCCTTAGTGTAGTGAAGAGCCTGCATCTAGTTTCTGCATCCCTAAACAAAATGATGACCGTGCAGTGCCAATATATCATTTAAATATCACACGCATTTGGTGTATTATAGAGCTTTGAAGAAACATTTATAAAAGCAACCTTTGCATCAGAAGTCAAAAGTCCCAGGGAAAGTCTAATTTATATTGCAAATTTTGGTATGGTTTTCATCATAATGATAAAACAGGCTACTGTATTTGCAATTTACCCTCTAACTACAATTTTTAACTTAAATAACCACAAGGAATGCAATAAATGAAACATTTTTCAGAACAATGGTTTAAGCTTGGTCTTACTTTTGAATCATTTAAACTTATTTTAAATGACAGCCTATTAAGAGACCATTAATATAAACATTATTTTAAAATGAGATTTCAAGGAAAGGTTAGACCTGAATACGTTACAGTAAGAACAGGCAGAAGCTGATGAGATGACTTTCAAAGAAATAATACTATAAACAATATTTATGATGATATGCCCAAGCAATTTGAAAACAAAGGCTATAATTTACCTTTGAATTATATATATATATTTCTATGTCAATATTTAGAAGTCCGCTGACTTAATAGGAAGTTATATAAGCATGAGGACATGTGCAGATAATATAGTGGAATAAATGCGTGTTCTGAGTGTCTAAGTGGCACAGAGGGATTCTTGGTGTTCCAAATACCTTCTGTATTTGTAGAATATTCAAATTCCTTCCCTTCTTCCTCTTCCTTCCCTTTTCTCCTCCATCTCATCCTAGGGTGCATTCTCCTTTTACACACCACTCATAGCTAACTCTTGTGAAATTGTGAACTTCCTCTAATTTCACTGACCTTTAGGAAAGCTCTTCAGTTGAACCCTCTTCAAGAAGCTATCTTATTTCTTAGGAGGAAGTAAGAAATTATGTTTCTTAAGTTTTTGCTAAAAGACAAGCTGGAAAAGGTTTTCAACATTTTTCCAGTAAGGTATAAAAGGTGCAATATTGACCTATGGGAAATTTAAATTTAGTGCCTTCATTTTTGCTCGTACAATATGTCACTGAATGTAAAAAAGTTGATAAGGATTAAGATCCACCAGTGCCAAGCTGGGTACTGTCCTCACAAAAGGGTTTAATAAATGGTACTTTCAGTATGCTTGATAAAAATATTTATTCTAAGACATATTCAAGTTCTTCAAAAGACCTTACAGATATTAATTGCACAACTTCAATCCTCTTGTGTGTCAAAAATAGATAAGTAGGTAGATAAACAGGGACCATTTGACTTCCATTATAATAATTTTCTCTGGATTTGGTATGGGTGACATAGGAGAAAGAACAGTAGTGACTCTCTCATGAGAGGGAGAATGACTTGAGCTTCTGGCCACGCTCCTTTTGATTCAGCCCAGGATACAGTTGGCATTCTGGGATGCAAGTGCACACTGCTGGCTCATGTTAAGCTTCTTGTCAATCAACACCTCCAAGTCCTTCTCCTTAGAGTTGCTCTCAATCCAGTCTCTGTCCAGCTTGTATTTGTGCTTGGAATTTCCCTGGCCCACATGCAGGACCTTGCACATGGCCTTGTTGAACTTCATGAGGTTTGTGCTGACCCACCTCTCAAGGTCCCTCTGGATAGCATCCCTTCTCTCCAGCATGTTGACCACATCACACACCTTGATATCAGAAACTTGCTGATATTTCGCAAGTCAAACTAGTATCTTTCACACAGCACTAGCTCTCTCTTAACAGCAAAAAAAAAAAAAAAAAAGAAACAGCAAAACCAAAACAAAAATCATTTAACAGATAACAGCATCAACTATACAAAACTTTCTAAACCAAAATCAAACTAGTTTGTTTATTTTTGATTCAGGAAATGCTGTCACTTCTTGCCATGTTTAGCAATAGTTTTGCTTTTTCTATAATTTAATGGGCTGAATATAGGATCAACTGCAATGAACTTTTGCTGTCTTCATGACTCATATGAAATATACCCCTGGCTATTTCAACTTCGCCTCTGTTTTGTCATTGCCATAAACAGCATGTGCACGTTGGATTATTAGTGGTGCTGAGAAGTAGCTGGTGCAGCTAATGTTTTCATAGTACTTTGACTAGGCAAGCATAAGAAATATTTTCCATTAATTATTGATATTATTGTTTCCAGTGATATCTTTACTGAGTGGGTTCTCTGGCTTGAGATGCAAATACACAGATGAATAGACATGGTTTATGTGGAAATATGAAGGAGATAGTTTGGGTGGTTTATTTGTTAGATACCCTTTTTCCTGATATATTTTTCCTTCTACTGATTCCCAGATACCATGCTATAGATTATGGTTTGTAATGATCAGAAAGGATACTGACATAAGGTATTATTGTTGAAAGCAGAAACAGAGATTTTACTCACCATCTTGAGAGAGTTAACAAATAAATTCATTACCATCATAAGAACAAAGTCAAACACAGTCTTATTCATGTGCCATAGAGGACTGTTCTGAGTTTTGAACAAGCATGCCTTCAATTTTTGTTGCGAAAACATATGATTTTTTTTTTTTAATCATCATATTTCCCAAAAAGTTCAAGATTTAAATGTCTGTGATAGTCTTCATGATCATGAAAACAAAATTAAAACTTAGATAAAAAAGAAAATATAATCATGGCTTTTAATTTTATGTTTAGGCATTACCCCCAAATGTTTACTAATTATGCCCTTAAGTAACACCTCAGGATCAGAAAAGCTAAATGGGGGAAAGAATGTGAAGAAAAAAAACTATTCTTCCAAAAAAAATAAAATTGTTCACTCAATTAAAAAACCCTTAATAGAAGTCCGTAGTTGAGTTCAAGTTGCCCACGGGAAGGTCTAATTCATGCTGGCCATTAATGAAAGCTTTGTATGACCATTAGGAAAAACTGACAAGTTATCACAGCAACCTTAGTAATGTTTGTTAATGTATATAAAAAAATAAAAGCTGGATACTTAGAATGCACACCAAATTCCTCTTTTATAAGGTTAAAATTAGTAAAATCTGATAAGTTTAAAAGATTTCTTATTTCACCTACTGATACATTCCTGTGCATGTTTTCAAATGCTGTACTGAAATTTCTTTCTTTTGCAGATGACAAGCTTATTGTTTGATTAAATGTGAACCAATGTCTGGCAATGAATTGGCCATTGTAATACTTCTGTGCTCAATTCACTTAGTATAGAGATAACATTTTCTAAACCAGAACTTATATCAAGCATTTGTGTAATTTAAATCAAATTAATGTCTAGAACTGTTTGTTGAGAAAATTAAAATAAGTTCTATTATTTTTAAAAAAAGAGGTTGGTGAAAACTAATACTTTTGAGAACTTATATATTGATTTCTGCATTTTTACATGCTGCTTTCTGCGTTTTTACATACTGCTTTCTGCATTTATAACCCTCCAGATCTTCTGTTATAAATACAATGTAAACATCATAATTCATATTTGGAAAGAAAAACAATTCTAAGACACTGATACATTTTTTTAAGACGTATTAATTTCTGATGTTCTTGGTTTTTTTGTGGGTTTTTTTTGTTTGTTTGTTTTTGTGTTTTTTTCTGTTTGTGTTGATGAAATTTGCCAGTAGGCATTGCAAACTGCATACCATGTCACTTAAAAAACATAGTTTTACATGTCTGCGTCAGAGTCATATAGCTGGATAATACCAGAATGAGAGAAAAATATGCTTTATTTAATTTAGAACTCTATCCTAACCACTGGATCACATTTATCTTCATATAAACCATATCCAAAGGCTTTCATATAAAAATATTTCCACTTTTGATGAAAGACATTTGTAAAGGTTATGTAGGATGAACTGGTCTGCAGTGTTGTTTGGATTTTTTTCTTAGACTATCATAAAAAGCAACTGCTGAGCAGAATTTATTAAACAATGCCACCAAATTAATGTAGTAGTTTAGAGCAATCACAGCAAACTATTGAAAAATAACACAACCATCAATTTTTCCACTGTGACTTAACTTTAGCGACACAGTTCATAAGAGATTTATTTATTTTGACTTTTTTTACAACACTGATAACATGTCCATTGATTTCACATGGAGATGTCAACGCAACAGATATTACAAACATCCCAAAGCACTTACTAGAAATAAATTAAAATTCTTAACTGCATCACTGTCATCTTTAACTTATATCTTGGAAAACTCTGAAGTCAGAGTAAGATTAGAGCTTCTGGTCACAGTCAGTAATACTTCTACTGGTTTTAAAAATGATGTTATTGTTGTCTGTTAAGGTCCAGGATGTGAACAAATTGAGTATCTGTCAGCCTAGAACATAGACATATCTGTCCTTACAATTAAGTGGTACTGACTTTGTTACACACACACACACACACACACACACACACACACACATTTTTATACATATATTTCCCTCTTGATTCTGGAATTTCTTCAAGGTCTATTTTTCTTTTTTTAAACTGTTTTGCGTTCCAGCACAGGTTCTGAGTGCTCTCTTTGTGTTATGCTCATTTTGGCAACTCACAATTCTCTCCCCAAAAAAAATCTCTGACTGTCTCATTTCACACTTCAAAAGCTTCCTTGATTTTCTCTCATTCCTGAAGCTTTTTGCTCAGTTTTTTTTTTTTTTCTCCAGAAGTGTAGCTCTGTTTGCTGTCCATTTTATGGAACAAGTCTTCTTATTCTTCAGAAATATAGGTGGATAATCTCGGAACTTCTCCCAGACTCCTGTGTTCTGTTGTGTTCTTCATTTGCTTTGATGTAAGCAAACTCAGCAAACTTTAAGCTTACTTCTTTTGTCACTTCTGTCACTGGTGCACAAAGGGTTTCCACCTGGCTGATTTCTCTAGTTTGACCAGTATCACTCTTGGTGTGAGGCTGCTGCCGGCAGCAGTGGGCATACCTGGAGGCTGAGTATGACAACTTGTCATGTGCTGAAACCAGGACACAGACCTGGGGTGGCTTTTTTTTGTCATTGCTTTTTTTTTGTTTGTTTTTTTATTTTGAAGGTAACTATCCCATTCCAATATGCGCTTCCTTGTTTCAGTGTCATTTTGTCTTGTTTTACTGAGTATGGTTCTCCTGCCTACCTCTGATGTGATAGAATCAGTCTACGTTGTCTTAACTCCTTACAGTCTTGTATATTTAGCCTATTTAGGTGCCTAACTTGCTTTTAGGGCCTATTTTTCATCTTCATAATTTATTTATCTTACCTTATGCTGTCATATCTTTGTGGTACTTACGTAATTTGGTTTATACAAACCGGTAGTTAGAATGATATTGCATTCTTCCCTCTGTGTTTAAGAACAGGAACCCTAATATCTTCTGGAAACACTGTACCCACTCTTCATGTTGACACATGGCTGCTGCCATTTTTATTTTGTCTTCATGCATTTGGTAGCAGTTGTAATCCCACATATTGTCTGCATGTTTATGTTCTGAAATACCTAACAGCTTCATCATATTAATTTTGTCATTTTGCAAGATTTATGTCCAGGCAGCCAGGTTTTGCAAAAGATAATACTGCTGGATTCTTCCAGAAGTCAAAATGTTGCTCTTAAACTTGCAGTGCCTGAAATGGTTAGCATAGCTCTACAAGCTCATAGTAATCTACTTCATGTAGTGATAATAATTTGCCCCCTTCTAGAAATTAAAAGAAAAATGTAGGAAAGTATGGTTATATTTATAAACCACTCACTATATTACTGACTCTGCATTCTGTAAGTAAGTGAGGTCATGAACTAAAGAAAAAAAAATAAATTACTCAAGGTCTTTATTTACTTTTTACAGTGGATTATAGGCAGATGGACTACAGAGAAATAACACTATATGCTGGTAAGATTCAGCTAAGACACAATTTCTTCTAAAATCTGCCATAACAGTTTAAAAATTCTGGGTCTTAATTGCGTGCTATATATAATTTCACTTTTTCTCCCAATCTAAAAACATGCAGTCCAATTGTAGCAGAAAATATAAGACAACAGATGTGAAATGAAATTCAATTATTCTATCATGCAAGTATTTTCCCTAAAACAAATTAAAAAAATTAACATAAATCATGAAGAAAAATAAATATTCAAATTATATTTTTTCCCAGATCTACCTGTGTCGTGGTTTAAACCCAGTCAGCCATGCAGCCTGCTCGCTACTCCCCACCTTCCTCCTGCCCTGCTCCCAGAGGGATGGGAAGGAGAATCGAAAAAATGTAACTCCCCCGGCTTGAGATAAGAACAGTCCAGTAACTAAGGTATAACACAAACCACTACGGCTGCCACCAATAATAATAATGATAAGGGAAATAACAAGGGAAGAGAATACAACCACTCACCACCCGCTGACCGATACCCAGTGTTGTGGTTTAAACCCAGTCAGACAGCTCGTTCACTCACTTTCCCCCCTTCTTGCCCTCCCCCTATTCCCGGAGGGACGGAGAGGAGAATCGAAAAGAATGCAACTCCCATGGGTTGAGATAAGAACAGTTTAGTAACTAAGGCATAACACAAATCACTACTGCTACCACCAATGATAATAATGATAAAGGAAATAACAAGGGAAGAGAATACAACACCTTACCACCAGCCGAACGATAACTCGCCCTCTCAGCCTGACCAAACACTGAGCGATACCTCCTCCAGCCCTGCAGTCTCCCAGCCCTTCCAGCTAACTCCCAGTTACATCCTGGGCATGACGTGCTGTGGCATGGAATACCTCTTTGGTCAGTTTGGGTCAGGTGTCCTGTCTCTGCTTCCTCCCGGCTTCCCCTCCTCCCTGGCAGAGCATGAGCCTCACAAAGTCCTTGGCCAAACCAAAACATCCTTGTTATCAGCTCTGTTCCCAGGCCAAAAGTCAAAACACTGCACTGCACCAGCTACCAAGAAGGAGAAAAATGACTGCTACTGCTGAACCCAGGACACCCAGCCTGACCAAGCAGTGATCTCAGCCCTTCCAGTTAACTGCCCACAGTTTATACAGTGGGCATGATGTCCTGTGGTACGGAATACCTCCTTGGCTAGTTTGGGTCAGGTGTCCTGTCTCTGCTTCCTCCTGGCTTCCCCTCCTCCCTGGCAGAGCATGAGACTCAGAAAGTCCTTGGTCAGAGTAAACATTACTAAGCAGCAAGTAAAAACATCGGTGTTTTCAGCACTGTTCCCAGGCTGCAAGTCAAAACCACAGCACTGCACCAGCTACTAAGAAGGAGAAAAATGACTGCTATTGCTGAACTCAGGAGAGCCTGAACCTAGGAATTCAGGACTAATAGTATGCTCCTTAATCAGAAAAACACAGCACCAGGAAGTTTATGCTGTATTTGTACTTCAAAAATTGAAATGGTGTTAAATGTACCTCTTCACATTTCCCATGGATTCTTTGAAATCACTATTATAGAATCATAGGACCACAGAATGATTCAGGTTGGAAAGGACCTTAAAGCTCATCTAGTTCCAACCCCCCTGAAGAGATGATACCTTCCACTAGACCAGGTTGCTCAAAGCCCCATCTAACTTGGCTTGAACAATTCCAGAGGTGGGACACGCACAGCTTCTCTGGGCAACCTGTTCTAGTGTCTCACCCCCTTCACAGTAAAGAATTTATTCCTGATGTCTAACCTAAATCTCCCCTCTTTCAACTTAAAGCCATTGCCCCTTGTCCTATCACTACATGCTCTTGTAAAAAGTCCCTCCCCATATTTCTTGTAGCCCCCCTTTAGATTCTGGAAGATTTATAGGGTCTTCCCTGAGCCTTCTCTTCTCCAGGCTGAACAAGTTCAACTCTCTTAACCTGTCTTCATAGGAAAAGTGCTTCAGCACTCTGATCATCTTTTTGGACCTCCTCTGGACTCACTTGAGCAGTTCTACATCTCTTGTGTTGGGGACACCAGAACTGTACGTAGTACTCCAGGTGGGGTCTCATGAGAGCAGAGTAGAGGGGCAGGATCACGTCCTTCAACCTTCTGGTCACGCTTCTTTTGATGCAGCACAGGATACAGTTGGCTTCCTGGGCTGTGAGCATACAAAGCAGGCTCATGTTAGGCTTAGTCAATATACTCATGTCGTTCTCCTCAGGGCTGCTCTGAGTCCATTCTCCTCCCTGCCTGTACTTACGCTTTGGATTCTGCCAACCCACATGAAGGACCTTGCACATGGCCTTGTTGAAGTTCATGAGGTTTGTGCTGGCCCACCTCTCAAGATCCTGTCAAGGTCCCTCTGGATGACATCTCTTCCTTCCAGTGTGTTGACTGCAACACACAGTTTGGTGTCATTGGCAGACTTGCTGATGGTGCACTCAATCCCACTGCCCATGTCACTGACAAAGATGTTGAGCAATGTTGGTCCCAATACTGACCCCTGAGTGATACCACTCGTCCCTGGTGTCCACTTGGACATTGAACCATTGACCACAGCTCTCTGATTGTGACCAAATGAAAAATTATATTGGATCCTTTTCTGTGTGTTTCTGATATTTCATATTTTCTCATAAATCTAATGTAAAAATTTCATATACTGGGATTATATCTGCAGTCTAACAGTAGAGGATTTAAAGAAAATGTGTGAGTTTGAAAATTTATCAACACACATTGTATTTCAGATCTTCTTATCTACCATTCCAAGTAAAAGATGTTCAATTGGACTGTTCCTCCTTCAGAGTAAGACCTTTTAATTTCCATTATTCCTTAATCCTGAATTGAAATTTAGTTCTGCTTTTACATTTATTTTCCCTTTTGTTGGCTTACTTAGCTTTATACACCCTCCCTATTCCTATAGTCATAAGCACAAAGACTGTTTTTGCAACAGTATTGAAAAACTCTGATTTCCACTTATTTGAATACTTCATTTTGGCATAACATGAGGCACTGTCCCAGAAGCAAGAATTCTGTGCTGCTTCCATACCCAAGTTTTTTCTGTGGCAATGAAGACTTCTCTGCATCCAAGATATTATTAAACTGCCAGACTGTTGTTTTTTTAGAGCCAGAATTGAGTAAATGCACTTGATTGAAATAAATTAAGTTGTTTGAACATGCCTAAAGCGATAGTACAAATATGTCACAGTTTTTGTGCCTCTTAATGTGAGTCTAACTGAATCCATTGGGCAAAGCATTTTCAAAGGCATCTGTGCTTCATTCATTCATGCGCAGTTAAAAAGACAGGGAATTATTGTAGGGTATTTTCATTACAGTCTAGATATGAAATTCTTTTTGTGGTTACTGTGCACCTTGAAAATTGTATTCTGCATAGGTTCATCACTAGTCATCCTCTTTGATATGCAGCTACCAAGAGGAAAACATCAGAGAATTTTTCATATTATCCTGGACTTGATTTCTTCAGTACTTTTAAGAAATTTTAACTGAAAGCATTTAGTTGGTATGGGGTTTTACAAAAAGTGCATATTTTACTATTTCTGATGGCTTTTTCACAATGCCAGTGCAAAGAAATTCACCTAAAAAGTGATTTATATGTTTACTAAAGTGCTTTTTCATTGGCTGAAAGTAATTGTATACCAAAGGATATTAATTGAACATGGCTGTTGGCATCAGCCATTCCCACTGAACTATGGTTTAAAACAGTTAAACTGAAACAGCATCAGCCATTCCCCCTGAACTATGGTTTAAAACAGTTAAACTGAAACCCTTCAATAGAGCATGATGAGACTGGTAATGAATGTGAGGCATCCATTTTATTAGTTTCAGTTTAAGGGGAGACATTAACAGCAAACATTTCTGACAATAACCATTTAGGATTTAAGGCAGAAGGAAAGGAAGATATCCCTGACTATTAGAGGCAAGTTCAATATGTAACCTCTTTCTAAGCCTCTTGAGCTTGGTGTTAAATGCAGATAGTTGTTAATTCTCATTAGCACCATTGAAGAACCTTATACTCATATTTATGAGCATTTTTCAAATTTCCACATCAATTAATTTCTCTTTAGTTAATTGACAGGCTAAGAAAATTGGTACAGGCTGAGAAAATTTGGTCTGTTCAGCCTGGAGAAGAGAAGGCTGCATGGGGACCTCATAGCAGCCTTCTAGTATCTGAAGGTGGCCTACAAGGGTGCCAGCTAGGGAGTCATCAGGGACTGTAGTGATAGGGTAAGGAGAAATGGTTTTGAAGTTAAACAGAGAAGAACTAGGTTGAATATAGGGAAAAAAATCTTTACTATGAGGATGGCAGGGCACTGTAACAGGCTGTCCAAGGAAGTTGTGTATGCTCCATCCCTGGCAGTGTTCAAGGCCAGGTTGGACAGGACCTTGAGCAACCTGGTCTAGTGGGACTCTTCCCTGGGCATGGCAGGGGGGTTAGAACTAGATGATATTAAATTCCTTTCCAACCTTAATCATTCTATAATTCTAAGATTCTGTGATTTTCATTTTTTAGTTCTCCTCCTGCTGTACAGTAGATTTACAAAGTACATCAGTATTCTGTCAGCTTCCATTTTGCTAAGCTAAAGAAGTAAAGGTGCTTTTCAGGTGTTGCCTGAGCTTCTTAACATTTCTTTTCTGCTTCTCTGAAGCACTTCTGCTTTGAATGCAACTGTCTTGCAACAGAATTGTACTTGCTATTCCACAGGCAGTCATGCCAAGACCTTGTGCAAGTGTATTCTCTACCAGTATTAGAAAACATCCTAGCACATCCTAAGATTAAACTTTCCTTTTCATGGTAGCTTCACACAGGTAGTGATAATCATCATGTGATTGACTGATTAAACCCAAGTCTTTCTCCTCCTGTACTATTTCCAGCTGATGAGCTCCCAGCTTATAGCAGAAATTCTCGTTATTAGTCCCTGAGTGCATGACCTTACACTTTGTACTATTAAATTTCATCTTGCTTCTTTTACTACAGTCGTCAAGGTCATCTAATTCTTCCTGTATGCTATTCCAGTTCTTCTCAGTATTGGCCACTCTGCCAAAGTTTTTGTCATCAGAAAAATTTCATTAGCACACTCCCAGTATTTGTATCAAAGCCATTAAAGAAGATATCAAATAATACTGGCTCTGAGACCAATCCCTGAAAAACTCCACTAGAGATTCTCCAAACTGATAGGCTTCCTTTCAACTGAAATCATATTTGTCTCTTGTTTAAGCTATTTTTAAAATGTTACAATCCTTGTGTCCTGTTTAACTGGTAGTTCCCCATGTGATACTGCAGTGAAATTTTGATAGATTAGAGCAGTTTCACTGTAGAGGAAGAATTATAAACAAAATGTGAAAGTGTGATGTAGGGAAGACAATGCAATCAAATCAGGCCTGCATATCACCCAAATTGTTTGGAATGTTGGACAAGAGAAGACAAAATCCAACTGATTATATAAGCATTAATTCTACTGAGAAACATCTAATGGAATCTAGAAAATCGTCAAGTAGACTTATCCTTAAAATACTGGTTTGCAAGTAACAAAACCTTTTCATATAGCAAATAAGAACTAAGGAATTTCTGGACATAAGCACAATGCTGCTTTTATTCATTTAGTATAACATCATTATTTAAGTAATAATGATGCAATGGTTTATTATCAGTTGGTTGCTCAGTTAATGAAGTGCCTGAGGTGAAGGCCACTGCTTTCTTACCCAACACAATGTTTTATTAAGAACAAGCATTCATCTTGATCATGGCACCACTTCAGCATCTACTATTTTGACAGCTTTATCTGGGAATAAGCTTTTATCCCAATGAAAGAGGTATCTGCTCTCATGGAATCATAGAAATGTAAAAATATTTAGGTTGAAAAAGTCCTTTAAAGGTACTTTACTCCCTAACTAAATTTAACAGCTGACACTAATGCGCAGAGTATCGGCTCCCTTGCCTTATAATAGTAAAATACACTCACC
Source organism: Pezoporus flaviventris (assembly GCF_033815535.1). Classification (NCBI taxonomy): domain Eukaryota; kingdom Metazoa; phylum Chordata; class Aves; order Psittaciformes; family Psittacidae; genus Pezoporus; species Pezoporus flaviventris. The sequence goes on from NW_026892555.1 coordinate 30,779,429, forward strand.
AGCAGTTATGTTTGTTTCCCAGAGAAATGTGACTTATTGATGGCTACCATTCCCAAAGATTAAGCTCCTCTGCTGATTGTTGCTTCTTGTATATGAGTGATTTTGTAGGTTAATTTTAATAACTGGAGGAACTTCTCTGATTTAGCTAAGACCATGGCCCCAGAAGAAGTAGCATCTCCACCCAACTGATGTGTCTGTGAGTGGTGTCTGAAGACGGTGGACTTCCAGGATTGTAACAGGGAGAAGCTGACTGGTTTACTGTCCTTTCTTCTTCTACTACCCCAAAAAGGGTTGTGTAGAACCATTTTCTTAAATGGGGGTAATTCAGGTATTCATAGAAGAACAAAGTGCCACAGTGCCCTGGGTTCAGCAGTAGCAGTCATGTTTCTCCTTTGTGGTAGCTGGTGCAGTGCTGTGTTTTGACTTCCAGCCTGGGAACAGTGCTGGTGATACCAATGTTTTCGGTTGTTGCTGTTTACCCTGACCAAGGACTTTCTGAGTCTCATGCTCTGCCAGGGAGGAGGGGAAGCCAGAAGGAAGCAGAGATGGGGCGCCTGACCCAGTCTAGCCAAGGAGGTATTCCATACCACAGCACGTCATGCCCGGGGTGGGGGTAACTGGGAGTTACCCGGAAGGACAGGGGCTTCCAGGTGGGACTCGCTTTCTTGGCCGGTGGTGTCGTATTCTCTTCCCTTGTTATTTTCTCTTATCATTGTTGTAGTTGGTGGTAGCGATGGTGATTTGTGTTGTACATTGGTTGCTGGACTGTTCTTGTCACAACCCCTGGCAGCTGCACTTTTTCGATCCTCCTCCCCATTCCCGGGAGAGCCCCGGGGGGGGGGGGGGTGGTGGTGGTGGTGGTGAGCGCCTCGATTGCTCTCAGCCTGGCACCACTAACTGGGAGTGAGTGAAAAAGCTGTCTGGCTAGGGTTTAAACCACGACACACAGGTATAAAAAACTCACAGGAGAGAGTAACACTGAAGGATCTCACCGTCCTGATGTGCTTGTGATAACTGGGTGACTAAGAGAACTAAGCGTAGAACATGTTGCAAAACCTTTGAAGTTTTCAAAGAACTGTTCCTCAAGTCTTTTAAAGAAAACCTATGATGCCAGGCTATTTTCTGTTCCTTACTTTTTTCTCACACTAGCCAGGATAAGACAAGCATACCTTAGTTGGGTGAAATTCTGGGGATATCATCCACAAGTAACTCAAAGGTTAGAAATTTTCTGTGAGTGCTCAAGGGCCACCCAACAAAGATATTTCCTGACCAAAGAAAACCAGAAGAAATGATATCTAGGTCTACATTTCACCCAGAAGATCCAGTGACAATGGCTAGACTCTCCTCAAGTGCAGTTAGTTTGGAAGCTGAAGGGAATCAGCACCTGGGGCCAAGTTAATCACATTGGGTAGTATATTTTGTGACAGAGATTGTGCGGTCCTTGATAATTGCATTTACAACTTGGTTTATGCCACACATTTTCCTGCAGGCCTCATTCCCTTTTCTTTAGTATGTAGAAAATTCTTGCTTTTATAGTCACAGTGGATATAATTTTATACCACATTAGAAAGAATAGATTGATAGGTAAAAACATCGTAAATTTACACTAAAAAAAGCCACAGAATTAAGTCAAATCCCGAGTGGAGTTAGGACAACTTTGCACTACTTGAATGATTAAAAGTTGAGGCTAACACTGATAATTTCTGAATCAATATTGTTAAATTTGATCAAGTTTCTCACAAAAAAACATTCCCTGTATGTGATTTGCTGTAAGGAAGAAATGCCTTTCTTGCTGTTCACAATATTTGTGAATAATCACAAGCAGTTGATTACTTCTATTCTCTCCTGTTATCTTTTCTTAGGTAAAACACATATATACTGATGCTATTACCTTACCCATTTCTGCTAATTTACCAGTGGCTTAAACCTTCTTTGTATCTGGGAGAATAGCCCTACTCTTTTGCCTAATCCTTCAATCCAGCAGCTCCACAATGCATCAGTAGTTGCCTCGATTGTAAAGCGGTGCATGTCCCTTGCCCATTGGCTGAAAGCTTTTGTACAGTATGTCAAGTACATATGCAATATTTGTTCAAATTGAAACTTAGATGATGCTCTCTTCACATGCATCAAGACATTTTATATTTCTGTGATTTGGAGCTAATGTTTTTTCCAATCCCAGACAGAGAGTTCTGATTATGGAGAATGATCCACAAATTTTTCCTTCATTCTGGAATAGCAAATGAGTATGTTTACTCTGTCATCTGAAAAGATGATACCCTGAAACTATACTATTGAGTCTGTCACAGCTGTGTTACAGGGAGATGACCCATTTACTAGCAGAAAAGACTAGAAAATACAAAGCTAGTCTGAGATTTTATTTAAACAAAGCTAACCCTGGTATGAACTTACTTGCTCAGATAATGGACTAAGTAATGATACCATAACTGCTCACCTATTATGACAAGACTGCTACAACTATGAACACAATTTTAATTTTAAAAATACTTTTAATTATATTCCTACTTTCATTCTAATGCATCTTTTCTAGAACATGTTTTTGAAAGACATTTTGCTACAGTGCTGTTTAAAACTTACTCAAAAACTTAGGGTGTCTCAGACAGAAGCAGTACAAGGGTTGGTCCTAGACATAACAAGAGCCATTTGAGAGATGCACCATGGGATTACCACTTAAGTACTTCTTTTTTTAGAGGTTAACACCATGAGGGGTAATTATATTATGCTATTAGCTTTCCATTGTGTGTCTTCACATTTTATCCTATTGTTCAATAACTTGTGTTTGGGTTCAGCATATCTTCCAGAAAGAAGATCTGTCTTGATCTGTAGACATTAAAAGATAGGGAAGTGATCATACCATTTTATAACTTGCTCCAGTGGTTAACCACTCATGTTTAACACGTGGCTTAGTTCAGCTTCCAGCCATCAGTTCTTCTTATCCCTTTCTGAGCCTGATTAAAGAACACTAGTACTCGTTTTCTTGTTGTGACAGTACTTAGACTTTCACAGTTACTTCTCAGTCAAGTCACTGCTCAATCTTCTTTTTGACAGACTAAACAAACCAAGCTCTTAAAGTGTCTCACTGTAGGCATTTTATTCAACCTTTTGTGAATCTGCCACATTTTGTGGCTCTTTTCTACATTTCCAGATTAAAAATAAATAAATAAATATATAAAAATCCACAATTCTTTAAACTATGGACTACAGAAATTGACAAGATATTCTCTTATCTGTCTCATTATTGACAAATAAAGATATAAAAATTCCAAATTGCATTTCTCACTTCATTATTTATAGGATTTCAATTACTATTTTTCAGATTTGTGCCAAAAAGCCCTCTCCACTATGTTACTTAGAGCTTCCTGACTCAACCTATTCCCAGAAATGCTAGGCTGGCCTAGTTCATTTTCTTCCATGGCTGGTTCTGTATTTGATTAAGTTGCAACTTGGTTGCTTTTTTTATTATTATTTTATGAATGATCTCATTTCACCAGAAATTCAGAGCTCAGTGTACGGCTTTGTTGTCCCCATTATTATTTACTGACTCTCCAATCTTTCTGCCACCCACAAATTTTCTAAGAATGATTTATGTTTATGTTTTAACTCATGGGTGAAAAAGTTGAATAACACTGAGTCTAATGTTGATCCCAAGGAACCTCCTAGAATCACTTCCAGTTGATGATTTACCACTGACTAACTATTATGAGATCATTCATTTAACAAGTTCTGCATTCATCTGCTTTGTTCTCTGATGAATTTTCATTGTGTTATCAGTAATCTGAAACCAAACACTAAAAGTATGTTAGTTACAGTGGCAGGAATTCTAAGCATTCATTAGGACAGAATAAAACTCAGGTAGCTGCCTAGGTTGTAAAGCAATGCATTTCCCTCACCTGTCAGCTGAGTATCTTTCTATAGTATGCTAAGTATTTCTACAATATCTATTCAAAGAGAAAGTTAGATGGTGTCTTTTCACACCTGTGAAGGTATTGCATTATTTCTCCATTTGCAATATAAATCTAGAATGATTGAAATGTTGGACAAGAAATACTAATAAAAAACCACTTCTATTTTTCATTGCAGTTCTAATCTATTTTTTGTGCAGCAGAAGAGGGAGAGTAGCTGCATGAGTAGTCTCAGACAACGCTTTAGAAACTAACACACCACGTATTGCACAGCAAACATCTTTTTCTTCTGTTCCAAATGGTACACGTGTGGATAGTAGACAAAAAAGCACTAAGTCATTTTAGGATATTAGGCCCAGAGAAGAGTTTTCAAATACAAATGAAGCTAGAGTAATGTGATTAATTTAAGCGTATTCTGAGAGTTAACATTAGATGTCTTTCATCTGCAAATACAGAAGCTTCAAATCTTGATAATTTTAATTGTTAGTCCCTACCACTAAAGAATTTCTTGGAATTGCATAGTTATCCTTAAGACCTCTTAATTAAAAAAGATTTCAAAATGCAACAAAAATTGCTGAAAGATGGAATTTAGTGTTGACTGTATCACCTCACCAGGGCCATTTTGGATCCTGTGACCAATGCAGAAATACCAGGAATAAGAAACACAGATTAACTTTCTGTTAGGAGACAGAAGCTGGATGCCAGCTGTATCATCTACTGAGATAAAAGTGGTGAATAATAGCGGCACAGAGGGAAGGTGAGGTGAAATAGAATTGTATCATTCAGCTCTCATATTTTCTATGCAAACAAAAATTTCAAAACAGGCTAGTGCAAATAATTTCTGAGGATACAAAATTATCATTAGTGGACTAACTATTGTGTACCTTAGAGCTACTTACAGAACATATCTGTATGAATGCATAAACCCTCATATCTTTATGAGTGCATTATAATATTTCCATTAGAAAGTATTTCTCCAGAGACCAGAAAAAAAAAAAAAAGTGAATTTTCTTTTCTAAATTATCTACTGACAACCAAAAAAGGTAGAGTAGTATCTATATTAGGCTTTGGCAAAAGGGCACCCTTATCAGGAACCTTAAATACCTTGATAGACTGATTGAGAGACATCCTAGCAAATTGAGGTAGTTATTCACTGATTTTCTGCTCCAGCCAAACTTGCCTGAAGTTGATGTGCTCAAATGGACCAGCTACTATATTCCTAAGTCCTCTAACATTCCTCCAGTTACTTAAGATTGCATATTTGGGCTTTGGGACCAGTACAAAGATTGATAAAGCTTTTTAAAAAAATGCACACAACTTAGCTTTCATCAGATTAATGTACCTTACCAACTCAAGTAGTATCTTATCTATTTTCACTGTGATTTGGTTCTCTTTATATCATACTTGAACTGACCTTGGCAGCTGGCGTTCTTACCTTTTATCAGCCCTGAGTCTTTTGAATCACCAGGTTATTGAGTTGTGAGACCCTGCCATCTTCACATGTGTACCTAAACTTGCTTATCCTTGTCACCAAATTTGGGTTTTTAATAAAGTGCCAGGAAAGGTGCATCTAGGTACTATCTGCTGTATCATGACTCATGGTCAGAATTATGATAATGTTAACTTTATTTTCAACACCAATTTATAACAACTGAGTGTAATTTAGAGTCTACATGCTGACAGAGCAACTTTTTTTTTTTTTCCTTTTTTTGTTCTTTTCTCTTTTTTCCCTGAGAGAGATCATTTTCAAAATTCCTACAGCATTCTTCATCCTTTACTATTCGCTATCTGGGATTCTTCCATATAAGTGACTCATCATAGAGGAGAGTAGCACTTCTGCCCTTTGTGACATACTCTTTCAGTGCAGTAGCTATGGATCTAAATAAAAGACAACACGTTTCCAAGCACTTTTTTCTCTCAGGGCTCACTTGCTAAAATAGAAACCTAAGTCCACATGGTGATCATATTTGCTACCTCAGGGACTAATTTTCTTTTACCTCTTTTCTTTTATTCCAAAGCTTCATTGCCATTATCCTCTTGCTCCCCATGCACTAACAAAAAGATTTTAATGTATTCATTATGCAAAATCTTGTCTTTTGTGACCTCTGCCAGGAGTGCCCCCAAAGGACTGGCCAGGCTTAATAAGCTCACAAATAAACTACAGTGTCAGCCAAGGGCACTACTGGTCAATTGAGCCTGTACCATTGCCCTCTCCCCAAGCCCCCACTTCACACCTGAGATGCCCCGAGGTGGGATCGTGGGGGTGTTGTCTGCCCTGGAAAACTGTTAACCCTTTCCAGCAGCTCCCAGCTAGGCAAACAATACCCTTTGTGAAGACTGGAACAATCACACTGGCAATATTGTCTTTTGCTGCTTCTGAGATATGCTCTGCTTTCCTTTAAGACCCTCTTTTTCCTCTCTCCTTGGCTACATTGTTTAATGCTTCTATTCTTCTTATTTTGTTTATATTATGTCCTATAAAAGCTTTGTCGTGGGCAAGCCAGCTGGTTCATTGAAGGAAAGGCACTCTTTCATCAGATCCTCGTGTTAGTCTATTTTCCTCCTGCCCAGAATTATTGTCTAGGTTCTGTGGGGAAAACAACCACTCCCCCCTTCAATCCTTGTTGCTGTGGCAGATTACAGCAGTTTCTCTCTGCTAAGCAGTCAGGCAAGGAAAGAAATAAGAGGGATATAACAGCATCGTCATTTCATATATAAAAGATGCAGATATATACTATCAGAGAATGACATAGCCAGTAAAAATTTTGAATTTAGTGGGGAAAAATATAAACTTTCAAAACTCTAAGAGGTCATGCTCATAAAAGATATTACAAATGTTAATGCAAATTATTGGTAAATCTGACCTGTCTACCCCACTATGACACACATTTAAAATTTATTATGGAACGCATTCAGAGGAATAGCTTTAGGGAATTCATTGCTCATCTTTCTCTTTCTTCCTCCATCTCACACACTAGCAGTCTCCAGACACCTTCTCTGAATTCTTCAGAAATACTGCCACTCTGACCTCTGTACCATAGATCCATTGACTTACTTCATTTGACTGTCTGGAGTGACAGCTAAGGTACTAGTACAACATGTTCTCACAACTTCCATGGCAGTGTACATATCTTCTTTCCAGTTCACCTCTGTATTATGATGCAGAATATCATGACACAGATTGCTTAAATGATATCTTTTTGAACTTCTGATGTTTTAATATATAGAGTAAAAAAAAAAAAGTAAAAAACTTCATGTTATAAGTTCTGTTGCTGAGATCAGGTCAAATAGGGAAGACTTTCAAAATAATGAAAAGTTTTAGGTATCCAACTGCCATTGGCTGCACTGGGACTTAAATATATAACATTTTTTCGCCTGGGTACTTTTTTGGCCAAGATATCCGGTCTGTTCCAAAATTCCACTGGATTTATCTCAATTTAGAGATTAAAAAAAACCCAATCAAAAAAACAGAAGGTGCACCCTGAAATGATGACACTGCTTTTTTTTTTTTCTGCCCTCCTTTTCCACCACCCAGAAATCAGCTACTAAACTTAAGGCAGTGTTTTCCTAGATGCTGAAAATTTAGACAGTACTGTGGGTGCCATTCGCTGTGAAAACCTAGTTGCTGAGCTTAATTCCTTTGATAACAATCTTAATAACAATCTCATACAATTCTTTGCAATGCCATAACACCAAAACATTTCCTCCAGCGTTGTAAGGAAAAAAACCCAAAACAAAACCCTAAAACCTTTTTGCATTTTAACAGGACTTTTACCAGGTTCTATTTGAAAACTGAAAGAAATATATAGTCACTAATCTGACAGGGTAAAGCAATATCAGAATAACACATTTACTATATGTGGAAATGGAGAGTAGCCATTTATTCCTTTAATGTGTACTTCAACACTCAGGCTGCACACAGTAGATACAAATTATCTGTCCAGAAGCTCAGGAAGAAAAAAAATACCGTTCTTTGGCAATTCTGTCTCGGGATAGGAAAAGGCCTCCAAATGCCATAATAAAATGAAATGAAACCAAGGAAGCTAGAAAGGCCAGAATGTTCATCAAGATCTGGGGAGATATAAAATAGAAAGAAAAACAAAAGGCACTTATCAATAAATACCCTGTATTACTGTGGTTACTCAGTGCTGACAATAAGCCTCTGGTAGGCAGTGAGGTATGCAGACAAAAGGCCCTTGAGAAGTTGTACCACTACATCCTGTATAATAGTTGAAATCTGTGAGTGTTTTTCAAGGTTAGACACAAATAAAGTAAAATTTCCTTATTAAGGTTCCAAATTACTCATCTTCTCCTGTATTTCAGTCCATTGTGGGGCTCTGAGTACTGTAACTGACCTTTGATAAACAGTCATTTCACCACAGTGATGAGACTCCATAAAAACTGGCCTGCACAATAGAATGTAGATTAACTGAGGGGCATTCCAGCTTTTCTTAAAAATAAGCCAGAATGACACCAGAGAATTTGCTCATAATATAGCTGCATATGCACATATGCACACATTCTTTGCGAAATTTCTTTCTAATGAGATAATTTAAACAGTGAAAAAATTGCTCTCAATACACATGCATCAGGCAATTCTATAATATTTCCTTCAAAGGTGAGTCTAGTTAATGCTTTGTCACGGTGTGAAAGGACTGAAGATTGTGTTTCACTATATAAGGAGGCTGAGCACCATTGTTTAAAATACAAGAAAAAAACCCACCCTGCAAACGTGAAGTTGTTACAGATTGTGTCATGAACAGCTTTACCCTTCTGAGTGAAGCCAGTGAGTAAGCTGGTGTTATGAAGCTTGCACAGTTATCTAAGGATAAACCCAAGTATTTATTCTGATCAAGAAATCTTTCATCAATAGTTTGTCTAACCTCAAAAAATCATTAAAAATATCTGTAAAATAAAAATACAAAGAGCATAACTTGTGCCATGAAAGATCAAATGGAGTGATCATGTCATGCTGGAGGTAGTCTGAAATATTGACAAGAGACACCACTGAATTAATTAGGCAATAAAGTTTCATAAGCAATGCTGTGTTAACAGTGTGGTATTGTTTACTATTTATATGAAAAATTATCAATATCAATTTGCAGGGGCACTTTAGCACACTAATAAGAAAAGAAAGAGGAATAAGATGAAAAGATTACCACAAGAACTAGCATTACCACTTTGTTGTGTTGCACTATCCAGTTTCTGTCATTATAGCTGCTCCCAATTTATCCTGTTCTCATTTTACAGGAGAAAATCATAAAAGGCACTAGAGATGAAATGATCGGTTTTATTGTTAAGGCATTTTAAACAAGAATGCGGAGTCCTTGGGCCTGAGCTCCAGCAGTTCAAGGCAATCTTTAATCCAGCTTTGTTTCTCTTCCCTATGTTCTCAATTTGTGTGTCTTGATGCCCATTTGCAATGAAGTCTCTAAATTACATCACAAAAGGCAGTAGTCTTTTCAGAGTAGAAGCTGTAAAATTGAGCTAGAATAATACCAGGCATTATTACTGAAATGACAAAATCCAAAAGTCCATGAAAATAAAATCTGCACTTGAAGATGCAGATAATTGATTTACCCAAACAAAATGCTGTAGACTATAGACAGCACTGTAAAAGGCCAAAGTACTGTTCTTGCATGAAACAAGTTTTTTAATTATACTTTTAATCTCCAGAACTCTTGGATTGCACCTGATGAAGAACAAAGCCTGAATTTCTGTACATTTACAGCACCCTGTCGTTTAAGTGGAGACTGGTGGTGCTCAGGACCACTGAAAAATCTGTCCATATACACATTTATATTTATATTCATATAGTTATTTATATGGATATTCATATACTATTTATATTATCTGTTACCAGTATTTCTGGCTGCATTTGATGTATTGAAAAACATTTATTAAGGCAATATAAAACTGCAACTATTTTGCTGGTGCACATACTAACTAGAATTCTCTGGTGTGGGCTTGAAAAACCATGGGCAGTAAAATAAAAAAAATAAATCAAAATAAGTACAGCAGATTAGAGAAACTTTATGGGTATCATCCCGTCATCAGGGTTTTCTTTACTGATTTTGATGGGAGTGAGCCCTAAGCACAACTGTGCATTTATTCAATTGTGGGTTTTTTTGTTTGTTTGTTTGTTGGATTTTTTTTTGGTATAACAGAACAATTAAGTGACATGGAAGTAAATATAAAAGAAAATAAAAATACCAACTTAATTACCTTAGGCCATATTAGGAAAATTGAGGAATTAGTTTTTGGATTGCTAGTGTAACCAATATGCTGTCAATTTTCAAAGCTGTTTCCTCTTTTAAGAATACCGCCCCCGCCCTACCCTGAAATTCATAGCAATTGCAGATTCTGAGGGACACAGTACAATTTATTCAGTCAGTCAAATTTACGCAGTTTAACAGATTCCTTGATTCTTGTCTTGCTTTTTCATTAAGCCCTTTAAAGTGGACTTCTTGTCAATAAATAAAACAATTGATGTTAAAAGGTCACATCTCTGACCTTTCATGTGTTTCTCCTGTGCTGTACCTATATACACTGTATACTTTACCTTGAGAAGAGATTCTTTTATTTAAGAGAGCTTAAACTGTTCAAATTTGTAATGTACTGGGGATTTTGGAATATCTGGAGGGCTTAGTGGATGAAAACCTGACCTTTCATCTCTGAACCCAGTCCCTATCCAACTTAAGATAAGTGGGAGTTTTGTGTCAGTTGCCCATGTGATAAAACTAGCTTTATCTTGTATCATTCAACACAATTTGGCATGACTGGCAGTTTTTTCCTCTCAAGAGAAGCACATTGAATATGAAAAATGAATTGCTTCTGTCTCTAGAGAGGGTGGTCCTCCAGGTTAGGCTTTGAAGTTATAAATGGGAAGTGCTGGAAAGCTCATATTATTGCTGGTTGCCAGCTCCACATCAAATGTATGAATAAATAGCAGGTCAGTTTTAAATCAGATATAGAAGATTTACAGATACAAATATGTAACCAGTTATGTGACTTTTCCTCATCCAAATGGAAACTATGCAAAATAGCCCAAAGTCGATATAAGTAATTCTGAGGACTACACTTGCTCCTTTAGGCAGTAAATTTTGACGCATATCACAAGAGAGTATGTTTTTGTATTTTCCCCCAGGGAATAAACTTCTCCAGGCTTCCAAAGAACTACAACTCCTTTCTTTCCTCTGCGTAAGCCTCCACTTCACAGCAGACGATACGCTGGGGAGATACTGGGGAGAGCCCACCCACATCTGCGCTAGAGCTGCCTCCAATCAAGTGGCTCTGAGGGGCTGCACTCACCAAAGCTGTGGAGCTACTCTCTTCTCACAAGCTAAGCATTGCAGCCTCTGCAGGGAGTGCTCATCCACAAGCAAAGCAACAGACCTAGTAATCAAAGATAGGGCCTTGCACAGGACAGCAGTGCCCAAACCGCAGTGCTGGAGCTTCATTTTCTGCTGGATATGGTGTTCTTCCACTGGGAATATTTTTTAAAAAGAAGTTTTGATTTGTTTTGATTAGAATTATGTACTGAGTCTTTGTGACAAACTTTAAAAAGAAGAGAGCAGCCTGAAATATGAATTGAGTTCATTTTGTTACTGAAACTCAGAACCTGCAATCAGTTAACATGCACCCAGTAATTAACTGGATTTTTTCTGTCTAGTGAATGTATTAATTATCTGCAATACAACATAATGCTCCCTCTTTTTTTGCAGCACTTGGAATGAAGTTTGTTTCGTTTGATACTTTTTATAACTCTTTAGAAATGTAAAACCATTTTTTTAAATAGAAATAGAAATCTGCTCTGCAAGTATTTCTGGAGACAAGATACTTTTATGCACAAGAAAACCCATCTCAGTGGCATTCATTGATTAATTTTATCTTTGTGATTTACCTATACATCACATAGATGGAATTTTTCAGAAATGCTGTAAACTGCAGTTTGAAACCATGTCCACCTATTCCATGTCTCACAGCTCTGATCTTATGTTAAAAAATCAAAAGAATAAATTTCCTTTAAAGATAATGACATCTTTGGAATGTTAATAGTACAAAAACTTTCAAAAAGTAAAATTATTTCTTAGCTGAACTAGCAAAGAAGCAGATTGGCTTAGTCCATTTTGCACCTTTGTGATAGAGAATGACTGGGTTTAAATTACAGCAGCTCCAGTTTTTGCCTTTCAATCCCTTAAGCCTTAAGAAGCAGAGGTTTCAGTTCAAGACAACTTCACAAATAACATAAGAACAGATTCTGTGAGCCTATCTCAAGTATGATGATCATTTTTTCAGCTGTAATCTTTCACTTGCATCCCATAGCAAAAAATGTCTGAGGAAAACCATTGTCAAATAATTAATGCATTTTCAACGAAGGGTTCTTTTCCACTGGTTTAATGGTTTAATGGTTTAATACACAGTCATGAAAAGTGATAAATGCTTTCATGTGAGCCACTTGCAGATATTCGTACCTATGGTTTTCATCACTGTTTTACTGGTATCCCCTCACATTAGAGAGCCTTTGTGATATGCCTGAGCTCAAATGGAAAAGGAAGCTAGCCTGGGAAGTTTTACATCTGGTAGCCAACACTGTTACTTAAACAAGCTACATCAGTTTTTTTAAAAAGCTACAGAGGTCAAATCAGGTCAGTGATATTCCTATCTAAGTCACATACATTTGTTAATTATTTCCAGGTGTTTTTGGGGCAACATATTTTCCTTATCTATAATTGATATTTTGCTAATAGGACTGAAGTGAAATGTCAGGGGCCTCTCCTCCAGTCTTGATTTCATAAAAACCTCAGTTGTAACAGTAATCATTTGACAATGCTTAGGTTTTAAAGCATTATGCTATTTTGTGTTACAGCTATTATTTAAAGTATAAATTGCAGGTAACTGTGCATTACTTGGCTATGTCTCTCTCTGTCTCTGCATTTATACATACCTATGTGTACATCTCAAATACAATAGAAAAAACTCCTTGGAAATAAAACAGTAAATTGTTGGACTGGACAATACCATTACAGAACAATTACTGGAAACAATAATGAAAACCTTTATTTAAACTTCTACTTATCATTTTGAACCTATCAAGAGGAGGTTCCTCCTCCTCTTAACTTGTGCAGGAGAGTTACAGTTGAGAATTCTGAAAACTGTATGACTAATCAGTGTATGAATAAGTATTCTTTACTAATACAAAACATTCAGGCCAACCTCAGAGGTTCAGAAGCCATTGTGGTTGGAATGAACAAACCGTAAAAAATGTTAAAAAAAACCCAACCCAAAACCCAGCAAACCAAACCCAAGAGAAAGACAAGTTTTGAAAATCACAAAGACAGACATTCATAGAGAAACCAAACTGACAAGTGGGGTTTTTTGGTGACTGTTCCCTCTGAATTATAGGGGATGCCATATGATATTAGATTAATAATTTTAGGTGAACACTTTCTTTTTTATCTTTCATAAGTTTATGTTAAGAAGTGCTGACATTTCAGAATTATGGAACTCAGTTCACAGTCTCTTCTGTTTCAGCTGGTTAAAGCATGACACTTTTTGAAGAATGCAAAATGTATGAGCAACACAGAGTTAAAAATTTTATTTTTGATCTTCAAACATCATTTGACCTTAATCAATGTCTTCCAACAAGCTAAATATGACATAGCCCTGAAACAAAACCACACAGCTCTTGGGTCTGGCTCTGGAATAAAAAAGCTGCGATTATTAGTCTTTTGTGTTATCTTTTCAGATTGCACTGATGAGATGAAGTTTAATCTCATTTCTCTCCTCTCTATTACCACAAACCACAGGCAGTTTAAGGCAGCCTGGAAATCTCTTACATCTGGAAGAGCAATAATTCATGGGATTTCACTTGACAGCCATGACAGGCAGCAGGGCAGCAGAAACAACTGTCTCTTATGTTGTGCTATTTGCAAAAAGTCAGAAGAGGAGGAGCAGGCACAGGACCACATCCTTCTTTAGCATATGTTAGAGGAGGAAACCCTTTTATTTTCTGCCAGACGCTCCATGAATAGGTCTTAAATATTACATAGACAGTAGCTATCACTTCCAAACAAAATTCCTTGGTGTCTGCTAAGCTGCAAAGCATATGAAGGCCTATTGTCTGGCAAGGGGTCATGGTTAAATTTGTACAGATTTTTTTTATAGATATTTCAGATTCTACATTTTGATTTATAGGCTTTTGCACACCCTGCTGTGCATGAATATGATACCATCTTCTGAGCAGGATTATTTCATGAAATGTATATGGGATTTAGCTACAGTAACTTTTACTGGGCAGCTTAGAATGGCCAGCAAAGTACTAGAATTTACTGCAGCACAGCTTGTGCTGTCAGGCTCATGGCTGGTGTTTATGATTTCTGCAGAAGCAGAAATAAACAACTTCTCCTTAATGGCTCTCTTTATGTGTAGGCAGCAGTAGCTCTATCTCGTCTCACAACAGTAGCTGGTGCAGTGGTCTGTCCCATTTCATGTGGAACCAATGTCTGAAAATTTGCATTTCTGTTTTTCTGAGTTTTCAGTGGAAGAAACCAGGAATGAATAAATCAACTGCAAATGTCTGAATGAGTAGCATTCCATTCTACTGCTTTTTAGTGCTATAAATACATCTGGTTGAAATGGCCAGGTTTTGGATTAGGAGTAAAATGATCAGATTTAATCTTAGTTTGTCTTAGAGTCTATACCCACACTGTAAATACTCTGATATCAACTGAGACTTTCTTAAATTACTGTCTTGAGGGAGGAGGCCTATTTTCTGAATGTTTGTGGTCAAGTAGCTTAATCAACATTTTTATAGGCATTTGCATACATATTTAAGTAAACGTTAAAATCTGGATGAGTTACACCAGCTAGTACACAGATGAATTAAATCATTTATATCTACATATATATGAAAAACAAAATAGCCAGAAAGTAATTGCCTAAATAAAGCTTCTTTTTGATGTAACAACTGTTTTTAAAATTAAAAGAATGTCGACACACACACTGTATATATAAGCCAGAAGAAAATACTTTTTTTAAAAAAAAAATGAGACAACTGCTCTATGCCAAAGAAAAACAACTCCTTTGCCAAACTACACATTGTTAACTTAAAATGTGTTCCATGTGGAAGTAGGAAGGCCGATCTGATGGAAAGGCTAGTGATTTAAAGTCATCTGGCTCTGTGCCTGTCAGCTACACATTTTGGCTTCCAGTTTTACAGCTAGAACTGGAAATATTTAGTTTCCTTTTTTTTGTTATTTTTCTTTTTTTTTCTTTTTTTTTTTTTTTTTAGGGAGGCAGAGGCATTGTTCTTTCTCCTTTTCTAGTGATGCAATGAATTTACCAATAAGCTTACATATATAATCTTCCAGACTTTAAGCAAAGAGAATATTATTTTGAATCACATGAACAAATTTCTGTGTTTTATGAAATTTGTTTCATATTAGACTCATTTTCCAAAGTGAATTTCCCACTTTTGTAGTCTCATCACAATTTTTCCAGGAAGAAATTGTCTTACCCTATCCTATTGGTATGGAAGACAATAAAGACAAGTTTATTCTATAGTCTGAGGGAAGAAAAATATCTTACAGGTTGCAATATTTCACCTTTCATTCTGTTAGTATTGCTTATGTTGATTGAGCCTTTAATCTTTGCTCCCTCCTCTTTCACATAAGACACACAGTAGTGTCTCCGTATGTGGCCTAAATGATATTGAAAACACAAAATGTTCAGACAGACATGAATGAAACAGCTACACCTGGTAATATCTCTAAAAAAGGCCACCATCTCATGGTATTTTCTGCAGGATTCTCCGAATTTCATTTGTTATTCACATTAAACTTACATCCATCATCCTATTTTAGTACATATTTTCCTGCACACGCTGAATGGTAATTATGAATACAGAAGGTTCTATTCATTGTGGAACTTTTTTTACATTCTTTAGATACACTGAGCATTATGAGGTTGAATTTTGATTACTGTACTAGATTTCTGGGCACACAAAACACGCAACTCCTATTTACTCTTATTTTTAGTTTTAAAATATTTTTGAAACATCTAGCAAGTCTGCAGATACTTAAATAGCAAATTTTCAGACACAGTTCAGCCATTTGTTTACTGCAAATATGATTGTAGAAAGCCTCTTCTCTTTTTTCTCTTTGCTAGAATACCCATGTTTTATTTATGATTTTGTATTTTATTTCACAGCATTCCAGTTTAGTTTAGCACGATGTATTTAATAACCATGTCTACTGTCTTAATTACCCTATAAAGCAGGGTTCCATTGGCATTTGACCCTCCACAGCATTCCAGAGAAACTGCAGGACCATGATAATTACCAACTGCCTGTGAGAAAATTAAACAAAAAAGGCCTAACTTTTAAACCACCATTTTAAACGACCTATTACATCTCAGGAATAAATCATTGATGAAATAGCCTGCTTAACAGGAAAATAGCTATTCCATAGCAAAGAATTTCCCCTTGCATGATCATGAAGAGAATATTAAGTATTCTTCAGCTCAAAAGGTTAGGTTTTATGTCTGTCCAATGCCTTTTAATGACACATTTTTGTGTAATTTTACTGTAATCAAAGCCTTTTCCTATGTAGGTTTTAGGCTATGACTATTTTGTCAGTCTTAAACATTTTACTAATCAAGGAATAGAAAATCTATTTAAACATGTACCAAGAAAAAAAGTGTTTATAAATGTTGTATCTTTCACCATTAAAAGAACCTACATTAGTGTAGCTTGATTTCCTTTGATTAACATAGCCATTCCTATGTATATTTCAAAAAAGTGCTAATCAGTTTAAACTCACAATAGTACACTGTATTAATTGATAACATGGTTCAAAAAAGTTAATGAATTTTCAAAATCTAAATAATGGCTTGATTAATTTGATCAGTGTCTTTAACCTGTATATAATGGCAATTACTATACTTATTTCTATTTCCATCATATGCTTTATTTCTTATTGTTGTATTTAAAAATATTTCTATTTATTTCATCTTTTTCCAAATGTCAGTTTGTATTTTTTCTAAATAATTAATCTGGGCTGAACACTGGCACTAATTTCCAGATTAGATCAGATCAGCACTCCACATAGTATAATGTTAAAATTATAAAAAAGAAATCAAAATAAATAAATCCACAATTAAAACTATTACTTTTTACTTTTACATAAACAATACAAGGTTATAAATCAAGGGAATATACATTAATTTTAAATTTCTTTCCAGAACATTTTCTAAATCTCCTTAAAGCATTTCACTTGAAAGCATCTCTGTTTTCAACAGAAGCAACTAGAAGTTTAATGAACAAAGAGTTTATGGAAGAGTCAAGCCACAAACAAAACTTGAATGATTTTAGAAAGGGAGTTTGAAAAATAATTCTGTGTTCAATCAAAAATAGCACAGCCCTTCTACTTTGTGCCTTCAGGCTTAAAACAAGCCTTGTGACATCTATCAGCATGGTTAAAGGCCTCTGGCCACAACTTTTATTTAAATTCCAGTTTAATTGATAATCCAAAGCAGAGATTAAATGCATAGCAGGCAACTGAATCCTAGAAGTATATTACAAACTTCTGGGTTTGATGATCCCAGTGCAGTTGTTCCAGCCCAAATTTGACACTGCTATATTATTATCCCCATACTACTGTCTATTGAAGTACCACCTGTGTAATCACTTAGACTAAAGCTGGAGTTACTGTTTCAGCCTGGGAATTTATGGAATAACATGTAGTTTAAAACTGTAAGAAAATAAGAAGAGTCATAATGATTCAAACCAAAGGTGTAGCTAGTATTGTATTGTGTCTCTGACAATGTCCTGTAGCAGATGTTGGGGAGGGAGGATAAGAACCAGGCAAGTGTGTAATACTGTTTCCCATATTCATCTGGCCTTTTGCTGTAACTCAGATTTCTTGAATGAAGGAGTTTTGTATTCATGTTTTTTCTCAATAAATTGAAACATATGACATTTTTAAACATCCACAGTGTAGGGCAATAGGTTCCAAAGATTATCTGAATGTTGCATAAAGAAGCATCTCATTTTGTTTGGTTTGAGCTTTTCAGCAGCTACTTTCATCTGGTAATTCATATCCTTGTATGGGAAAGCACAGGGATCAATAATTTTCTATTCTGCAGGGTGGTTAAAGATTTTGTAGATTCCTGTCAGTTGCTTCCTTAACTCCTCCTTACTTTACTTTACTTTTATTTTTTTATTTTTATTTATTTTATTATTTAATGTTATTATTTCATATTTTTATTCTGTGATATTTAACTTCCCCATAATGCAGTGCCCAGATCTATTTATTTAATAAGTTTTAATATATGGAAGCATTTCCATAATTTTCTATTCTGCAGGGTGGTTAAAGATTTTGTAGATTCCTGTCAGTTGCTTCCTTAACTCCTCTTTACTTTACTTTACTTTATTTTATTTTTTTATTTTTATTTATTTTATTATTTAATGTTATTATTTCATATTTTTATTCTGTGATATTTAACTTCTCCATAATGCAGTGCCCAGATCTATTTAGTTAATAAGTTTTAATATATGGAAGCATTTCCATACCTCTGATCTTTCTTATTGCTCTTTGTTCTTTCTTCAGTTCCATTGTATGTTAATTTGTTAGAAGGACCAGACATGCCTACTTTGTTGAAAGAAGCCTTGTTTCATAATTAAATTTAATAATATATCATACCATGATATATATGTAAAAGAATCCAAAAATCACATTCAGCCATTTTGGTTTCTCTGACACTGAATCTCAGTGTGGTTCAATCCCTAGAAGAGGTTAAAAACTACAATATTCAAATGTTTACCAAATACTAAATTGCTTAGTCTATTTGGAGCCTAAACTCTCATCCTGTAATCAGTGCTGCCATAAAGCACTTGGCTGAGCATCTGGCACACACCAAGCCTCTGTTTATTCATGGTACAAAACCTTGTCACAAAATCCTTCACAGCCTGTGCATCATTTCATTGTCTAGAGTATCATCCTGCTCTCCAACTCAGTTCCACAAGTTTGTAGTTCATTCACTATACCCATATGCCTATACCCATATGTTTTTGCAGGAAACTGCTTTTCAGAGGGTCTTGGCACCATTTTTTGAAATTGAAATTCATGGAAGGTGGTACTGATTCCTCAACTCATGCGCTGGATGAAGCAGATTCTTTGGAGTAGTGAGGCTGTCATTATCGTTCTTACAAATTGGGGCTGTTCAGCCTGGAAAAGAGAAACTGCATGGAGACCTCATAGCAGCCTTCCAATATCTGAAGGGGGCCTACAAGGATGATGGAGAGGGAGCAATAGGACAAGGGGTAATGGGATTAAAGATAAACAGGGGAAGATATAAGGAAGATATAGATAGATATAAGAAGATATAGTTAGATATAAGGAAGAAGTTCTTCACTGTGAAGGTGGTGAGGCACTGGAACAGATTGTCCAAAGAAGTGGTAAATGCTCCATCCCTGGCAGTGTACAAGGTCAGGCTGAACAGAGCCTTGGGCGACATGGTCTAGTGTGAGGTGTCTCTGCCATGGCAGGGGGGTTGGAACAATATGATCTTATGGTCCTTTCCAATCCAAACCATTCCATGATTCTATGCTTCTATGACATATATGTGAGCACTAGAAATCTCCATTTGAACTGTTCACTAAAAAGCATGTGCTGAACCCATGGAACAGCTCTCTAAGTTGCCACATAAAGAATTTCTAGAATCAGGAACAAAGCAGAATACTGTGACACTACCCCATGCTAGATACTGCCTGGACAATCTAAGTAAAATGACCTAGTAAGGAAGTGTCCTTGATTCAGCTGTAAGAGTTATCTTCCCCTTAGTAGCGGGTGCAGTGTTGTGTTTCTGCTTTAGTCTGAGAACAACTCTGATAACACACTGATGTTTTAGTTGTTGGTAAGTAGCCTTTACTCTGATCAAGAACTTTTCAGTCCCTCATGCTCTGTCAGTGAGGAGGGGCACAGGAAGACAGAAGGGAGCAGAGACAGGGCAACTGACCCAAACTGTGATCAGGGGACTGGAGCACCTCCCGTATGAAGGTAGACTGAGAAAGGGCGGTTCAGCCTGGAGAAGACAGGGCTGCGTGGAGACCTCATAGCAGCCTTCCGGTATCTGAAGGGGGCCTATAGGGATGCTGGGGAGGGACTATTCATTAGGGACTGTAGTGACAGGACAAGGGGGAACGGGTTAAAACTTAAACAGGGGAAGTTTAGATTGGGTATGAGGAAGTTCTTTACTGTAAAGGTGGTGAGGAACTGGAATGGGTTGCCTAGGGAGGTTGTGAATGCTCCATCCCTGGTGGTGTTCAAGGCCAGGTTGGACAGAGCTTTGGGTGACATGGTTTAGTGTGAGGTGTCCCTGCCCATGGCAGGGGGGCTAGAACTAGATGCCAAACCCAACTATTCTATGATTCTATAAAATATTATATGGAAATTAAGATTTATGAGGACACTTGTATGCACTAGCAGTAGTGAGGAAGGGGCACTGCAGCTTCTCAGACTTCCCAGGGAAACACAAATTTCACAAGTAGTCAGGATAGTAGTATCAGTATATTAAATAATATTATAAATTTGGCTAAAATATCATAGATAATACTTTGGTCAATCTAGCTATACTAGTAGGGAAATAAGAAGGTAAGTACAGTAATCCTTTGGCTGTAGTTGAAGCTAAAGGCTGCAGCAGTTTACTACTTATCAAGAATAATTCATGTAAGCCATGCCCTAGATGGTCTCTTATTTGGGCTTTAGCTTACAACTTTCTTTTGTTTAATCTAAGGCAAGAGCTTGAACAGTCTCTCCACTTCCCAAGATTAAATGGTATGATGGTTTCAGTATTTCTTGCCATAGCTACCTCACTGTATAATTCATTCTAAGTTTGCAGAGAGAGGAGAAGGGATAATTGGAGGAAGAGGCTTGATATCTTTGCAACTACTTCACTTAGGAGGGGCATAAGTATTCCTGTGAACATAGGTATTTGACTGTTAATTATTTTTTACATTGCTTTCAATTAGAAATCTTAAATTCAGCTGCTCAAACTGTCTTCCTGGATGCCAGTCCTTGAGACTCCTGTCATCATAGCAGACCCAATTGCTTTCTCTACATCTGTGTTTAAACACTAACTAAAAATATGTTTTTAGTGATATACTTTTCAGTTCCATAATTGTTTCCTTCTTTGAAAGACAAAGGAGTGAACCTGCATCATACTGGTAATGGTGTATAAAGTCCAGCTATAGGGCTACGAGCTTGCTGGTATAGTGAAACTTCTTCAGGATACGAGGTTTTATATAGAGGCTGTGCACTAAGAAGATATTTTCGGCATGGCAACTTTTGTATTTTTAGTTTCACCTTTGAGTTGTTATATTAAAGAAAAAGACTGTTAGGAGATGAAGATAGACATAAGCAGAATAAAATCATTTGGCACAGCTCTGGCACCATCACTGTCTGAAACTCATTTTCAAACAAACGCCACATAATTAGGAGATGCACCTGCTCAGGACTTGAGCTATGGTTATTTTTTTACATCTGCACAATGTAGATGCCAGACTGCAGCACAAAAGGATGGGACTTGTGGTTCGCAGTTGGCATAATATTTCTGAATGGAACCAGAGCTTTTACTCTTGTGGATGCAAGACACATGAAATTTTTTTTTTTGAGTTCAAGTTAATTTCTAGATGGCTTTAAGTGATCCATAACAGCTTCTTTAAAACAAAGCATTATTTATTTGCTCAAAGCTGCATAGCAAGCATAGCAAGTGGATGAAGCAGGAAGAGCTATATGACCTTACTGTTTAAACATATTTGTTTATTTGTATACTGTTGATAAATTTCACACAGCTGATTTACTTAATTCATCACTAGCTTTTCTGGAACCAAATGCACGTATTGTTCTCTGGCAGTTTTCTTCAGCTGCTGGTACCTCTATGTTATTTTTAAAGACTTTAATAGATTACTGTCCCCTTTGATCTCATATTTGGGCTGGGAAGACAAAACCTTGTTAAACTTGTCTAATTTCCCTTAATAGCCAGGTATAGAGAATACAAGTAGAGTTTCCAGGTTCTCTATTGTTTCCATAAGGTTCCTTCATAATCTGGCTAATAATTTATTTTCTTCAGCATTTTTTGTCTTCTTTATATATTCCCCAGAAGTCTTCTTGGAACTGCCCAGCCAGGCATTCCAGATCAATGAAATAAACTCCAAAGCTACATTGGTACTCATAAAAATAATGCAAAATCTCATTGTCAGCAGCTGATGAGTATTATTCACATGATTCTCCAATGGTCCAAAGATGTAAGAATACAGTG
This sequence comes from Pezoporus flaviventris, assembly GCF_033815535.1. Classification (NCBI taxonomy): domain Eukaryota; kingdom Metazoa; phylum Chordata; class Aves; order Psittaciformes; family Psittacidae; genus Pezoporus; species Pezoporus flaviventris. The sequence goes on from NW_026892555.1 coordinate 30,801,667, forward strand.
GTGTCAAAGGTGCTTCCATTTACAAGACCAGTTAATTTTGCATAGCACAATGTAATGTAGGAAACAGCAGTGTTGGAGAGCCTATGGAGCAGGCTAGATTGCAGATGAGCAAGAGATGGAGGTCTTTGATAAGAGATGATGTAGGGGGGTGGCTTTAATGCTCCAATTCATTTTCTGTGTGAGGGGGAGGGATGGCCTACTGAAAGTTTCATTTTAGGCCGGTTAACTAATACTACCCCTTACTGATTCTCCAGCCATGCTCAATTAGAGAGACTCCTTTGTCCTGACACCAGTCAGGATTACTACAATTCATCAACTTTCCCCTGAAAAGTGTTATTATACCAGCTAGACCTTTCAGCTCTAGCAGTGAAATGCCTTGTCACAAGTTTGCAAGTATGTTTCCTTGTCCCTGTAAATAGTAGACCACTATTTAGATAGGTACGTATCCTGGGTAGCTAATAATAGGCAATCTAAATATATAGGAAGTGTTACATATTTGGAAATTCCTTTAGAGTAGTTAGCATATGTATTAAGCTGTAGCAGGAGTGTAGCAATACATGAAAGAGCAAGAAAAGTATTTTTTTTTAAATATTAACAACTTCAATGCAAAGAACAGTTGAGCTTGTCAGATAAGAAAGATGCTATATTCCCAAAATAGCTTTACAACAGTTTGGACGAAGGATCCAGAAAAGAATCTCATTGGCTTCAGAGTCAGGAACAGGAAACCACAGACAATGCAATGTATCAGTTGTTATAACTGAAAGCCAGACTTTGCCAGCACAGCCTGTAAACTACAGAAGGTCAAATCACAGTGATTCAAAACATTTGCATACACTGCTATGAAAACCAAATGTTTTCCCTTTAATTCAAATGAACATGAAAATTAACAATAAAAAGTGAGAAGAAAATTTTGGGGAATATGTTGACTTGAAGTAAAAAATAAGTTTTTTCTGCTACACTGGTTAAAGTGTGATTCACAGTAGAGAGCTATCTCATTGCAGCCTTTTGTAACTGGTGCTGACGTACTAGCCTTCAATTAGACCAATGAGTATTGTCAAGATTTGAGCTGTCTTTCATGACCATAGTTGAGCAAACTGTTGATCATTAATAACAACCTGGTATACCAAAGGCCTGAAACAATCTAAATCATATTTAACACTTAGTATGGCTGATTTTTTTTATATTGAAAGTACAGTTTAACGTCAATAAAATTTTCACAGATTGAATCAGCCCTGATACAGAAATAGAATCTAAAAATTGAAAATTTTAATCTTCATTTACATTAATAAGGTTAAAGATAAGATTTTTGTTCTTTTATAGTTTGCTTTAAAAGTATCTGATATGGATAGGAAACTAGAAATAAAAGCACTTTTGTTCTACAGGGCAAAGTACAACCATGATATGTAGAAAAGGTGTTATGCTGTGTAACGAAAAGTGTGAGAGCAGGAAAAAATGGTTATAGTATTTTTATTTTCAGGAAGGGATTCAATTACATGAAGAATTGGAACAAGTAATAAATATCAATTATGGGATAAAAAAAGTTTTCCAAAATTCGAAATTATTTCTACTCAAGTCAGTGTGCCTTTTGTATTGATTTAAATAGAAGTACAAAACATCCAACAGTTAGCACATTAGTAAATATTATAAAAAAAACATAACCCTAGGCCAAAGCTAATGTAAATTAATTAATTCTATAAGGCAAGCTCTGGAAATGATTTAAACAATTATAGAATGTATGTGGTTATTCTGTTTATTAAGTCTCTTTCAGACCCACTGTTTCTACTCACTGCTGTTGGATACAACCAGGAAAATTATTTAAAAAAAATGTGGGACTGAACAGAAAAACTGATATTGGCAGGAGCAGTGAAACTGGGGAGGTAAGATATGGGACCCTTGGTTCCTGCAGCCCACTGTAGGCTGATTAGTATTCAGTGACAACACTGACCACTGTTCCAATCCTGTAAATTAAAATCCCATCTTTCTCAGAAGGAATTATCAAAATGTTTTCCATCTCTTTGGCAAATTTAAAATTTCAGTGAAAAAATGGGTTAATATTTTTGATGGATTTTGGTATACAAAAACATGGTCCCTCTATTTCTTTGAAATGTAAGGGGAAATTATGAAAACCACAAAATTTTTCATGTCCATTTCAAATTTTGTCTGGAACCAGAAATATCTACACATAACTTAAGCAAAATGTTAAAGAATGTGCCTCACTTTTCAAGAATCTCTGCTTTTCACTGCCAGCTCTCTCCCCTGCTGTATTTTTGTCACAACTCATTTACAGTGGCTTTCCTCTGAGCTGAAGGTGGAGGAAAGTCAGAATTAGGTCACAGACATACAGACTCACACATGTATCTATAGAAAAGTCTCTGTATTTGTGAAAAGTTTGGGACAAATCTAATCTCGGGTGTCAGTGAGTCAATTAACCTTCAAATCCTGTATTAGGTGTTCAGGTGCTAGTATATATTGCTTCTTACATATTGCATTAGTAACAAAGACATACAAACCTTATCTGATACTCTATATGTCTGTTCTTCCTCAAAAATAACAAATTAAAATAATAAAAAAAAAAAAAAGAAATTTAGTTGTCCTACATGGCATTTATTTCAGACAGAAAAGTGCTCAATTTTCGTGTTTCATTTAATTTTACTTTAACAACAAACCAAGTTCCCAAGGAAAGACAGAATTTTGCACATAGCACTCTGGAAACTTGAATGTTTCTAATGTACTAGATATGATTTCTGAAGAGAATTTTCTGAGTGTCATTACTGTGTCTGCCTTCTCAGCAATCACAGACGCTCACATCTATCATTTCCTTTGTTCTCTTAGAGATAGACGTTTTCGAAGGAGTAAAAAAAAAAAAAAAGAATGGAAAAGGACTGGAAATATTTACTGTGATGCAACAGAAAAAAAAATTAAAGGTGCAGTCAAAACACTCCCTGCGCTTTATATTTTAGAGATTTAAATATATATGGCAGTTATATACATGTATATACATATACATGTATATCAGTTATACAGAAGAATATTTTATATATTTGAGCTGTTAAAACAATTGTATAATTGATTTTATGTTATTGTTCTTACATATAATTTCAAAATCTATGTACTTTTAATTAATAGCTAAATGAAGCATTTGAGATGACAGCAAAATCCTCTTCTGTGTTTTCGTTTGCAGTTATCCCTTTCTACAGTCATTCAAATTAATAATCTTAAATGGAACATATATTAGTTGCTTTGCAGACCCTTTTAGTGAAGCTTTCAGTGTATTACTAATTTTTTTATCAGATATGTTTTGGAATTAGCCAAATTTCTTTAACATGCCATATCACGTTGTAATAAACAGCCTACCCTTGACCACTGGTTGTGCTAAGGGTGGTGTCCACCTTGGGATTTCAGGTCTGCTGACCCTTAACTTCTCAACATAACGAGAGATGGAGATTGTTTTAGTCTTCCTAAATCCCTGCAGCATGAAAGGATTAGGGAAACGAAAGTGCTACACTGAGTCTGACTCTAGGAAGTTGTTCCTTCAGAATCATATTAAAATAATTCAGAGGTACTCTTAAAAGGGCAATGGGTGACTTCATTTTGCAACTTACTTAACTGCTGCTAAAAGATGACAGAAGGTTAGTAAAAAATTTTTTCTGCAAAAGTATATTCAATAATATTAATAATGTAAAGATATGATCTTATTAACGCAACTCTCCTATATATGCTTTAACATGTTTTAAGAAATATTCCACAAAATAAGAACAGAACTATCACAATTTTTTTGCTGCAATTTTTCTCTATTTTAGGAAGGAATCCATCAGTGTTCCTAAGGTGTCAGTGCTAGCTGCTAAATATGTCCTTTTCTTTTTTTTTATACTATCACCAGGTGGCTCTTAAAAATACAGTTCTTGTCTCACAAGTACATGCTTCATGGATAGAATAACCATTGACACTCCTTGTCACAACTGACCGCAAATCAGTCCTAAAATTGTTCATCCTCAGACTTTTTTCCAGGTTAAATCTCAGCTGTGACACAGGTGAGAAACCACATCTAATGGGCATATTTTGAAGTCAATTATGTCAATGTTTTTTGCAAATACTAATAAGGTATAGGAATGAAAGTGGCTCCCCAGTCCCCAAATAAAACCATAATTTCAAAGAAGTCATCAATTAAGAACTTCTTCTAACACATTCCCTCCTCTTTTCAGTTCCTCATGATCACCTCTTCTGTATGAAATAAAAGAGCTAATAGTTAAAACACTGAAATGAAGTGGATCAATTTGTGTGATAAACCTGTGTGCTGAGGTCTGAATTGATACAGCTCATCCCTGTGAATCTCTAAGAGATTCAATGAAGCTAAAATGAGATCATCTACTTGAAATCATCTATCTCAAGATTCAATGACTGCAAAAAGCAGGTGAAAATCTTCATGAAAACCTTCTTCAGGAAAAGGAAGTATGGTGATTTGGATTGAAAGAACAAGCCATGGCTTTTCCGTGTGATATATAGATCTATTACAACCTACAGGAACAGCCACAGGTAACAGCAAAAATCCAGGCAGATTTAAGAAACTGATCTGCCCTAGCAACAACATTTTCAACCATTCAAAGGAGTTGTATAGCAAACTACCCATTATCTTTGTTCTGTTTTGTCCTTTCCAGCATCTCCTTCCTTGCATTTACTGGTAAGCCAGAACCTTCCTTCTTCACCTGTTATTTATACAGTTTTGTGGTGGTCCAGATAACCCACAATGCAGTTAAACACAGGTCCTTTATCTCACATATTTAGTTTTAACGGTGTTATCCACTCTGTTCCATTGTCTGTTTCAGTTCAAAAGGTGAAATAAGTCTGCTTCTCAGGACAATGTAAACTGTAACTGCTTGGTTATTTGATAATTGGTATTTTATTAACTCCTATATCACCCTAACCCTGGAAGCCCAGCCCTCTGGGGTCACTTCACTATTTTGTATTGCATAAGGGTTCTGAATTTGGTTTAAAGCTGTGCCACTTGCATACATACATTTTTTCATCCCATTCACTGCTGGCTGCTTTTTACAATCTTCAGTGTACTAAGAAGTACATGAAATCAGCATGTTTTCTGACCCATATAAGACAGCACTAGATGGTTTCTAGCCCCCTGTTTTGGATCAGGACCCTATCATGGTCTGGGTGTAGTATGAAGCAGATTCAGTCTTTTCCTACCCTGTTCCTCAGCTCCTGGACTTCCTCTTCTTAGCCAACAGGCAATGAAAATGCTCTGGCAGGGTACTTTAAATACATTATTCCTTCTGGGCTTTTTATTGATTGGAAGGAGTTGTACAATAAAAAGGTGCAGATATGTTTGTGTGATAAATGGGAATATATAGACTAGGATGCCTGGCAGGGCAGAAAAAATACTGTTGTGCACGCAAGATGATAGAAGTGAAAGGAGGGGAGGGAGACATCAGCTGTTAAAGTGAGTGGCAGCCACCTACAAACCTAATCGAAATTAAGAGCCTCAGAGAAGAGGGAGATTAATGGGAGCTACCCCACCAGTTTACACCATCACCGAAGGATCAAACAGAATAGCAGTTCTTGCTCATGCTGTATGAGCCTCTGCCACAGAATCCTTCCTCAGTGGAAGCAGGCCTGGGAGGGGACTGGGTCCCCTCACCACCCCTTCTGCCCTGCACAGCAGATCTTGCTGAGGGTAGGCACGAGCAGCATGCTGCAACCTCAAAGGCTGGAGCAGCCAATGCCACATCTCCACATGTTGCCACAGAGCTTCAGGAGACACTGTACCTGCCTGAGGCACCATGCCTCCTGGAGCTTCTGCTGAGCAGTGTAGCTCTGCATCCCAATGCAAGCCTGCGAATATGATATATGACCCAGCCTTGTGTAGAGGGAAGGAGGTTGGTTGCCACATTATTATGCATCCTCCTTAAGACTCCAGGGGAGGCACTGCGTTCAGTTGTACTTCTACTGGATGAAAACTGAAAATATCTGTAAATGATTAAAATGGTGGGAGAGAAATGATCATAAATATTCATCATCTATCACTACTGATCTATTTTCCTAATGCTGTTGTTACTCACAGGACCAGATCTGGCTTGTTTTGGCTTCAGTAGCACATGTACAGCACACTAGAATTTAGCAATAATTATGTTTGCATACATTTGAAATATCATATAGTTAAATTAAAGGGAATTATAGGTATGACCTCTGTGGCATGCTGCCAGATTTTTTTACATCATCTCCCAAATGTAATAAACAGATTCACATGATATTTAGAAGGTTCTGTACTTTTCAAACACACCTTAACAAGTAGCACTAACTGAATACGATGCTTTAAGAATCAATGTAACAGGCTGACCTGTTCCTTAAATTCTGAGTACTGCCTAATTATTATTTTAATGCTATTTTAGCAAGATAGGTCTTTATTTTTCTTTGCAAGTGAAAGGAGCCTCATTTATCACTCTGGTATATCCAGCATGATTTCAGCTTAAATTATTTTATTGAAACACACAGAGCTCTATTTAAGAGTGAGATGAATGGAGATGCACTTGATGCCCACAAAATTAACAGAAAAACAGTGTAACATGGCAGCAGGCCTTGAACAAACTTGTGGTTCATCTGATATTACTGCTTTCTTTAAAAATCTCCTTTAGTTTACAGTCAAATCCTCTTTTCAGGTCTGTTTTGATGTAATATTTTGCAGAGACACTATTCATCAAACAATCTATACGACAATAAATGGGAAAGAGTTTCAGTTTTTCATATAACAAACCAAACTTTGTCCTTTTATTTACTAATCTAGATGACTTTTCTAAAACATAGGAATTTCTTTTTAATAGTTATGGGGCTCAGATCCAGCAGGCAAACCTGTTTTACTGATGGGGTCTCTACTTATCCAGTGTTTCTATCATCGGTTTGACCTTGCAGCTTTCTACAGTGCCATTATACCCTGGGTGCTGGCTTATTTTCATACAGCAGCCCCCAACTACTTGATCCCACTTCATCTGCTTCATGGACACAGACATTTGTTGGGCTTATTAGCTCAGCAGGAGCCTTATCATATTTTGTATCTGAGGCTGTGGGAGATGTCAAGAGATGGAAATGCTGTGTAGCTTTTTATCCTTTCTTGCACTTTCTCTGAGAGCCCAACAGTGCATTTGGATTCAATGCTCTCCTGCCACTAGCTGCTGAGATCTCTTTAAATATGTCTAGAATTGCCATCTGTACCAATAACACTGCAAAGGCTTAGCCATGATTAGGCTGTCAAGATTTATTAAGTTAAAAAGTATCAAAGTTTCTTACTGCAACCCCAGACCTTTTAAGAGGCCACCTTCTTTAGAAACCCTCCCCCCTCCTGACTAACACTACAGTCAATGTGCTTCGCTTGACCTTGACCAACATATGCACCCGGGGAACACTAATGAATTTGGGCCAATTCATCTTGGAACTCCAAATTTAATCAAGCTGACGTGCCAGGGAAAGCACACTGTAATTAACTCCTAGCATTTTAGGTAATCTGTAAATTTCATAAACTTAGCTCAATCTGTTTTTCTGGTATTAAGCATTTTTCTGTGTACTTTTTTGACAGACTACAATTGTTAAAATAATATGATAATAACAGTTGAAATGTAAGTGTATTCTCATAGCATTAAGTCCCTTTAAAAATTATTAAAAATACAATTTTTCCAGGAGAATAGGATACCATCAAACAATGTGTGTATAGCAGCCTGCCTAGTAAAACCAAGTGAATCCAGTGTTAGCATTTCTTTTTCAAAATGAGTCATGCAACCATTTCATGATGTTCATGTTATGAAAATGTACAATCAGTTCAAAGAAAAAAAAATCCTCTGTTCAATGTTATCTTTCAATTGGTTTAATTTTGATGAAGAGATAGGAGCATTAAAAACTTACTCACAGGGCTCCTGTTCTGTTCTGCTTCATTTTATTATTATTTATATAACGGTATCACTCAGACACCCTGGTCGGAATCAAGGTCCCACTGTGTGAAGTGCTGTATGAGTGCATGGTTCTAGCCCTGAGGGGAAAAACCTCAACAAACCAAAATTCAGTGAAATCTTAATTACAATAATAATAATAATAACAAAAAAATACACCCCCCCCCCGCCAAACCAGACTGCTCTGAGACTGCTCCTCAAATCTCCAGGCTGAAGTTGCTCCATACTTCCTCTGACTATTTTTTTCCTCTTTTTTTTTTTTTCATATCTCTGTGTAGCACCAAAAGCACACCTAAGCCCTAGCCTCTCCACAGTGGTGCTGGTAGGTAAAACATTCTGAGTGGCAGTGAATAGAAGAACAAAGTCAGAGCTCAAGCAATCAATTTTTATACACTGATATTAAAAGAAAGAAACCCAATCAATAGAGACTTAATCTGTGGTTACATTTACAGCATACAATCTCAACAATTATAAACCTCTGATATTTAATATGTAGGAGTTAGGAGAAGTATTAGAAATGGACTCATGACAAAGATTGAAACGTATACATACATATACACATATAGTATTGTATACTTATATTTCCTGCAGACCTTATTAAAGGAAAACAATAAAATAACACCCGCTATTGCTTCAATCAAATAAATGTTATTTCTTTAACAGCAGAGGTAGTAGAGAAGAGCTAGAATCATTAAGTTCACTTCTTGAATATGGGGTTTGTAAACCCCCCATATTTTTGGGTTCTCCTCTCCTGTTTGTAACCCCCAAAAAATGAATTAAGTTTCTTAAGGCTCACAGCAGTACAAAAAACCATGGTGAACAAAAAATTCACCTAATCCTGTTGATCTTTGTACTCTTCAAAAAGAAGGAACAGTGTTTTATTGATAACTAATTCAAATTCTTCAATTTTGCAGTGTGTTAAGTACTCAAATAAACACATATACAGATAAATGTACAATGGGTGATAAAAGGAAGCATGTGCTTTAACCTTTCCACACTGATTCTGCTGCCTGTGACTAGAAAGGAGGAACAAGGTCTGAGTTCAAGCATAGTATGCAAACACACACAGAGTATCTACACACCTAACAATCATACGCAGCAATATATATTCTATAAAATGAGATTTTTGGCTCTGTTCCAAGTAGTTTATACTACTTTAGATGGGTGAATCAGTCATGCCATGCCATGCCTTTCACAAAAATTTTCCTCATAGTGAAGAAACCACAGTGTAACACTACATGATCATGGAGGCTCCTTTAGTGTCCTGTGGGCAGTAGAGTCTTTGGCTTCTAAATGCACTGGAGCAAGGGGAATAAAAACAATTCCAGGCATCCTTCTTCCACCAGGCTGGAAAAACTAGGCATAAACTGCTGCTTCTCTTTCTGGTATAGGACTGTACACATGCATGGCTCTCCATCACAAAAACAAATATGTATTTTTGTGCAAGCTCAGAAAGCAGAAAAATGAATCTTAACCTGTTCTCAGTCTGTATTAAAAAAAAATAAAAAAAAATCTATGCAGACCTCTTCTTTAATGCATGGGGTACCCAGGACTTTTTTTCTGACAAATGCACAAACAATTTAAATAATAAAATAAGGTGGAGTCTACATAAACATGGCCAATATTGTGCTGTATACTTGAAGAGATTCAGAAATGTATTCATGTATACTATTATGATTTATTAAGCAAATTCCTGACCCTAATAGCTAGTAAAAGCTAGCAAAGTGCAATTGGCTACTTTAATGACCGGAAACATAAATGATGGTTCACAGAAAGTAATCTCCCAACCATCATAATGTGCAATAGATTTTTTCAAGACACTAAACACTTGACCGGAGTGATCTCACCTGCTGTCGAATACTCTCTAAAATCCTTTTCTTGACTGGTCAATGAAAACATTGTACTGCAAAGATATGACTTATATCAACAGATTGGAGCCTTCATTATCAGGCCACATGCAGGAATAAACAATGCAGACTGCTGGTGGTGGCGATAGGTGGCCTCCAGTGATCTGGCTAAGGAATGCACAAGGTGGTATAGAACCATTTTAAAGCAAATCTCACTGAACTGTGATATAGCTGTCCATCTGCAGGCTATCTATATGGAGCCTTGCAAAGATTTATCTGACCCCTTCTTTTCAGAGAAATTGGCATCTGTGGAAATAATTGCAATACCACAATTTTGCAGTTTCACAAGCTCCACCATCTCCATCTTAGTCTCTACAATCAATGTTATTACCTAAAAGAGGGAACATAAAATTATGAGAAAAAAAAAAGTTTAAATAGATGCAAGGACCTGTGTAGCTAAAAGGCCTCTGGTAGCTGAAGAAGACACATTTTTTAAAGCAACCTCCTGAAGGTAAAAGTAAGTTAATGCAAAACACCAAAAGGAGCAATCAGAGCAATCAGTAATGTTAACCGTACCTTCAACAGAGGACACCCTCCCACTAGCTGATAATAGAGAATAATCTTGATGCTGTATTAGATTCACTCTTAGTTCTGACTACAGAGATAATTGTGGTAAGAAATGGTTGCCCTTCTACTTTCTCTGGAGACTGTGCCTATTCCTGTCAAAAGAAGATCTGGAAACTGTGATTCATACTTTTATCATCTCCATGTTCCTAACTAGGGCTAAGAGCTCTATAGAAGTTTCATCTTGTGCAACACTCAGCAGCCCACCTTTTAAGCAGGAAAACCTTCCAAGAGATCATAATGGAAATCTGCACACTCTAATGGATTTCTGCATTCATTACACAGATACAAATCAGCTTCCTGTCCTTATATTTAAGACCCTAACATTTTAGATACTGGCTTCTATCCAAGATCCACCATGCAACTGCGCTTATTAAAAATGCGAAGTGTATGGAACCCAAGTTCGAATGCTCAAAAGTGTTTCTTGTATTAGGTTCCTGACTCTGGAAGTAAAATTTAACATATTCCAAGGTGCAATGAAAATCAATTCTCAAAGTGAATCTTCCCATAATACTGCAACTTCAGGATGAGTGACAAGGAGCAGAGGAGAAAGGAAGGAGAAGTAAACTGGGAAGAAGAAAAGGAAAAAAAAGCATATGCTTCTAAACCCTGTTAAATTTAAGAATAGCTATGGGCAGAATCTTTTTGTAGACATCCATAATTTACTTTTGATCATGAGACTTATGGACGTATTACAGGTATTGATGGAATTAGTGACACTTGAAAAATTTCTTCCCAGGAAACTTTCATTCTGAGGGTCCTTGTATGATATGTTGAGCAGAAGCAAAATGGAAGAGAGACATGAGTTAGGATGGAGAGAAAACTTACACAGCTGCAAGGAAAAGAGGGCATCACTTATTTGTATACCAGTATACCCACATACTCAATCTGTGGTTTGGGAACTGAAAAATGATCTACCAAATTTTTTTAAAAAATAAATAAGGAAGGAAGTGGTAAAAGAATGAGGAAAAGAGAGGAGAAAATCAGCTAAAAGGAGTTAGAACATTCATTTTAATGTCATTATGTGTATTTTGTTGCAGCATTAGTCACATGTATTTTGAGCATAGCTATGAACAGGATTCATATTTTACCTAGATTGAAGAATGTACTGTGCATGTCTGCTCCTGCAATTAAAGTTTAGTTTGGTGTTCTTGGCAATGTTTGGTGAAAAACACACATCAAAATAAACACATTCCAAGGTCTAAGAACCAGCACAAATAATTATGAATAAAAATGATTTTATTGTATTTTGACTTTTTTCAAATTAATGTATTTTTCAAGCATACAGAAGAAAAGTTCTAGTGTTTAGAAAAGAGGAAGGATGCATCAAGTTTCAAAAATAGCTATTTTTTTCATCAGGATCAGTGATTGCGCAATTTGAGCTTTTATTGCTTTATACTACTTATGATCAAAGTAAAGAACTTTGAAACTGAGGACATGGAAAATACTAATTCTGTCACGTTGTCACAGGATGGTAGGCTTGTCGACTGGCTGGTTTCCAGCTGGTCTGCCTAGTTTTATTCTAGCTAATCCTAGCTCTGTCAGAGCTGGTAAACACAGACACATTCATCAGTGCATAAGCAGAAGTAGCTAGTCTGAAGTGGTCATTAAAAATATGCTGTGGTGGAATCTCTACACAAATAAGCAGGTGCTTTCTGTCCCATCAGGGGATGTGGCTTTCTCCATGCTACTCTACATCTGACTTTCACAGAGTCTCAGGGGTGAGGTTCCAGTGGAATCATAAAATATTTGCTAGTCTATCATTATCACCAACCTGGTTGTTAGTGGGGTGGGGTGCTCCACCTATTTTCTGGCACTAGCCCCAAGTCTGCTGACAGATTTATGTAAAGCAGAATGCATACACTCTTTTAACTTCTGCCCAATGTGGTGAAGGTCTTAATTTTTCTTCCTACAACTGGACAACACCAAAATGTAGCCAACACCGTCACATTAAGTGACTCAAATATTGTAAAGTTGAGAATAGGTAAAATAGATATTTTTTTTTGGAAATTCATCCACATACTATTACAATTTATTTGTGTAGTGCAAACAGTAGCTAGACTATTAAGGTAGGGAAGAAGCCAGTGTTTTCCTCTAAGACCTTATAACCTAAGCAACATACAAACAAAGGATCCAGTCTTGGAAGATGCTGAGCTCATACATACCACAATGATAGATACTATATAACAGCATAGGTTAGATTCCTAGAGCATCCTAAATTTACTCTGTGGAGATAAAAGAAGGTGGGTGTTGGATCATCTTTGATGCAAGGGATAAAGCTAAGTCAAACTCTTAAGAGGAGTAAGAGTCCAGAGCAGCAAGTCTAAGAATATAATTTATTGGAGGCTTTCTGAAGAGCACAGGATGCTGTTGCTGGAAAGAGGAACAGTGAGTCCTAGATTTCATTAATTAGATGTAAGGCAGCAAGACTGATGCCCCTGTACTCTCTTAGGATTTTCCCTGCTTTTGATTGCTGTTTAAGAATCACTCTTCCCACAGTATGATGCTAACTTCACCGAGTTTGGGATTAGCTGGGGCGATAGCTGCAGAGATAGCCTCAGGTTTTTTTTTAAAGGAATGCCTTTCAGGTCCCATTTCTGGTCTCTGCCACCATTTGGCTGGGGTTGTCTAGATGGAGAAGATAGTAAGCATTAATGTGAATTTATAACACTCTGGCTGCACTGCACAGGGACAGTCTTTAATAGAAAGAGGAGTGGGTAGCACCAAGCAATACAAACTAGGAATATCCATCCAAAAAAGGTACTTGTTTAGACATGAATGGAGACAGAGTACTTTCCTTAAAGAACTTATTATCTAAACAGTGTATAAAGAAAGAGCCCAGTCCTGTTAGGTGCTGTAGTTAGTGCTCTGTTAATTCACACCCTTGCTTAATGCATACTAACTTCTTGTAGAGACAAGCAAAAAATATTTAAGCCTTGTAAAACTGTGAATGGTTAAAGTGATCTCATATATCCTTTCTAATGGAATATTGTGTAGGTAGCAACATTGGTAGCCAAACCATTTAGCTTCGGAGAGCTCTCTCTTTGCTGCTGTTTACAGGTATAATAGTAACTTCTGCAGCCACATCTGATAAACTTTCCCTGACTGGGAAAGTAGTTCTGCTGCTATGGATGACAATGGGAAGACTGGGAGACAGTCATTGAAATACATTTTGCTCATGGCATCTCCTCATTGCCTGAGAATCCTTCAGGTGTTAGGTGTTTCCTTAGGTGTCGGGGTGCTGCCCTTCTCAACATTCCAGCTAGTCTTCTCGGATTCTACCACAGGGCATTGTTTTCTGATATTATTCTGTGGGGGCAGCAGCAGAGAGAGAAACACAGGCAGAGACAGATGTAACAGCAGAAAAATGTTTAGGAAGTATGCTGCAAGAAAGTATTTTGGAGAGGAGCAAAAACAAAGATCAGAATTTAAATTAAACTGCCACACAGTGTCTACATGTGATCCATTCATTATATATTTATTGTTTCCTGACTACTGAAAAATGATCACCATTGATGCTATTTTCACCTTTCAAAAAAAAAAAAAAACCATAAAAACCTCAAATGAGAAAAAAAAACTATGTTATCTTTTGCATTATCTCAGTAGGTTAGGTTATAAATTGTACATAGTTAAATGCACAATGATGAAATATTCATTTATAGGCTGCTTTAATTTTGCAGCTTCTCATTTTTAAGCAGAGCAGCTAGGTGTGCCAGAATCTTTTTGTCTTCTCCTTTGGCAAGAGGGCAAGCAAGCAGTCATTTCAGAAACTTGTGCCAGTGCCACCTATGAGTCAGCATGATGTATTTAATGCTCCATTTGTTAGAGGCTAAGTACATTACCCCTACAGTGCCCTAACCTCTAATGGCTCAGTGCCAAGGAGCCCAAGTCTGGTCCTGAACCTGAATTACTACTCCACATTTTACTGCAGTGTCAATTGTCTCTAATACATATGCTAGATTTAGGCATCACAGTGCATCATTTTAGCATTAGAGGCTGATATTATGAAATGTATATTTTTCAGAATATTTCTTATATCCCTGTAACACATCAAAAATGGGAATGAAAAATTAGACATGAAGTGCAAAAATGTTATGTTTTCATCATTTTGTACTAAAGCTGGAGTAAAAATATAGGTGTTTGTAATATGGTGTATGGATCTGACATATAGCTCTTGATGTTCAGGGTTAAATTTAAATCTACAGTGCCTGGTTACCAATCTCCGCAGTTGCACCCAGGCAGGACTAGGAAAGATTGATGATTGTGATTGTGAGATTAATCCTGTAATGTTTACAAGACTCCCGAGCTGAAACCTGGTTGGTCATATCATGCTATGCAGAGAAGGCCGCTTGGCTTGCCAGGGTAATTTCTTCTGATGCAGTAAATAACTAGGCATAATGAAAATACTCTGATGTATTCTACTGCCTGATTGATGCTCTGCATGTGATATGGCAAAGCAGTGCACTTCCTATCACAAATTTACATATACAAACCAGCAGAAGAAGCATGATAATGTCAGCATCCTCCAGAAGACCCAGGATGCTACACAATTTTATAGCAGTTATGAATTACTGTTGACCTTTCTGGCCTCTTATACCAGTATGCTAGACTCAGGCATATTGAAAGTCATCAGTCTGAAGCAGTCACTCTTTACATAATTATGGCTATTTTTGTGTGGAAAGATAGTGTTTCTTTTATTGTTAAAAATTAGCATTAAAGAATATCACTGCTGTGATTCAGGGACCAATCTGTTTTAAATGTGTATTTTAATATAAACAGAGAAAAGAATTATTTGAATTCTGCAAACTATGTTTATAATCCAAACAATATAAAAAAATGGACTTTTGCAAGTGAGTATTAATGAACGAGCATAGGTGGTGTCTTGGTTTCAAATAGATTTTTTTTATTATTATTATTTGTTTTTTTAAGCATGCTAAAAGGTCTTAGCACTTAGCACTATTATTTAAACTAAATTTCTTGCTAGATTTTGTGAGTGTAAAATTAACAGGAAATATTCAGTACTGGTATAAAACACTTTCAAGTACAAATATCGATTAAATCTTTGAAATTATGTAGACGTGTTAGTTAAAGGAGCTTCCATATTTCATAATAAATATTTGAATAATCAGGCTTTCAGAACACCACTAAAACACAGCTCCTTATTATCATTTGCATTTTAATGTCCTTAAAATTATTACACTAAGGGAAATGTTTTTGATACATTACAGCATTTCCTCTAAATGTGTGATTATGTTAATGGGTTTTCAGTCAGGATCCCAGCCTGACACCATAGGAAAATTTATGCAAAGTTCATACCCTGTCAGGGCCTTTAATCAGGACCATTTATTAGACCCCTGCCTTCTTTGATGGTTGCTGCTCCCTTTATTAAATATACTGACTTGGCCATCTGAAGAAAAGGACAATAAAAGGTTACTGGGGATGAAAGCATGAATGCTATTTGCTCATGTTTCCTTTACAGACACTTCTTCAATAATTAAGGAAGGGCTTTCTTTGGCCTTTTAGGCTTTTGAAGTGCATATCAAACATAACACTTAGTTCTTGTTTTTATGGAATATTTAATGCACAGATTTAGGTTTAAGCACAAGTAAACTAAGTTTATTTAGAGGTTGCTAACAGAATTAATTTAAATAATTTTCATAAGAATCACAGCAATCATGTATGTCTACTGACTAGTCGAGCTATATTTAACTGAGGCAATTAAACTTACTGTAATTTAGGAGAAAGATTAAAAACAATGCCCCCCCCCCCCCCTTTCTTCCTTACAATGGTAATTTCTCTAGGCAAACCTTAGCACATCAAAAGCATCACTGAATCTGACAAAATAGCTTTCACTGTGAGAACAGTTTCCTAGAGCCTTCAAAGTATATGTTAGTTACTTTATAAAATTAGTTAATACACTGTTTAAGGATTTATAGGAAGGTTGAAACTGGCATGAGTGACACTAATTTTTTCCCTGGATCGCATGCAGAGAAAAACACAACAAACAGCAGATCTAACTAAGTAGTATTGACAACCTGGGGTTTGGATACAAATTCAATATGAGAAAAACAGACTCACTTCAATGAAATACAAATAAACAACGAATTCTGTTTTGACATGTCTAAATAGGTAGTAGGTGACTGAGAGGCTTGGGTCTCATAGGAAAGCCATTAGTAGAGCATTTGATAGGAAAACGTTTGATTTGAATGCAAGTTGCGTTTCCCCTCAGGGGGTGATCTGAGTGGTATACTGGGGATTCACAGGCGCCCTTTTCACTAGAAAATGCCTGCTGGGCTGTATCTTGATAAATGAAATTTGTAGGATCTCCTAATACTAACAAGTATATAACTATATCATCTATTTAGAAGGCATGCTAATTATATTGGTTCACTGATGTTCATTTTCTCATTCTGCAAAAATATATTAAAAAGATTTAATAATGAGCACCTGGGTCAATTCTATGTCCAGCCTGGAAAAAATAATAATACTTCATTAGTTCAATTATCAATATTTATTGCTTTGAAAAAAGGAATTCATTATATTTCCCCCACAAGCAATTGGTAAATATTCAGTGAAAAGATAAGATTGCAGCAAGAAATTAGTTACATAAAAGCTTCTGACCTGATCTAAAGTTTTAAGCTAAGAAACTTAAGAGCATTTTTTGTCAGAATCTGAATTAACACACAGAAACAGAAACCTAAATATTATTATGGCTATCACAAGTATTCATATAATGAATAATCTCTAATAAGAAATTCAGATGAAAACCAGCACATCCTTATTAGTGTTTAGATGCCTACATGCCTTTATGGACTTGTCTTTAGATGGTAGATGCTTTTGCAACAAATAAAATAGGTACCTAAATTGAACAGAAAAATATAGCAGTATATTTTAAAAAACGAGGGGAGATTTTACTTCTTTCTCATATAAGAATCTTACAGAAAAACTGTTTAAGGTGTTTTATACACTAATATGTGACCCACCCATACAACCTTTATGTTGACTTTGTTTCAATCATAAAACAAGATTGCTCAAAGAATATGGGGCTGGGCTCAAAATAAATGAACAAGGCACTAAGGAGTTAATGTTCAGAGATGAAGCTTAGAGTTAGTGACTGTTTGTGACGAAAAAAACGCTGCTGAGGGTAATCTTAGTGAAACAACCCTTCAAAATTAGTATATTTAATTGCATGCGTTTCTGATATATCTCATCAGTGTTAAGCATCATTTTATCTTTCTGTTTGTCCACACAAAGAAGCAGGCAGACTAAATGAACCCAGTAATGCCTGTTAGTTTGAAAGCAGAGGATGCATGGTATGCAGCTTAAAGCACATCAAAGAAAATGTAACAGGAGCTCAGTATGTCTTCTTATTTGACAAAACGTTATTATTAGGTAGAAATAGTATTTCTTGCATTTATGCAATTTAGTAGATCAGAAGACACCTTTCAGGATTAATAATTAGTAAAAAAAAAAACAAACCCAAAACATTTTCCTTTCCAGTGCAATAGACAAATGAAAATGAATTTTTATATTTCCCCACATAAGGAAAGCAGGAGCATATTAAATCATGTAAAACACAGTTTATTGGTTTATGTTGCAGTAAGCTATCCTGATTAGCTAAATGGATCAGGTGTAAGGACATTAAAGGGGATAAGGTGGCTTCTGAACATAAGAATACATAACTTATCATATAAATATATACCTACATTTGTCTACATCGCTCATGCGCATGCACACACATTCTGCATATGTTAGGCCTTTCTGAGAAAGAGGCAAACAATATAGATGAAAATCAGCATCTGCAAAAGCCAGCAATCCCATGATTCCATCTGAGCCAATCACTTAACATATCATTCATAATGCTAGCCTGCTCCCATCATCCTCACCCTGTCACTGGCATCTTTCTTTATTTTCTTCTGCTTCTCAGTTCCAAGAAAGTGGAACCACTGTATCGTTTACTGTCCACAATCTAAGCTGCTGATTTAAAGGCTGATTTTTTATTTTCCATATTGTCATATAACTATCCTTTCTGCTTTATATAAAATCTTCAGTTCAGGAAGATCTCAGGTAATTTTAACACTGAAACGAGTGCAGGGAACTCAGTTTTCTCCAGATCCTTTTTTTTTTTTTTTTATTATACATTTTACAATTACAAGCTTCTATTTTTTCCTTTTTTTTGTCTTCTAGGGTTATACAATTAAGTCACGTAAGAAGACGTAAGTAATAGCTTTTATTTATGTTCAAGACATTTTTCCAAATTCATAAAAATTGCTGCTATCACTTTTTTTCTTTAATGACAAGATAAATGACATTTTTAAGCATAATCCCAAAATATTGATGGTTACATTGCTTTTATTAATGATTCCTAAAGGCAAATACACAGCATTTTTTACCTCATTTTTTTTCCATATTATTATTATTGTTACATGGACAGTGATGACTCTGTGTCTTAAAGCCTAATCACTAGTGCCTATTAAATTTGGGTTTCATATGTTGCTGGAGGTAGAACTGATTATCATAGTGAATGAAATACTTGTTTGGCGTATTCCCAGAGGGCAAAAAGTCATTCTTCAAGGTGATGCATCTCATTTGAGGAATACATTAACAATTGAAGGCAGTTAAAAATACATGTGAACTCCCAGTGAGGCAAATCTGAGGTTGACCACATATATTTACTGACTGACTCTTGCCTCATTCAGGGGAGAAAACCGTGATATGGAAGGCTGGTTTCTGCAACACATGAGACCTTAATTTACAACTCTAATGTGGCAAGTAGATCATAGCTGCTTAGAAAATATTTAGGATTTAACGCTCTGTATGGGTTTTAGATGTTTTTTATATCTTCGAAGGTTAAAGAAAAAGTATGAGAAAAGATAAGGCTCAACAGCACTGAAGGTCAAGTCTGTGATAGAAATTAACTTCTTATTTCGAGGTTACATGATAAAATAAAGAATAAGACAGATGCATCTTTGAAACCATGCTGAGATCCACAGTGAAGTTTTATACAATAGAAAACAGGAAACAGTCTGCATAAAGGCCAGTATTATTGCTATGAAAGGCCAGGTTACAGAATGATTGCATTAATTGCAGCAGCACCCTGAACAGATAGAGTGATACAGAGGATATCCTATACAATGAAACATATTACTGTAAACGTGTTTTTTTTTTCCTCCATTTTCAAAGCATCTGATATTTCAGTGGAAAGTAAAATAGAAATAGAATTAGAAATAAAGTCAGGGTACCTAAATTATTCAGGTAGAGCTAAGAAGTAACCATGTGAAATACAAATTGTAAAGCAACAACATATAATAATCTGAAACAAAACTAAGAAATGCAATCTTTGAGCTTCTTTTGTCATCAAAATAAAAGTTATTTTCCACCACTTAGATTTTTCTTTCCTTTTGGAAAGAAAATGATTTTTCAAAAGGTATAAATATTATTATTTTGATTCACAAAGAAGCACTACAAAATTATTAACTTCTCTTCCAGCAAGTAGTCAAACAGACAAGAAGGTTTGCAGAGGGAAAACAGAAGTACATCAGACTAGAATGTTATTAATCCTCATATAATATTTTCCTCCAAATTCAAAAAAATGTAATTTTTACTGCACAACATATTCATATATGAATGAATTCATATATTTCACACCTTTACACAACCACCATCAGAGTGAGGACATGTGTCTATTTGTCCTAGACAGGATAAAATAGCTGACACATTTTACTATCAAAAAGTTTCAAGACAAAAACCAAGCACTAATATTCTCCTTCCACCTCCTGAATGTTAACACCTAATTTCTGACTGGCATTACGACAACAGTTCTGAACCACAACCCAAGCCATTTTCAGTTACTGGGTACATAATGTCTGAAACTTCTTGAGGTCGGTTGCTCAGTGTACTGAAGATATCACAACATTTAAATGCAGTCTATCAACCTATACTTGAAAAATGGTTAGAACTGCTGTAAGATTTCAAGATATCTGTTTCCTGAGGCAGCAGCTGAAGGCAGACTGGAAGGTAGGGAAACAGAACTAGGATAAGGATGAAAAGGGACAGAATTTTGTCTGAAAACTCTCCTCTCCAAAAGGAATCATTTATGCAGTCTGTAATCCAAATTGTTACACAAGAAATCCTACACTGAGCCTAGGGATCTAACGTTACATATAAAGAAAAATTGCAGGGAGCTTGGGAAGCCAGCAGCTACATGAGAAATATGGGCCTGGAAAGCCCAAGGATTCTACACTGAGACTGATGAGTTAGGATTTACAGGGGGAACTGTCTGTAAGTTTGATTAGCTAGATGTGTGAAAAGGCACCTAATGTTTAGTCCAAAATTCCTGAAAGGGGCTGCTGGAGAATATGGGGATGTGGTAGGAAGAAAACAACTGTCTGGCTGTGGCTTTGGGGAGAGTGGAAGCCTCCCGAACTTCGACCAGTGGCTTGCTCAAAGCCAGGGATAGATTTGGTTTAAACTACCAACTCATTGTGAAGTTACAAATATAACAGCACCTAACCCGGAATCACAGAACCCAGAGCAATGAAGGACCATCAGAGAAATGCATGGACCACAGAGTCAGTGAACTTTACTCATAGATTGGAGGTGTACATGTTTCTTAAATGTATGATCTTGCCTCCAAGAGTTCATAGGTAAATCTACCATATGTTTTGATGTTTAATTGCCATCACACTTTGGAGTTATTCTGGGAGAGATTAATGCTCCACTCTGTTTTAAGAATAAGTAATTGAGGAACCTTAACCCTAAGATCCTAACACCTATTTCTTCTTTCTCACCCAAATGCCTTCTTGTATTCTTTTAATTTCTCTCTTTACTGTTTTCTGTGCGCTCCCTGAAGTACTGGTGGATACATATCCTACTCACAGTTTTCCTGTGCTATGTACAGAGTGAAAATGCTACCTGGTATTAGCTTTATTTTCATATCAAGGGATGTGTGAGCCATTGAGGCAGAAAGAGCTCAGGATTAGCAGTTGTCTTTGACTGACTCAGTATTATGTTTTAACACTGAGTTACTGCTGCCCAGTATTATCCAGTCTTTTAACCAGCGTCTACTTTTTCAGTCTCTGATATATTTTGCTTTATTGTGATGTAATCTTAATTGCAAAACTGTATCCATTTTAACAACCCATTCAAGTCACACTGTAAAAGTAAGATGTCCTCATCATTTACTACCTCACCAACATTTGTGCCATCTGCAAGCTGGAAAGATATGATATTGGCATCTACATTCTTGATAAAGAGGTTGGCTAACACTGAGTCAAGATTTGAAACTCAGAGTCTGACTGAAAAACTCCTTTTGTCATATCTTGGCTAATTTCTGTGATCTGTCTATAGGCCAAATTTGTATGGCCTGTTAACCCCATAGAGCTCGAGCCTTTTAACCATAATATCTTTTAGTAAAAAGTCAGTTGGCTGGAAGAATTCCCCCCCTACCTGCAGAATATTTTCATCACTCAAGTCTTTAATCCTATTAAAAGACTCAAACAAAAACCCCATACAATTTAAAGACAATTGTTGTCTTTTGGAAAGCAATGCTAAGTGCCATTGACTATATTTTTGCCTCTTGTTATACTTACGTTTCTACCTACAATGTGAGTAATGGCTTACATTATTTTTTTTCCTAAAATTAACACTATTCTGTCCTGTTAATAACTCTTTGGTTAATCTTCTGCACCCTTTGAAATATTTGGAAATTGCTTACAGTCTTCAAGTCCCTTGGAATTTCCTGTTTTCCATTTCTGCTTAACATTAATGGTTTAGAGTGATTCTGGGTAGTTCCTGAGTGTGAGGTATCTTGGCCAGTTAACTTAAAATGTTTAATTTCAGCAAAAACCTTTGTTACAGAGGGTAAAGTTTCAATTACAACAGCATCACATGAGACAGATACATCTCTCTGCTTTATTTCACAGAAATAACTGAAATACCTGCTGAACATTCCTGTTTTATACATCAGTATTTGATCAAATGAACCTAGCAGTGAACCTATACGTGTTACCAGTAAGATTTTTTGAAGTACTCTTACTATTTTTAATTCTATGGGCAATTGATATTTCATTGAAACCTTTGGCTTTACTTTGCTTCTCCAAGAGGTTTTAACTTGCAGCTTATAACTACTTCCATTTGCTTTCCTATTTTTCCTTCCATCATATATTATTATGTTATATTGTTGTGCGTACAGCAGGTTGAAGCCAAGAAATCCAATATAACTTTTTTTTCCTCTCAAGTTCTAATTTCACTGATATCTATGAGTCCATCCTTGATATTTTCACTTGTTAATGCTTCATGAGTTAAATGCGCATGCTAACCCTATCAACAGTTCTTGCAGATTTGAGAAAATCAGCTGCTTTAATATAAGAGATTACAGTGGTCACCAATACCACTGCATTTGCTTTTTGTAAATTTTGACGTCAGAAAATCACTTTATCAAAAATGATCATAGAATCATAGTTGCAAGGGACCCATAAGGATAATTGAGTCCAACTCCTTGCTTCTTACAGGAGGAGGTGTGCTTTCAGATGTCTGATATCAAATTATCCATCTTTGATGAAACATTTTCTCTATTGCCTTTAGGAAAATCAGATAGGTTTAAAACAGGCTGCACAAAATGACAATCAAATAACCATGTTTGTTACATTCTAATGAGCAATTTTTCCTATAGGTGAATGCTTATGGAACCCTTGATGCTGCTTCCTTGTGTGAACAGATATTTTGTGTCAGATGCCCACTATGAAAACTTTGTAGCAGGCACAACATAAATCCATAAGTACCAAGGGCTTTGTGACTTTGAGTAATATATTACCCAACTGATTTCTGACATAATGTGTCTCATTATGTATTCTGTCACATTTTACCCTTACAATATTGGTTTCAGCAGTTAGTTTTACTTGTATGTTTGTATGAAAAATTCTTCAAGTTTAAGTAAAACACATTTCTGCTTATGCATCATTATCTTATCTCTTTAATAAATGCTCAATAGAAATGCTTCTGTGTTTGGATCTATCATATGTGGTATACCAAGATAAGTTCCTGGACATGTATGTTTTTGTATCAGTGGTGGTCTCTTGTTTTGGAAGTCCTCAACTTGAAATATTAAGAAAGATTTTGTAGACTCTGACTAAACCATATCTTCCTGCAGATGAACTATTACATGTTAGTTTTAAATTAAGCTAAACTATTATATTTAATTCATAAAACACTTAAAATCAATTTCATATTCAAACATTCATCTGTTCCTTTTAATATGTATTCTACCAAACAGAATTATGCATCCGCTATCCTAGTGTCATTTTACCTTACACTATATTCTCTGCTCCTCACTTCTTTTACCATGCTCATCTTCCCAGGGAAGATATAACCAGAGGAAGGAACGCTGACAGATTCTACATTATCTCTGCTGAAGGCAGATTTTTGCAGCAAACTTGTGTCTCATAGAGTCATAGAATCAACTACGTCGGAAAAGATCTTTAAGATCATCAAGTCCAACCGTTACCACTAAACCATATTACTAAGGGCCTCATCTACATGTTTTTTGAACGTTTCCAGGGATGGTGATTGCACCACTTCTCTGAGAAGCCTGTTCCAATGTTTGAAAACTCTTTCGGTGAATAAATTTTTTCCTAATATCCAGTCTAAAAGCATAACATTGTTTTAAAGCCATTATTATGAGACATCATATCTCATAACATTGTTTTAAAGTATAAATATGTCTTTGCCATCTATAATTTGACCCAGGTGCTGCTCCACCACTTTCTTCAGATGCATACATAAAACCCCAAAGTTTTCTTCCAAAATTGTTGTGTTTTGTTTGTGACTTTAAAAATATAATCCCTACTGTTACAACAATGGCTTATATGACTATTCTCTAGCCTCCAAAAGCTAAGTTCTTGTGTGCACATGGGTGTTTGTGCACAGGCTGCAAGCTTTCACAGATGACAATTTCACATCATAAATAGTCCTATGCCTCAATGCCTGATCTGTGACTGTTCCATAAAAATACACTCCTGCCAACTTTTTCAAAGCTGCCACGTATTCAGAGAGCACTAGTTCTTCTAGCTGATTTCCCTAGTGTAGTTTGTACCATACTGCAATAATGTTTGTTCTAAGAACAATATGTCTCCTCAAAACATCAAGCTTTTAACCCAGTTTTTGTGGTGTCTGTCAATGCTCAGTCAACTTATCTCCCGACTCTGGTCACAGACACTACCTTACGTTTTAATTCAGTAGAAATTCATAAGAAAATAAACCTTGAAGTTTTTTTTTATTTTTTACCAAATAAAGATATTATTTTCATTGTTTTTCTTTCAGACAGATTGATTCTTCCTTTTGTACTTTGTTCCTGATTTGATTCTGTCCTGGGTTCATTCTTAGGGGTGGCAAAGAAAAAGAACCCTGCAGAGCTTTTAGCTGATTCTGACCAATGCTGGATTTCTTTGCAAGTATTCCCTTTTCTATATGGAGCAGAATCTTAAAACTCCTATTGAAGTTTCCTTAGCAAAATGTTAACTGAACAGACAGTCATTCCTAGGAAAGAACCAACATAATTCAAGCACAGGAAAACAGCTCTGGACACAGCTCTGTAAACACAGCATAACTTAATTAGGAGCATCACAAGCTGCAAAAAAAAATTCATTTCTAGATTTGTAGTGTTCCAAATAACTCAGGCACTTGCAGGAACATAGACACAAATTCTACCTAACATGTGCCTTGAGTTTCACCC
Source organism: Pezoporus flaviventris (assembly GCF_033815535.1). Lineage (NCBI taxonomy): Eukaryota > Metazoa > Chordata > Aves > Psittaciformes > Psittacidae > Pezoporus > Pezoporus flaviventris. The sequence goes on from NW_026892555.1 coordinate 30,826,812, forward strand.
AATGGCTTCCTAAGCCAGACTCTTTCATCATGTATCTCCCTTTGAAAATCACTGTTCTCCCATTTATATCTCTGTAGAACATTCATCCAGGCTCCTTCCCCCTTTTTTCTCCTTTCCTAAGAAATCCTGCTTTTCTTAGCCAAAGTCTGCACACAGACCCTTAAGGATTTTAGAACCAAGAGCAATTAATTTACATTTGATTTTTTTTAATCCATCAGCAATTCACATATTTTGTTTGCAATACAAATACACAAGAGAAAATCGGAAGAAGCTACGAAGCATCTGCATACAATGTAGCAGCAATCTGATTCTGAAGCACGCTGAAGTTCAGATGTCTTGGCTGTGCTTATGACATACCACTTCAAAATATCATCTTATGGGTGACATGACAAGAACTGCCTCTAAACAGGCTAGAAAGCAGACTAAGAATCTCAGAAGGACCTTGTCCATTCAACTCATCAAATACTCTCCAGTATTGTTGTATAAATCTTGAAATTCTACAGAAATTACAAATACTCCAGATACAAAGATAATATTGCACAAACATCATATTGTGTTTAGGATGTCAAAGTTCCTGTTGAAGAAGCCCACCCACTCTCAATATTGTGTTCATATTTAAGGCAACATTATTCTTCCACTTCAAGTGAATAAGCTGCCCTAAAGTCTTAGGACAAGGAACACTTCTATCCATTGAAAATTGTAAATTAACCAAAATTTTACTTATGTACATTCTGAATGCCAGTGCGATACCTGATGTATGTGTGAACACGTATTTTTTCTCATAAGGCAACTTTCTTTAGCATGAAGCCTAATGTTTTGTTATCCCATGCATTCTGAGCAATATTTTTTTATTATTATTATTGGCTGACTCTCTTGTATCCTTTTAGAAGCTAAACAGATCAAGAAGCATAGCTAAAATAATTCTGCCAAACATGGAAAAAGATTAATTCTTTCTCTGTAAGAAAAGAGATAACAACTTTCCCTAGGAAAAGGTGCAATCCCAGACCACAGCATTTCTGGTGAAACAGCCTTAATAATTTTTTTATGAAAGGAGCTTTTTTATTTGATAGTAATAAAAAAAACAATTAGAAATAAAATCTTAGTCTCCTCACAGACTAGATGTGTCAGGTTATATAGATAATATTTATACTACACATGCGCAAGCACTGATGCTCTTTCATAAGGCATTTTGGGTATTTTACAACAGTCCTATTATTTGCAAAATAATTTGCAATTTTGAATCATCTATTCCTAACAATTTCTTTGTGTACACACTGGTAAAATCTCAATAAGCAACCCACTGTAAAACTTGTGAGTGCAAAAAGAAATATTACTCTTTTTACAGATTCAATAGACTAGTATTTTTTTCCACCACTGAATATTGTGATTAATGCTAAAGTATTCTGAGTAATTGTGAAGGTGAAAAATCTGAAGCTTTGCAGCATTGCAAATTACTTAAGAATAATTCAACTTGAGTAAATTATCCATGTTATTTTCAAATGACAGAGATATCCAAATCATCTACAACACTGACATCTTTAATGAGTCAAGGTTATTTTACCATTTAGCTTACATGTGAAAATCAGTAGATAAGCTTTCTCTTTAGCTTTCAGTCAAGTTCAGACATGTCAGGAGCCGGGGAATTAAAGTTTATTTGTAGTCCTACCATACACAATCAAAATCTCAAGAGGGTTATTCTGATTTTACCTTTGCTTGACCTCAAAGTTTTATTTGTTTGAGGTTTTAGGATGTCAAATATATGTCACACCTGACCTTCTGTTGTCAAACAGTTTTCAAGATCTTGTACGTGAACTTGTCTTTTAAGGTGAGTAGTTACACATTTTCCAAGTCTTGTGGTATGAAATGAAATGCAGATTTTTGATTTAGCTGATATAGCTGTGCAAGTTCATATTTGGAACAGGGACATAAAAAGCATAGCTTAAACATATAGGACCTGAATAATTTTCCTATGCCCAGTGAAAGGACATACTATATTCTCCTTAAAGACCTTAATCTCAATAGAGCACAAACTTCACCATTGGTAATGCTGTTTCAGTGTATTCCATAGACAAGAAGTTGCACATCACTGTCTAGTCTGCGATGCTAGGCTTGAATCATCTCAGTTTAGCAGTGAGAAATATCTTCCTTGTCTGGTAGGAATCCTTGGTTTCTGAAGAGGATAGAAGACATTCCTTATTAATGCTCTTTCATAAAGAATATTATTATTGGGAAGACCAAAAGGATAAGTGCTTCCTTGCAAGAATACAATTTATGCTTCTAGTAGTGACAGATGTAATGCAACCAACCATTGTACATTTGCAACTAACTACTACCAGCTTTCTATTCTTGGAAGCAAAATCAGAGATAGCTAACAAAATCTTCTTTGACACACAGAAAAGTCGAATCGGAATATATGAAAAAAACCCTCATGGTGTGATTTGGAAGATGTAGAACACTGTCAAATTTTAATCCCACAGTTCAGACTGAACTAATTGGAAATATGAGGGAAAAAAATCTACACCACTGTTTGTCAGCTGGCACATTCTAAATCATGTAAATTTGATATCTAGTCTGTACATGACACATAGGCTATACTTGTGAGTCCAGTTGATATTCTTCTCTTGGTCATAAATAAATTAAAAGCACCTGTTATTCAGTCCTCTGCATTCTTGTTTTCTTTTCAGGTTGTTTGTGTTTGTTTTATTTTCTTCTATCAGCTGAGCAGTAACAATAAGGCTCAAATGATGTCTTTCCATGCTTTTTTCTCTCTTAAATACTTTCATGACTTTATTTCTCTACACATGCTTTTGAACTGTCTTTCATTGCGATCTCTACCCAGAGCATTCATATCTTTCCTCCACCTTTTCTGCCTTAGTAAATATGATCATAAATGGCATCCTACACAAACACTTCTGGACACCTAAAGAAATTACCATAACAGCATTTCTAAAATGTTCTGTCATTAGTTAATATCCTCTGTTTGACAACTTTAGTAATTTTCCACCATTCTGACCCAAGCCACAGGCATGGTAGTGGTCAGATACAGGCTACAGTTGCTATCACAGACTGTCGCTGCTCTTCCACCCAAAACTGTTATAATCATTGAATAGAAATGCTTGGGAAAGATTGAGATAGGGAACAGTTTTTGCATTTGTTTGATACAGGAGTAGTGTGTTGTTCTAGGTGTAAGAACCTGGTGATATAATACAGACAAAAGCAGTAGCAGTATGCAGTGGACTCTGCTTTTTCTGTCCCAAACTTCCATGCTTTGCTTTTTCCATGGAGGAAAGATGTTACATTGGCGCTGACTTCTAGACATGTTAAGATAAATATCTCTGAAACTCAAAAGTGCTGAGGTCAATAGGGTTTATATCAAAAGCAGTTGTTCTTTCTAACACACTGAAAATATGAGAAATATTTTGCATCCAAGTATAGGGTTTCTTTGTTACCTAAGGATTTTCTGAGAAAAGATATAAGGATGCTCAAAGAAAGCAAAGATAATTAAAATTTAGAGTATTAGACTTCAGTATTCCTAAAATATATCAACAGTGCCCTTAGTGAAATGACAGTTGACATCACTAAAAAACTTCAACTCTATCTGACCAACACATACAGATAAGGAAGCATTCCTTGGCTTGTCTAAAGGGAATTTTGTCCATATGGTTTCAAACCCTCTTTGTCTACATCTTCAGACATTTCAGTTTATGATATACGGCTTCAGTACATGACCTGAGGCAGGGTGTGCTTGATTAACAAGACTGAACTAGTCACAAGACCAAAGAAACTAAGATGAATATACTTGGCTTATTATGAAATTTAGCAGTTTTGTCTTTTATTCTTTTTGCTTATTTGCCTTTGGAGAGGTAGATGACAAAAGAAGTTCAGAGAGTACTTGCAAAGGAGGCACAGATTTAGGTGCCTACCTTCCTTGGCTGTTTCTCTTTGCTCAGCAGTACCACAAAAGGCATAGTTCAGAGACATTTTCCCCAGCTAAAGAGTAAAATATGTGTATGCTACCCTTGGATTGAAATGATCAAAGAAGTTGTTATAAACTCAAATGGATATAAAACAGAGTCAGATTTCTGTTTCCAGCTCTACCAATGACTGTGATATTGTCCCTTTGTCTTCTTTGACCATCTAAACCCAGTATGGTTTGCAAAGTGGTTTTATCTATTTACAAAGGGAAAATGATGTAATATTTATGGGAAACCTTTCCATCCAGTTTATATAGCCCATCACTAGGTTGTGCAATATAAGATTTTATCTTCACACAGATATATTTTAATAATTACCTTTGTTTCAGTTAGATGAAGAATGACAGAAACCGGTCTATTGTCTCAATATTAATGTTGAAAGTAATATAGGCTATAAGACAGAATATGACAGGATTGCAGGAATATTCTGCAGTGATGGTGAAATTTGTGGTCTCTCTGACAGAAATGGTATTAAAGAAAAACCCATGTAAATCCTCTCATTGCTTGTCACGTTGTAGAGAAAATGATTAATTATACAGGCACATATATTTATTCAGTCAGTGTTTTTAGAATCTTCCATTATATTAATAGTAGCTGTATGGATTTTGGTTGTATTACCTGGGAAAGCGACTTTGCCTTCAAGCCTGCAAACAAACTGGCCTGCTGCACTCATGCACCTCAATTTCAGCTGTGAGGTATCAGGAATCTGAGAAGCAGGAAGTACTGACTCATTTTACCTCTTTCCCATGTTTGGACCTTGCTGCCTCTAACCAGAGACCAAGTGAGTACCACTCTGCTAGGAGACACCAGCATCCTTAACCTGAGCTCTTGGGGCCACTGAAATTCTCTGAGCAAGTTGAAGGGAGGAGAAACAAAGTCCCAAACCACTCAGAAAGCCAGCACCAATATCGGTTGATAGGTAGCAAATTATAATGTTAACAGAAGCACCTGTTACCTTGCAATATCACGGGACCCTACTGTCAACAGAGAAGCAGCAACTAACAGTACGATCTCCCAGCTGTGAGTGCTCAACTTTTTTTTGCTCTGGGAGAAGGCAGGTAACAGCATAGAATCCATGTGAATGGGGTGCTTGCTGCTTCCCAAGACTGGAAGAGAAACGGTGTGTACTTGTATTTGGATTTCTGCCTCAGCTGAAAGTTTATGCACTTAATTGCTACTTAGTGTGTGAGGTGAGAGCCCAGTTGTACAAGGGCTCCTCCCTGCTTCTGTTACTGGGGTGCAGGCACCAGTCTCAGCTTGCAGGCAGCCATGTAAACTTGTAATTCCCAAGGATGGGAACAGATCTCAGCAGCACATCCCTGCAACACAGTTAAGAGAAGCACCCCCCACCCAACGTTGTGTGTACTGTAGGGATTGTCTCTGTGACTGAAGGGACTAGACTGGATGGCTCCACATCTGGGGCTTGGGGTTTGACAAAGTGGCAAGTGAGGGCTTTGACAGGGATTTAACAGCCTTGTCAGTGTGAAATGTGATAGTGCTCTGAAAGTCTTATGCCTCCTTGTTTTTATCTAGTGGTGGATTTGTTTGGTTTTCTATTTTAACAGTCAGGTTTATTTGTGTCCACAGGAGAGTGGGGAGTTCAGCCATGTTTTCAGGGGGGATTTTTAAGTAGCTCATAATACATATTTCTGTAGCAAGTTAATGGTGGCCAGCAAAACACCTTGATTTTATTGAAAGCTGAAGCAGGCACATAGGAAATCTTAAAAAAAAAAAAGAAGAACATTTCCTTTGAAGTTCTATGCAGAATTGAGCTTTGTAGTATTCATGTCATATTCCCTGGTAATACACAGGGAAAACTTCTTTTTCAGTACTGACAGTGTTGAAAGTGCCCACAGTTATTCTGTAAATGCTAGTTATTTTTTTCCTTCTTGGGATTTATTTCTGGTTTTGTTGTTTTTTGGGGTTTTTTTTGTTTTTTTTTTTTTGTTGATTTGTTTTTTATTTTTTTTTTCTCAGACACATTTCTGTGCCCCCTAATCTGTGTCCATATTTAGAAGAATGAAATGTTTTTGTTCAGTGCTACTTATATTCCTAATAAATGTATTCTGATAGATTATAGAGGCTTCATTTTAGGACAGTTAAGCATTCAGGGCCTTGTAGCTTGTACTTTGAATAATTTGCAGCCTGACAAACAGCAAAGGCTCATGGAGAGAGAATTAAAAACTATCATCACTGACTCACAGATGAAGAAATAAAACATTAAGGAATTAAATAGTTTTTTCCAGGACAAAGACAAAGAAAGACTTCTAAAATGTGTCAGAGACAGAAGTTTATAAACCAGATCTTGCTGGTCTCACTCGTACCTTCTTCCCATCCCAGTAAGATGTGGTTTTAATCCTGTTCTCTGCACCAGAATTCCAGTGGGAATGAGATCTTTCTGGGAGTCAGAGTTAAAGATGTATTCCAGCAGCATGCTGTGCTAAGTTGTGGTCAGCCAATCGAATATCAAAGGGATTAAGTCTGTGAATCATTTAACGGGAAATTTCTCCTGCCTCAGTAACATTGATGTTTTAAGGTGTGAAATTCAAGAACGGCTTAGTTCTCCTTTGGTCAGACAACCACTCTGTAGCCTGTGTTATCAAGAGGCAGTTGAGAAGATCCCCTTGGGTCATGTGGCTGGTGTACATTTTTGTATTACCATAGTAGGCTAGTTTTAACCTGCAGGATGTAATCCTATTTACCTCACATGTGGTCTGTGCCTGAGGAGCATGTGCTCTGTTTATATATATATATATATAAAATTTTCATTGGCAGGGTACTGGGCTGCCCAGATCATAGACCAGAACACTGTTGTGCTGAGTGCTACACGAACATATAGCAAAACAGCGCCTTCCCCTTCACCCAATGGTCTTATAACAGAACTCAGGATTTACACAAAAGGGGATGTGGGAGAGAATTTGTCAGCATAATAGACTATGACCTTAGGATGCTTGCAGCCTTTTCTCCACATTTTTGTTTGTATTGCTGAAAATTTTGAAAGAGAACTTTCAAAGACATTCAAGTTACTTATGGCTAGGGGAAGCATCTCCCAGATAGCAGGAATAGGTGGAGTAGTAAATGGCAGAAAATGGAACAAATAGGTAATGAGAACAAGTATCATGGGCTGATGGGAAATAGAAGCTAATCTCTCATTACTGAATAGGAGATGACAGATAGGAAAGGGATAGTCCAGGAAAAGAGTTTTGAGACCAATAACAGCTTATGTTTAATTGAAACAAAGAAGGAAGGGGTGTTGTTGTGAAGGTGTAGTTCAGCATCCTTGGTTACAAGTTGGACAAGAATGCATTCATCAGATTTTTAGAAGAACAGCAAAACAAAGCTTGGAGAAGGTTTCTTTTTGCCTTTTGTTTTTTGTCTATTTTTTAGGGGGGTAGACATAAGAAATAACATAAATTTACAGTGGGGGGAAAATCTAAAGCAAAGTTGGAAGTAGTGAGTGTGGCCAGTTTACGGGCATGAGTTTCAGGAAAAATGGAAGATGATGATCTTGTTCAGTGTCACTAAGAGAGAAAGAGACAGGAGAAGTTTCAGATGGAATTATGAAATGCTTTTTAATAGACAGGTTATGCTTGAGAATCACAGGGTCAGAATGAAAGACCCAGTATGGGTGAAAGAATCCAGATATACAAATGAATAAGGTTTATATATTATCAGCAGAAAATTTTCTGGTTCAATGCAGTTTTGTGAATGAAACTGCCACAAAACCTAGAGAGAAAAATGTTTAAATAAAGGTTCCATATTGGGCTGAAGTAGTGAGCTGTCTCAAATTGTTAGACAGTGTCAAATAACAAAATGACGTCTGAGACTGTTCAGCTCTGTTTTCCCATCATAGTAACAGCAATTCCCATTATGGGTTTCTCAGCATAGCAATGAGGCAAATGGGCCCATATCTATGATATTTTTTACAATGCAGGAACTTCAGCACCCACATTTATTTTAATTCACAAAATAATGACTGAAATATTAGCAGGCCTTGAAGCTGCCAGTGTTTTATCCAGACACAGAGACCTCAACGATCAAGTAACCCATGAATGAGAAGTATTGTTTATTTTTTTTTTAGCTAAGGTGATAATTTTCAGCCATTGGTCATTCTGAATGTACAGTGTTTCAAAACCATAACCCCCTGGGGTATCCAAGGTGAAATAAAAACATGTTGGAAATCCCCCAGTTCTTTTGAAATGGAACAGCTTTCCTTCATCAGCTCTGTTTATTACACAGCTCAGGAGCAAGCCTGGATTTCTTATCATTCCTCAATTAAAACAAAAATCAGTGTTAAAAATATTCTTAGTCAAGCATAAGATACATAACCTTGTAAAACTGATCTGCCAGTTCTTAAATAGCTGCCATTTCTCCTGCCTTTGTCATCATGCTGTTAAATAAGTTTTTGCTTTTTTTCTCTTCATGTTAGTTATTTTCTAAGGGGCCGTCTCTTTATAGTGCTTCTGTAGGTTAGCTGGAATAGCAGATCCTTACTGCACGTACAGTAAGTCTTGAACCTGGTTATAGAGACATATAAAAGTGAACCCTGCTAGGAACTCCACTGCTCGTGCTGTGGTTTAAACACTGGAATTGGGTTCCCAGTGGATTTTCATTTTCAGAAGTACTTAATGCAGCTTTAGGTGTCCCTAGGGCAACCTGAACTGGCCACTGAATATCCTTTTTAAGGGGAGTGAACAATGGCTTAGTTCCACCTCTCTTGAAATACAGGATTCATGTTTTCCTCTCTTAAAATTTAGTGTTCCTGGAGGCAGTCAGTAGCATTAGAGAATGAGACTGTATTTATCTATCCCAAGGCTAGGTACAATGTAGGTAAGGGCAATCCAAGCTTCCCCATGGTGCTTTGTCAAATCTTTTTAACCCTGAGCTGAAAGGATAACCACTCTACAGTATGATTACAATTGAGACTCTAGGCCTTTTAAAAAGTTGGGCCTTTAAGATTGGCAAAAGCTTTTGATTACAGAAAATTCTGTGTTACTTTTTATGATGTGCATCTCTATACTGGGGGCTATACTGAGAAAACCAAGCAGATTTCACCTTGAACTGATTCTCAGACTGGAACTCAGATCTCCAGAGATTTTCTTTTCTGGAAAAACAGTGATTTTTGTTTTCATGAGAAAATGAGATAAAACATGCTTTCTAGGAAAAAAAAAAAACCACACCACAAAGCAACAAACAAACACAGAAACCAGTCACAGCAAACAGACCATTCCTAAAAGAATTGAAATCAGACAATAAGTCAGATAAAAATAACAAGGAAAAAATGAAAATACTCAGATTAAAATAAAAACAATTGCTCTTACAAAATGAAAGGAAAAAAAGCTTTAGTGGTGTTTTAAAGATTGTGATGAATACATTAATGCTTCAAATGACTTGGAGGTACTAAACACCTTCATTCTATTAAGTGTCCTCGACTCCTATTGACCTTAAAAGGAGTTGAAGGCATTCAGCACTTGGTCTAGTCTATCTGAATATAAACAAGGAAGTAAACAAAAGGAACAAAAAAAAAATAACTTCATGATATTCAAGTACCTTTTCATAAAATCAATTATATTCTTTTTATGAAAACCACAAAAATCTGCATATCTATAGAGTACTATGTTTCATTAAATATTCAAATGGTATTTCAATATTTTAACAAAATCCATAGGCTAATTTCATTATTGTCATAGGCAGAATATTATATTACCTGAAAAGTGCTCAATAAGATTGATTTATGTTGCTCTGTAAAATATAGTCTCCACTGACCACTTGCCAGGCTGGGTTACAAGAGCCTTTCAAACCACAGACTGTGCTGTGGTCTTTACAATGCATTGCCTGGAACTCTCAGACTGTGCTTTGAAACCCTGCAAAATATCAATGACCACCTTACATCTAATCACTAACTAGGTAGAGACTCTTTTCTGAAGATCTTTTGAAGTGCCTATTAGTGTAAATCAAAGGTTTAGCATGTTCTTATCTTTTTTCCTCACTCTAGAATATTCATAAACGATTTGTACACATCTGCACCGTACTTAAAGAAAAACAATAAACCTTTAAATGCTATAATTTAATATCTTCCGCATTTTTTTATGAACCCCATCAATCCCATTCATAATTAATGAAATGCAGGATGATTCCTGGATGAAATAAGTTTTCGTTCTCATTGCTAATCGATATTTCTGACCATGTCTGTTTCATTATTGACAACATCTAGCCACATTTACTCTTATAATTAAGTTACAGTTCAACTCCTAACTTTCCCGTGTGTTTGAAATGGCCATATGGTGTTCTTAATTTCAGTTGCTGTTTCATCTCTCTCAGTAGGTGCCTATTTTATTGTTAAAGGTCATACTCATTTGTCTGCTCCAACAAAGGCAGCCCGTAAAGTTGGCTGTGGTTTTGACAGACAGTGGTCCCTATAAGTGATGGCCTTAAGGACAGACCTGGCACTGGGACACAGTCACCACAGCAAGGGAAATAACAGATAACAAATCATGCCACTATTTTTCCTCCTGGCGTGATTGACGACATCACAGCAGGTGTAACTTTTCAGTGTCTCCAGATTAAAAACCCCTCAAACAAATGAGTTCTTAAAATACTGTCTGGAGGTGTCCAAAGGTTGCTGCTGAACTCAGACGCATTTTTTAAAACCGTTTCTATATTCTTTTAAAAGTAAAGTGCATAATTTAAGAGTACTGAGTGCAGTTATCTAATGTTCAGTCATCTTTCCCCACTGATAGCACAAAGCTCCCTTAAAAATGGAAAAGGTATTGTACTAGATGGGTAAATATTTATCTTATAAATACACCCAGAGGAATCAGCATTTCCAGTGAGTAAGAAGACACTTGTCAATATGTAATACTAATCCTTCTGACAGACAGCACAAAAGCACTTTGGGTGTGGTCTTTCATTAAATTCCCTCAGGGAAAAAAAAAAAAAAAAAGAAAAGCAGGAAAAAAAGAAAAAGAAGCTGTGGCTGTGAGAATAGTGGCCATGTTCTATTAACACGCAAAAGAAAAGCAAAATTAAAAAAATTCCTCTTCACAGTCAACATTTGAACCTTGTTTTTTGTCCCAATGCTAATTCCCTTAAATGTGAAAACTATTTTTGACTCATACAGAAACTGCATAATCACATGATGTCTAAAGCTGTTTCCTAATTCTGTTGATAAATCTTTCATCTGTTCTGGTAAACGGGCTTGAATTTTTTTTTCCCCTAAAGTGTGCTATACTGGTCTTTGAAATCTGGACTTCAATTTCTTTACAGGTTCTCATTCACAGACACAGTAACTGTGAATATGAGAAATTACATTATTTTGTCTGCAACTTCTAGACAACAGCATATCCTACATACATATCATGCATTTTAAGTATGAGGTAACCCTATCTTTGCAGAGGGTATGAGTGAACAAAATAGAGCAGGTCCTTATTAAAAAAAACCAGATGAAAGTGCTACAACATTTAATAGCACAAAGTGCTATGCTTACAGAAGTGAAAATACATCATTTTATGCTGATTCAAGCCTTAATCTGTTCAGTTTCAATCCAAAATATCAGTTTGTGATATATCTAGATTAATTGTAAAACCAAATGTGCATGCATGTATACACTTATATTAACCTAAAACACATGACAAGTGTATGTATAGTCAGTCAAGGGCATCTCCTTAGCAATGCGCCTTGGCTCTTCTGCTGGTTCCTAACTCCATGAAGACCTTATATAGAGCATACTCTACAAGGAGCACTGTCTTGACCCTGATGGGTAAAAGCACACATACTAAGTCACCAGCAACATGCATTTCTCAACATGACTCTATATCTGTGTTCTGAGTTCATCAGCATTAACATCTAGCTCCCATAGGCATATGTGTAATGATTAGGTGTAGGGTATGGTGTGCTGTAAGGCCTCTAGCAGTGTTGCTTGACTGTTTCAAGGCCCCAGAGCATAAGGAGGTCATTAATCATAAATAACAATGGGGTAGGTGCACATGACTTCCAAATTCCAACTTAAACTCCCTGCTCCTTCAATTTCAGCCTTTTTCCTGACTACGAACACTTCCATATTTTAACCCTCCACCCCTTTTCTTGTCTTGTCATACCTCTTTACTATGTCTGCACTCTCTCTATAGTGTCTTCTGACTCTGGTGAAAAGTACTTCCCAACACTACTGACAGTTTAGGTTTGACAGACTAAGAGCCCCTGGTGGCAAACTACAAGTGCTTACCAGGACAGAAAGCTGTCTGAGCAACAGCACACCTAGCTCTGGAGACAGCATAGCTTCCAGCTGAGGTACCAGCTTTACTGCAAAGCCTTCTTTTGATGACAAACTGTCTACAGAGTTCATTTCTAAGAAATATTGGGATGTTGAAGTGTTCCTGGTCAAACACATGATCATGTGGATAGTGAGGAAAGACAGATACTCCAGAATGAGTGTCAGAATGGAATGGCATCTGCAGACCCATTCCACCTGGGAGAATAAGAGATAGAATAATTTCTCCTATTTCCTCCACAACTGCTTTTCCACCCAAAGCCTTCTGTGATCTTCAGTCTCTTCTGCAGAACTATGCAACAGAAATGTCCATTGAACATGCTTATGTGGACATCTACACGCTTGTGTAACAGATACCATCTCAGATAACTCGCTGTAGATTACACCAGGCACATCCAGAGCTAACAGCATGAACTACTACAGCTTGAGGAAACAAACCAGTCCCCTGTAGCTGTGGCTATAACAGACATATATTTCCTGTGGATCCAGCACAGAGGGGGACCTGTAACACATAGTCATCACTAGCTTATACATGCACAGTCATGCGTGAGATTTTTGTACTTATCAGAACAGGATTCTTTACTTAGCAGAATACAAGAGAAGACAAATCAAAAACTTAAACAAAATAACATTTTAGAAAAGATAAAGCTACTAACATTACTGAGGTTTCTAAAGACAGAGTAAGAAGTCAGGTTGTAAGAATCAGCCTGTAATAGCAGAAAAATATAGTTGAATTTTGAAGCAGAATTTTCCAATAAGAGGTGAAATTTTTGAAAGGGGTTGGGCATAGATACATGTCAGGATTCCTCAGGAGAGGATGTATAGTAATGAAAAACCTAAATGACAAGAAACAAAACAGAAAACCCAGCTTATGTGTGATTTCCATATGAATGGATGCCTGAATTTGACAGCCTTAATTTATGAAGTGTACAATTTCTTTGGATAGTTTATAAGGCAAGTATTCAAACCAATATCATCACAGCAATAATCCATGTATTTTAGATATATGTTTTTTTTATTTCTTTAAGATATGAGCAAATGTTCAGTCTTGGAAAAATATAATATGCCTTATTCTCTTGGGTTTTAATGGTCTAGGTAAAGGAAGTTCCAAAAATACTACAAGAGTTTTTGCTTTTTTGCTTTGGTCTCTGACTAGTGTTGATTTGTTGAAAAAGGAGAACTACTGTTTTGGATAAATGCTTTGGTGTTGGACTGAAAGAATGGCCTATTGTCTGCAACAATTATTTTACAGAGTTGGTGTTCATGTGAAATAAAAAAAGAAATTGACTAAAATGCACTTAACTCCTCTGATTTATTTGTAACTGGGAATTTCAACGAGTTCTGAGTTTCTGTTATTTTCTGGAGTGGAGCTAAGCTAAGAAAAAATGCTATTATTTTATGATATTAGTCCTGTTAAATCACACAGGACTGTAGCTGAAGCATTGGAAGAAAACTAAGACAAATACTATTAAAAGATGCTTAAAACCATAGAATCATAGAATCAGTTAGGTTGGAAAAGACCTTTAAGATCATCAAGTCCAACCATGACCCCAGGACTGCCAAGTCCACCACTAAATCATATCACTAAGGGCCTTGTCTATGTGGTTTTTGAACACTTCCAGGAAAGGTGATTCCACCACTTCCCTGGGAAGCCTGTTCAAATACCTGATCACCCTCTCTGTGAAGAAATTTTTCCTAGTATCCAGTCTAAACCTCCCTTGGTGCAGCTTGAGGCTATTATCTCTTGTCCTATCACTTCTTACTTAGGAGAAGAGAGCAGCCACCTCCTTACTCTATCTTCCTTCATCCTCCTTTCAAGTAATTGTAGAATGATATTATCTCCTCTGAGATTTTCTCCAGACTAAACAACACCAGTTCCCTCAGACATTCCTCGTCAGACTTATGCTCTAGACCACTTACCAGCTCTGTTGCCCTTCTTTGAACCTGCTCCAGCAACTCAGTATCTCTCTCATAGTGAGGGGCCCAGAACTGAACACAGTATTTGAGGTGCAGCCTCACCAGTGCCAAGTACAGGGGGGTCATTATTTCCCTAGTCCTGCTGGTCACACTATTTCTGATACAGGCTAGGATGCTGTTGGCTTTCTTGGCTACACGATTTATAATCCAGTATGGCATGATGCAGGGGTCCAAATGTACAGGAAGTGCACCCACTATCTTCAATATAGTTACTGAGAAGCTACTTGAGTCAACTTGAAATATCAGTTGTAACAGAAGTTTCCCTAGCAAATGAACACTAGTTTTCCTTGAGGAAACTTGTAAGGCATAATAAACCAGTTCAGTTTTGAACTGGCCAATAGATTAAGACTCAACTCAATTGAGAAACCAGTGCAACATGCCATTTAGCTCAATCAGAGTGCTACTGCATGACATAGAATCGTAGAATCATTTAGGTTGGAAAAGACCTTTAGGATCATTGAGTCCTTAACACTTTTGCTTAGTTTGTATCATCAATATCCACTATGTACCATTTTCATAGACTATTCCTTAAAGACTTCTTTAAAAGCAGTGATGTATGAGTATATATGCCCTGAATAACGAATTTAAAGACATACAAAAATCTCTTGAAAATAGATGTGATTTATGCAGTTTTTGAGGACTCTCTCTATTTGAGAAAGGATGTGGACTATATTATTCATGAAATTAGTTCCTAGTATTCAAGAAATATTTATAGTAGGTGATAGCTAAAGTTTAAATCTCCCATTTTTGGCCAGTTACCTTTAGGTGAGCATATATAAACTGTATTCATCTCTAATAAGGCACGTTTAAAGATTACAGTATCTAAACACTGTGCAGTTTTGTGTTCCAGTGGCTGTCTTGTAGGTGTGGTTTGTTCTCGTATGGTAGGCATTGGCATATCTGAAAAAAAATGTTTCAATTATGAAATATGCTAAAATGCCCTCAGCTTTCTGTAATTTCAGTGGCCATAATAACAGTGGGAATAATTCAGAGAGAATCTAGAACTGGGTCATTAAGGATTGAAATAGCTATGTTCTGAAACTTCATTTCTAGGAGTCATGGACTCCAACACAAAGCCAGGGTGCTCAGTCTGTTACATATGTTCTTGCTGATTTTTAACTTTAATTTTTGGGACCATTAAAAAATAAACAGGAACTTATAATGGAAATAATGACAGTTTACAAGAACACTGATTCCATGATTCTATAATTCTTCAGAAGCCAGAAATTCATCAAAATAGGTTTTAGCAGGAACAGCACAATATTTTTGGTATGAATAAATAAAAGTTCCTGTAAAGACACAAGAGATTATTCTAGTTTGCATGATACAAAAAAAAAACTGTCCTCACAAAATTGAAATATTACACAATTTATGGTAGTTTCCCATAAATTACATGAGTATATTGGAAGCTTGTTAATAATTAAAAGTCTTTTACTTTTTCAACTCTCAAATAAGTATTAGAGTAAATAATTCCAGTCTTCATCTGACATGACATCTAACCAATACAGGCATCACAAAATAAATAATTTATGAAAAATATTTATTTAAAGAGCTGTAATTTACCTTGCATTTACCATATGCCATTCATCCAAGTATCAATATAAAATATTCATTAGAGAAACTCATTAAAACAAACTTCTATACAAGGAGGTGATGGGCCAACAAAAAACATCAATCATCACAGGGGTTTAAGTTGTTATTAGTCCATGTACATAAAATAATATTTAAAAGTAAAAAATTATGAATATTTTTACATTTACACTGGAATCACCAGGGCTACATTCAAGCTTTTTATTCACTTGTTTCATTAGGCCCAAGCAGTCTGTGACAGAACACAGACATATAATTTATTAATGATGACTAAATCTGATGTAATAATTAATGGGAAATCTATAGCTAATCTTAATGGAAGAATAGCTAGGCATGTAATGATATTTAAGTTTGACATAAAAGATCTTAGTCCATGCATTGCAAGCAGTGCAATTACTTGTGAATTTATGCAACTCTAGATTAATGGAAGGACACCAAACACTAAAACAGTCTAGGACTGCCAACACTCAGAGATAAGGCACCTCTTATAATTCCTCATACACTGGTTTTAAATTCTAACTTAGGTTCATGACCTGGTACATATGTGGGCAAACACTGAGAAGAGTATATGCTATCAATATCCTCCAATAAAAAATAACTAATATATGTGAAAAGTTTTTTAAGTAAGTGAATAACATGACTTTAAGGCTAAATTTGGAAAAATGTAGCATGCCCTGTCAATACATTTATGGGAATCACCTATAAAACTGTGTACCTTACTCCCATAAATAGATTCTTCTACATTAGGAGGTTCTGTTAAATATCTGTTTCACATAGACTGCACTTCTATTACGCTGTTGATCTGTGATTTAATGTTCTAATAAAATTAACTGTCTTTGCTACTGTCCTGAGTTCAGCAGTAGCCGTCATGTTTCTCCTTCTTGGTAGCTGGTGCAGTGCAGGGTTTTTGACTTTTGGCCTGGGAACAGAGCTGATAGCGATGTTTTGGTTTGGCCAAGGACCTTGTGAGGCTCATGCTCTGCCAGGGAGGAGGGGAAGCCAGGAGGAAGCAGAGACAGGACACCTGACCCAAACTGACCAAAGAGGTATTCCATACCACAGCACGTCATGCCCAGGATGTAACTGGGAGTTAGCCGGAAGGGCTGGGAGACTGCAGGGCTGGAGGAGGTATGGGTTGGTGCTTGGTCAGGCCTTGGGGGGTCAAGTTATTGGTCGGCTGGTGGTGAGATGTCGTATTCTCTTCCCTTGTTATTTCCTTTATCATTATTATTACTGGTGGTAGCAGTAGTGATCTGTGTTATACCTTAGTTACTAAACTGTTCTTATCTCAACCCGTGGGAGTTGCATTCTTTTCGATTCTCCTCTCTGTCCCTCTGGGAGTAGGGGGAGGGAAAGAAGGGGGGGAGTGAGTGAACGACTTACCTGACTGGGTTTAAACCATGACAGTTCCTTTTGGCACCCAATGTGGGGCACGAAAGATTGAGATAACGACAGATCTGACCGGATTAATAGTCACTCATCACAATGCTGATTTATTGGCTCTCAGAGTTGTTCCTCTTGATCTCACAGCTTCAGAATGTAGTACATTACTTAGAGCCGGTATTTGCTGTGTTAGTGTTTATCAAGTGTGGGGCTTGGGCCAAGGTTCTTGTCTCACTGTACCTTATGACAATGACTTGTAATACGGGCGGGCTCCAGCAGCAGGGCGGGACGGACGTGGCCGTGGACTTGTACCTGCCCGTCCGGCTGCTCTTCACCGTCCTGGCCCTCGTCCTCGCCTCCGTCTTTGTGAGGCTGCGGGGAGCCGAGGGGGAGCGGCCCCGGGAGCCGGCGGCAGCCGAACCGGCCCGGGAGAGCGGCCCCGGGGAGCAACCGGCGGCGGGAGCGGGGCCGGAGGCCGTGCGGGGACGGCTGCCGGTGGAGGAGGCCGGGGCGGTCGAGGAGCGGAAGGAGGTGGCTGCCGAGCAGCGGGAGAAGGCGGCGGAGGAGCCGAGCCCCGCGGAGGAGCCCAGCCCCGCGACGGCCGAGAGCATTCCCCGGCAGCCGCCCGCCGAGCCCCAGGAGGATGCAGGAGACCACGCAGCAACCGACAGCCATTTTGTCTGATCTCAAAAGTTAAGCAGAGTCAGGTTTGGGTCTTGTCTGGGGTTAGACGACGATACAGGGGGACCGAGAGATTTTCCCCAAGGCTGTACAGTCATGAGTGGCAGGGTGTGTGGGACAGTATGGGCAAGTATCTAGTCCACTGGGCCCCTCCAGTGCTTAGGAAGCATCGGAGATGGAAGGCAGCTGTATGGAGTCCCCAGCAACAAGCTGCAGAAATTGCTCAAGGGGACAGTGAATTATTTTGAGCCTGGTGGGCCCATGGCACTTCAGGCCATCAGAGCAGAGATGCAACATAGAGATGGACTCATGATCGAGGGGTGGATTTAGCAATGGACACTATTGCCCAGATTATTCACTGGTGTGAACACTGCACACAGTCTCTCCTGCTCTGGAAGACTGTTACAAGAGATGGAGCCAGACATCATGGACCAGATGGACTCAGCAGCTTTATAGCTACTGGTCCATGCACTTAGATAAGAGTGATGGTATATTGAAAATGTGGGATCTCAGCATGACGTGAATGGTATGGAATAAGGGGTGGATAATGTCCTGGGTTCAGCAGTAGCCGTCATGTTTCTCCTTCTTGGTAGGCTGGTGCAGTGCAGTGTTTTGACTTTCAGCCTGGGAACAGAGCTGATAGCGATGTTTTGGTTTGGCCAAGCTCTTTGTGAGCCTCATGCTCTGCCAGGGAGGAGGGGAAGCCAGGAGGAAGCAGAGACAGGACACCTGACCCAAACTGACCAAAAAGGTATTCCATACCACAGCACGTCATGCCCAGGATGTAACTGGGAGTTAGCCGAAAGGGCTGGGAGACTGCAGGGCTGGAGGAGGTATGGGTTGGTGCTTGGTTGGGCCTGGGGGGCCAAGTTATTGGTCGGCTGGTGGTGAGATGTCGTATTCTCTTCCCTTGTTATTTCCTTTACCATTATTATTACTGGTGGTAGCAGTAGTGATTTGTGTCATACCTTAGTTACTAAACTGTTCTTATCTCAACCCGTGGGAGTTGCATTCTTTTTGATTCTCCTCTCTGTCCCTCTGGTAGCAGGGGGAGGGAAAGAAGGGGGGGAGTGAGTGAACGACTTACCTGACTGGGTTTAAACCACAATAGCTACAAACAAAACATCTAGAGCAATGTTTAGTTTCATGTCAAACATATACAGGAAACACCTATCTAGGTGAAGTAATTTTTAAAATAATGACACAAATCCATCTGTTGTGAAAATGCATGTCACAGTTGACACATGAAAAAGCAATATCAACAAACGTAGAAACATTAAATTACTTTGGAAGGTAAGTGTTCTAAAATTAACAAAAAAATCATTAATCCAAATGTTACCATGTCAGTCTGATTTCATACTGAATAAGATCTCCTTAAAAGTATCTTTTGATTATTGCATGGTAAAAATTCCAGATGCAAAATTAAGCTACACAATTAGAAGATTAAAAGTATTGATGTAACTCTTCCTAAGCACCTGTACAAAACAGAGACTTAAAAGACTTTTAAGAAAAATAAAATGCATCTTGCATTAAAGGAAAAATATAGAAATAAAGTTAAATATAGCTGGTATTTAGAATGGAGACCCTCACAAGTTTGAAAAAACCTCATGCGTAGGATAGCATGTTTGTTCACAACTCCAACATAGAATCATAGAATCATAGAATAGTTAGGGTTGGAAAGGACCTTAAGATCATCAAGTTCCAACCCCCCTGCCACGGGCAGGGACACCTCACACTAAACCATACCACCCAAGGCCTCGTCCAGCCTGATCTTGAACGCTGCCAGGGATGGAGCATTCACAACTTCTTTGGGCAACCTATTCCAGTGCCTCACCACCCTAACAGGAAAGAATTTCCTCCTTATATCCAATCTAAACTTCCCCTGTTTAAGTTTTAACCCGTTACCCCTTGTCCTATCTCTACAGTCCCTAATGAAGAGTCCCTCCCCAGCATCCCAGTAGGCCTCCTTCAGATACTGAAAGGCTGCTATGAGGTCTCCACGCAGCCTTCTCTTCTCCAGGCTGAACAGCCTCAACTTTCTCAGCCTATCTTCATACAGGAGGGGCTCCAGCCCCCTGATCATCCTCATGGCCCTCCTCTGGACATGTTCCAACAGTTCCATGTCCTTTTTATGTTGAGGACACCAGAACTGCACACAATACTCCCGGTGAGGTCTCACAAGAGCAGAGTAAAGGGGCAGGATCACCTCCTTTGACCTGCTGGTCACACTCCTTTTGATGCAGCCCAGGATACGGTTGGCTTTCTGGGCTGCAAGCACACACTGCCAGCTCATGTTCATTTTCTCATCAACCAATACCCCCAAGTCCTTCTCCGCAGGGCTGCTCTGAATCTCTTCTCTGCCCAACCTGTAGCTGTGCCTGGGATTGCTCTGACCCAGGTTAGGGTGGTGAGGCACTTTCCTGTTAGGGTGGTGAGGCACTGGAATGAGTTGCCCAAAGAAGTTGTGAATGCTCCATCCCTGGCAGTGTTCAAGACCAGGCTGGACGAGGCCTTGGGTGACGTGGTTTAGTGTGAGGTGTCCCTGCCCGTGGCAGGGGGGTTGGAACTTGATGATCTTAAGGTCCTTTCCAACCCTAACTATTCTATGATTCTATGATTCTAACTTTCCACCTAAAAAGTCTTTCAAAGCTACAAGTAAGGTTGCTTCTTCAGTTGTGATAAAATTTATTAAAAGAAATAATAATAAAAGAAAAAAAATAAAAAAAGAAACCCAGGTAGAAAGTAAGACATTCCTTCCTCAGAGAATATTATGATAGGGGGTATAAAAAAGCTTTGTATGAGTAAAATTTAATAATTATACATACAGTGTCTTAAAATGTCCTCTCCCTCATCTGGTACCGCCCACTGTTAGAGACAAAGCAAGTAACCGGCTAAAAGCTTATTTGTCCTCTTTACCAATTTGTATACTCTCCTGCTTCCCATTTAATCTATTTTTGATCACAGATAATATTAGGTGCTGTTTTGTTCAATCATTTCTATCGTATTTCAAAACAAAATACTTGATATC
This sequence comes from Pezoporus flaviventris, assembly GCF_033815535.1. Lineage (NCBI taxonomy): Eukaryota > Metazoa > Chordata > Aves > Psittaciformes > Psittacidae > Pezoporus > Pezoporus flaviventris. Next base: position 30,847,711 of record NW_026892555.1, read on the forward strand.
TTCTTAAGTACATTCTGAATTACAGAGTCATCTGACAGGATGGCCCTTTGAGACAGAATATTAAGAAGAAAATTAATGAGGAAATGTACAAACAAAACACAAATGTTTTTGAGTATCCTCAAAGTACTCTGAAAGTGATTTTGAGACTAAAGTTTCTAGATCTTCCTATATTATTAGTAGTAATGTGAGGACAAGATAATGGGGAGGGAGTTTGTAAGGTCTGCTTGGACAGCCAAAGTCACGTTGAGACCTATACAGCCAAAAGTAGGGATAAAAAGACAAATAACTATAGTAATCTCTGCTTGCATGTCAAAGGGTCTGAGAAGAGACCATGGGGCTTACGCCTTACATGCTCTTGTTTGCAGGAGGGTGAGAGAGCTCCTTGATCTTGTGAGGGACAAGCAGAAAATCATGCTGGAAGCACCAGGCGAGTCAGTAGTACCATATGTGCTGGACTTCCACAAGAGAGTAAGTGGGTTTATGGCCTTAGTACACCATAATAACCTTGCTGAAACACAGCAAAAGCAGAAAATCTGGTATGATTGACAAGTTAAGGCTTAGACATATGAGGTGGTTCAAAGGGTCATAGTTCTGATCCCAGCTTGGGAGGAAAACTGTAAACAGACTGTGAGGGACCATTTAACAGCATTAAACAGGTCAACAATATTATCTATGCCATACGGCTTCCAGAGAGATAGCGGAAGCACAGACTCTACAATTTTAAGACAAGCTAGCTCTAGCAAGGACAGGAATTTTTTTTATGTGTGCCTAGTGTGAAATGGAGGTAAAATTCATAATGGATTTAACTGGGAAAACAAAAAAATACCGTAGTAGAGGAAATGATTTCTGACTTCAAGTTGTATCTATCTATTGAGCAAGTTCAGAGAACAGTGGTGTCAAGTTCTGTCAGTGTTGTGCTCCAGACAAGCTGAGGCCTAACTCAGCAGTAAAGCCTTCGGTGAAGCTTGAATTTTCAGAGGTACAGTTACAAAGGTGTAACAGTCATATGAAAGGGAAGCACTATGTAACTACATCTTATGGGATGGACCTAATGTCTTCACTGTTTTTGACTTCTTATGGGTATAAGAAGTAAAAAAAAAGTTTTGCAATGTAATTTACAGCTATTTGCTTTGCTGTAGCAAGATTATTTGGAATAGCATTTGGACAGTGAATTGTTTTTTTTTTGTATTACTATCAGAAAAAGTGAAAATAACCCATCAAAGGTAAAACAAATTTTAGAAAAGAAAATAATCTAATGGCTCTTTCAGTCTTCTTCAGTGTTGGACGGTCATTAAAATATTGTCAGTTATAATCTCCCTAGACGTTTCCAATCCACCTCATAGCACCATCCAAGCCATATATACATAATGAAGACTAACAGTCCCATCACATCAGAACAACAATTCTCACAGCTTAGATCTTTTCACAAAAGATTAATGTATGAGAACAATTTTTAGCCTTCCCTTAATTCTATAAAGAATCTATAACAAATGTTCTTTCAAGAGATGATGTCTGCTGTCATTCTGCTGTCATGGATAAATTAAATAAATCCTCATTTATCTTTAGTTTTAGTCCCTTCTTTCCTACCTGCTATTGATATCGTTGGTAAGGATTCACAAGATGCAAAAATAATTTTAACCTGGTCAAAACATTGTGGTTTGTTTTTTTTTTTCAACTGTAAGAAACATCTTCACATATGAAGATAAGGTTGAACACTTCACAGGTATTTCAGATTCTGCTGCTACAGCAGTACAACCAATCACTGTGTTAAAAATGATGTCTTTGGTCACCCTATTTGTTTCTTCCTTCAAGTGAATCCTTAAATCACTGTCTTTTTGATGCAACACAGTTGTAGACAGTTAGCAATTAGTACCAGATTAAGATAGAGGACATGAAGGAAGGTTATAACATGGCCCAAGGATATATCCAGGGAAGACAGGACTTAACCATTCACAGCTATGAGCTGTTTTCATTTGGTGCATGACCACAGCCCAGCTGAGAAAACCACAAATCAGTTCAATATAACAGTAATCCCACAGATGCACACTACCTTTCCCTAGAAGAAGAGTCAGTTATCGCCATTTGGCAACAAGGTATTGGCACTTGACTGTGAGCCAGTTTGGTAGCTTGACTGTGTACCCCTATTAACTAAGGTAAGATGGAGGAGAGCATGACTTTCCTTGGTTCCCAGGCTCTCTAGGACCTACTCCAAGAACTGAGTCTCTTTGGACGTCCAGTCACAAGCAGTGGCAAAACTTCACAGAAGCTGTTTGTAGTGCTTAGTATGGCAGAGGAGAATTAAGATGATTAAGAACAACACTGAAATGTTAATGATGGAAGAAAAAACAAGGACACAGGCAGGAAACATTCCTGAGGTTGAACCTTACTCATTGTCTCACATTAGCATTCTCAGTTTTCACATAGTCCTAGGGTAATGATGTGCTTTCTGGCTTCCCATACTACATTTGCAATTTATGCAAAAGGTTCCAGTCTCACAGGAAAAACATATCTGCCCAGTAACTCATTCTGGTTTTCTGTTCTGTCAGTGCCCATGGGCTAGGAGTGCTCATTTAATCATAGAATTGTAGAATAGTTAGGGTTGGAAAGGACCTTAAGATCATCTCGTTCCAACCCCCCTGCCATGGGCAGGGACACCTCCCACTAAACCATGCCACCCAAGGCTCTGTAAATGTTCTTCACAGATGCTGCGCAAACAAACAACCCAAGGTGGTATAGGCTGTGCTCTGTCTTCCTTCATTTATAATGATGTCTGCCAGGCTAAGGAAGAGCTCACCTGGCACTACAACTGGGCAGAGCATTGGAAGCAGTGGATAATGATGTGAGAAGAGGGAGAATGGCTCCACTGGGTTGTTGCAGGGAAGCCAATTGGTTAGCCTAAGAGATATTATATGCTTTTGCTGAGGAGAGTGATCTTGAATTCCATTGCCAAAGAGATTTTCACTGTACAGACTCTTTCCATTACAGTCATCTTCGTGCTTTGTCCAAGCAAATAGGAGCCCAAACCCCTCCAGATGTCTGAGTAACTTGGCAAGTTCTCTACTTTCCAACCTAGGGAGGCTAGTTAGCAGCTATAAATGCACTGATGGGTCAAAGGCAGTCCTTCTAACATCTGCAGAGGGACTGGCCTGTGATAATTGCCTCAGCAGTGGCAGACTAAAGAGAGAGAAATAAGAAATTTAAAGATCAATCAAGTCTGAAAAAACACACAAAGGTATTAAAGGGAGATACTCCAGGAGTTTTCCTTGGTTTGTTAAATGTTTGTTTGTTTGTTTGTTTTTTCTTCAGTGTAACCTTCTCTAGAGTGTATCTTGAAGAAGATGTGCATTTGATCAGAGTACATTTTGAGGTAATCCAAAGCTGGTAGTTTGCAGCTTTGGCTTCTCCACACTGGGTATTAGACTAGATTTTCCTAGGTTTTCTGACTGCACATTTACAAATGTGTTTAGGCATCAGAAAATGAAAATGGATTTATATAAAAACTTTCCCTTGTTCAGTTTTCTAGTGGGAAAGAGCACCTTGCAATGTCATTTGTTTTTCAAACTCATCATTCCTGTGAAAGGTCTTTGTTTATGTTTTACACCACCATTTATATACTGAAAGCAATCAAGGATGTTGCTCTCTGAGACGGCTCTTAGTACTTTTGATCTCTCAAAATAACTGGAACTTTGTTACAAATTGTCACATTCCTACTCTGAGTTTGGTTTAATGCAATTTGGTTTAACCATCAGATCATTCAGAAAGGTTATTGAGACTGCAGTTAGTGTTAGGTCAGTTTCATAATTTATATCCAGTGAAAACCACCTTAAAGAGTCTTAGTTACACCTCTAAGATGTCATGAGGATCAATCCTACTTCTGCAAATTCTACTAGGATATCACCTTCTGGTGACTTATTTTTTAAAAGTGCTAGTATTTCCCTATTCCCAAGTTTTTGCTTGATATAGAAGTCAGCTGTGTTTTTAAATGCAGTGAAAGAAGTATGTGGCCTTGATCCTTTCTTTCTTTAAAATACAGAATCTGCAATTACAACCCTGTAAACTAAGAGATATGTTTATAATTAAGATTTGTATAAATTTATTTTAATTTATAAGTTCTTTATGGGTAGGAATTTTAAGTCTATATGCCTGCATGCCCTCTTCTGTTATATATAAATGACAGATTTTCAGTCTGTGCTTTCTGTTGAGTTTGTGGAATTTTCAATCTGAATATTTACTGTATTACACAAAGACTTTTCTAATGGTTCCAAGCATGTGTCTTGGTGCAAAGTCATTCAGTACCAGAAAGCGAGTTGTGATATAGAAAAGACTGGTTGAATTTAAAGACTGAGATGTATGCAGGAATCTCCTGCATATTTAAGATAGAATGTTATGTATAGAATAATGGGAAAGATCCCAGCTCTGCAGAAGTTACTTCTAGAGCTTTTAGTGAATTCAGGATTTCATATCATGTCTTCTTCCCTGAGGATAAACAGACTCACTTGGTCTTAAAATCAAGGAATCTATTCTTATTCTTCAAATTAATAGGAGTGGCAGAGCACATATTCTCAGTGTCTGAGGGCAGAGAAAAGTAGAAATAGTATGAATCATATCTATACCTCTTTTAAAAATTTATAAAATTTAAAAATACAAATAAGAACTAACATAACTTTATGTTTTTCAATCAACTATAAAGAAGGCATGGAAATTTAGTACTTGAAAAGAAATCTTTAAAACAAAATCTGTTTCTATATACTCTTCTTGGAAATAACCTGCTAGCACTCATACAAGATTAAGAGGACCTTGGGCCAAAACAAATGAGAGAGAAACTGTTTGCAATGTGTTGGTAATGTGAATAAATGTATATGATTCCCCTGTGGAATCTGTCACCTTGCAATTTTGTGACAGACCGCAGAATCACTTGGTTCAGGAACCCATACTATGATACAAAAAACTGCTTTCCTACCTAAAAAATAATAATTTTCAGCTAGGAATCAGCATTTCATATTTAGGCACAATATACTGTCACACTGTGTGATGTTGCTAATGATGTGCTATGCAAAACTGATGAGATTCTGGCTACTTGCAAAAAATGTAAAGTGACATTCTATGCACCTACCTTCAGCAGGAACAGTCCTTTTAACATATGTCATATAGTAACAATGATTCAGCCAACTGACACCAATTAAAAAGTCACAAATGGTTGCTTTTCTCTAATGTTCAAGAAGTTCAAAGAATTTGGATGTGTACATTAAGGATCAGATGCTTGGTAGCATATTCTACAAACTATGTTTTAAACATACAGATGGCTGTGACAATAACTACCAGGAAAAAGTGAAGGGTGAACTGTCACAAAATTTGACAGGCCATTGCATATTGAGGGTCTTCTTATCCTATTGCCATCTGAAAAGTCCCACAGTATTTCTGTATTGTGTTTTGCAGGCAGATGGGGGGCAGGTAGGTATTCTACAAGAAAACTGCTGTAAATATTTTTATATTGCTATATGAATTTCCAGTATGACCTTAGATAAACATTTAATCAATCTGCCTTGGTTGTCAGTGTCTGAAAATTTTGGATACTACTACCTTCCTATCTCAAATTTTCTGCATGTTAGTGAAACACTGAGGTCATGGCAGTTGAATTACTACACAGGCCTGTTGAATTTTTTTTTAGTTAATTTTACAGAAAACTTTTTCATGGCTTTTAAAGCAGTCTCAAGTCCAGGAGCCTGTACAGCAAAGTAGAGAATCCTGAACTGGCAACAGAGGACAAGAGTCAGATATTTGGTGATAGAAGAAACTTGGTTATCAGTTCCCTGGAGAAGAAAACAGGTATTAAACACAGGTCTGGGCTTATCAAAAAGTTCAGAGAAAAAGGGGAAAAACAGAAGAAAAAAACACTGTATATGATAAAATATAAAGGAAAAAGAAGGAATAGGTATATATTAAAAAAAAAAATAAATCTTCCAGGGCCAAAGTCACTTGTTGAAAGGCTGATGAAAGTCCACTGGAGTAGTTACTGATAGAAGTCTTGTCTGCAACCAGGGAAGCAGATATGCATATGTCTGTGGATAGAGTTATCTGTAAAATTAAGAGAAACACTATTCTCAACAGTTACAACACTGAGAAATTTTTATTCTCAGGGTATATGTTGGAGAACAAATGCAACTAATAGCCAGAGGAACTCTGTATTCCTAGATGTGTTTAGCTGTCGTGTTTCTTAATCAAGTATTCCCCAGAACTACATTTGGAGAAAATAACTTTAAGTAATTAATTGACATTAGGTTAATTAAAAAGTTGATTCAATTTAAATTAAAGTGAATATATACAGAAGTAGGACAGTAGGTAAGGTCTGGGATTTTAGAAGAATCTATTTTGATACAGGAAGTGAGTAGGAAAGTCGGTTAGGTTGAAAACCTTGAATATGATTAACCTGAGCTCAAGAACTTGAGGCCTGAAGCTTTTCCCAGTTAAAAGTGTCTAAAAGTAATCTATGCCACAGATAAAGAGGAATGACCTTCCAAAAAGGGGATTAATGCATGCATAGCCACCTCAAAACCTGTATAATCAGAGGCATAAAATAATGGGAAAATACGGAAACAAAGAAGACTATTTTAAAGTCAAGATGGGACAAAGTTTGCCAGATGTATTTCTGAAGTGTATTAGAAGCAGGTCAGTTTTCACCCCACTGCTCCAAGTGGAAGACAGTTCAAGGTTTTCTGTGACCAACCAGTTCACAACTTCCTTTTTTTTCCCACCGTGAAGACACTCAGTTCTAATTTCACACTACTATTACTTGGACCAATATTGTCCTTCCTTTAGTTTAACTCTCTCTTTCCCCTTTCTGATTGTTTCAGGAAAAGCATATAATCCCTGCTGGTTTTCCTATGTTTTTGCTTCCTTTAGTACACTTTTAGTTTCATTTAATCCTTGAATTATGGCAACAAGAACTGTAGCATTGCCAGGCTATACTGTTAGGAATAGTTCCCTGTTGCTGGCTCTGGCCCCTCAATTTGTAAATTTGCCTTTTCATGGCTCCAAAACAGTGGTGATCCCGTGATCATCAACTAATACTCCTCCCATCAACCCTTCTTCAGTTGTTTTCCTCAGATAATTTCCCAAATACGTATGTCTGTCAATAAACCATTAGTAATACTAGAATAAAAGAAGAGCTACTTCAGATGAAACATTATATTGATTATTCCCAGCTGAGAAACTGGAAATAAGTTGTCAAGTACTACATTTTTTTCTGTAAACTGTAAGGACATTGCCAACTCACTGTTCTACCAAGCAGTAAGACTCTGATGGTCTCCTAAACAGATTTGAAGTTAAAATGGAGCAAAATGGTTTTCAGATAGAGCTCAATTACCTTATAAAAGGAATTATATGACATGTTGCATGTGAATTTGAATAGAAGACACAAAATGTCTTCTCCAGTCCTATATTTCTGGCTGACTTTCTTTCCATTAGAGTTCTCTCCATATTCCTTAAATAAAAGCAGTTTCAATCTTGCAGCAGCTTCTCCTTTCATCTTTGGTTTACTTTGCAAAATACAGAAAAGCTATCTTTTGACCCCTTTTTGTTTTGTTTTGTTTGTTTTTCTAACATAGAAAGACCAACCCTACTGTCGACGCATTGTCTCTATTCATCTTCTTGAATGCATGGTTCAGCAAAACTGAAGCTGCAGTTTTGAAAAGACAATGGTATTTCCAGATTTGAACCCTGATAAAAAGCGTGACACAGAGGGAGAAGGAGTAAAATGCCTGGAAAATTAAGACCTATGGCAATCTAATGACCCAAGAAGAAAGCACTTCCACTGTAGAGAATTCCCTACAGTAATTTTGGAAATCTCATTACAGACAGATCTTCTGTTACTTCAAGGATAGTCTCAAATACAATTCTCCCACATTTATGTGTAATAATAAGAAGCTCTATCTGCAGATTAAGCCCCAGCTCTCGAACATTTGTCATTGTCCTGGATTCAGCAGTAGCAGTCATTTTTCTCCTTCTTGGTAGCTGGTGCAGTGCTGTGTTTTGACTTTCGGCTTGGGAGCAGAGCTGATAACAAGGATGTTTTGGTTTGGCCAAGCTCTTTGTGAGCCTCAAGCTCTGCCAGGGAGGAGGGGAAGCTGGGAGGAAGCAGAGGCAGGACACCTGACCCAAGCTAGCCAAAGAGGTATTCCATACCACAGCATGTCATGCCCAGGATGTAGCTGGGGGACTGCGGGGTTGGAGGAGGTATCGGCCAGAGCTTGGTCAGGCTGGGGGGCGAGTTATCGGTTGGCTGGTGGTGAGATGTTGTATTCTCTTCCCTTGTTATTTCCTTTATCATTATTATTATTGGTGGTAGCAGTAGTGATTTGTGTTATACCTTAGTTACTAAACTGTTCTTATCTCAACCCATGGGAGTTGCATTCTTTTCGATTCTCCTCTCTGTCCCTCTGGAAGTAGGGGGAGGGAAAGAAGGGGGTAGTGAGTGAACGAGCTGCCTGACTGTTTAAACCACGACTGTCATTCAGGGCATTTCGTAGAAAAAATAAAGAGTGTAGTATGCCAATTAAATCTCCCAGAAGACTGGATTACCACAGCTTTGTTTGATCATAGCCTTGTTTAGTGTTTGGCAGGGTAATAAATAGCAGAAAGAGATCCAATATTCCTGTTTCCTTAAGTTCAAGTGTTACAGTTTCACTTTGAAAGCCAATATTAGCTATTTCATGTACTTGGGGAGGAAGAGAAAGAGCAAGAAAGACCTTTGTTCAAAATGGTTCAACAGATGGCCTTTCCTTTCAAGTGAAAATGAAGGGAAAAAAGGAATCAAAACAAGACATTATAATCATACTCCCAGGTATACGATCCTTTCAAATTTAGCAGCCGAAATTATGCCATGCTTTATTTTCACCTGTCTAGAGATGGCTGGTCTTAGTAGTTTGATGACAGAAGAACAGAGGACAAACATCCTGCTTCATGTAACATATTTATGGGAAAAAATAACAGGTGACTGAATGATTTAAAAAATTTAAAATGGTTCTCACAGATGGTAAAAAAAAAAAAGGCATTTTTTTCTGAAGCTGTTGCTTTACACATACTTTGTTAGTAATTAACCCCCTCAAACTCTATATAAATGTTACCAAAGTGTATCTAATAACATCTTTATTATATTTCCATTTATCTTTCTTTCTTTTCCTCCTTATATAGGAGTATAGAGCATAATACACCTATAAAATGATATTGTTCTTTCTAAAAGATTTCTTCTGACCAGTTTGTAATTTTGCAGGATTAATTCTGGATAAAAGAAAAGCTACCACTCTCTGTTTGTTCCTCTTGGGTGCAGATGTCATCCTTCCTTTAAGTTAATAATTTCATAACTGGTGATATGGCTGATTTGCTCATAAAAATAAAGACTCTGGTCCTATATGTTATTTATCATTTGTTTTCACAAAGAAAGCACATTTTGATGCACAAATCCATTCTCAAATGAAATCTCAGTCTGATTCCTTGCTAATACATAGCATATTGTGATCTTTACTGGGTAATGAAGTCTTCATTTTTATGTGTAAAAAAATCTCCTGTATAATACAAACAACATTATCTCTAAAACTGTGATACATCATCATACATGCAAAACCAAAGCCTTGGGTAAGACAGCCTGGCAAGTTAGATGAACCACTTCAATTTTCCATCAATCAAATTATAGTTTATTGTTCAGCTGAACTACCTCAGGCAACACAAATCTAAAAACTGTCATTTTGGAAACATTACATTTTTTTTCTGTCACATTATAACCCAAGCCATGGCCATAAAAAAGAATGTCATGCCATTACTGACTGTAATATTCCTTAATTTAAGAACAGCTAATTCATCTGCAGTGTATGCAGTGTTCCTAGTATTTGGAGTTTATAGCAGTGTTCGGTTACAGTAATCTTATCAAACTCCATTAGTACATTTATTATTTTTAAATAATGGAGATTTTTGAAAATTCAATTAGGAATAGAATGGTTGTTTATAACAGCATTTTAATGCCTACATTAGAAATAAGGTTTACGTTTCAGAATCATCTAATATTTCAATTATTTGGTTTCTATGAACACTAAATTGGGAATTTAATGAAAAAATAGGCTTCTATGGCATACCCTTGATGAAAGAATCTGTTGGTTTTTGTGGTTTTGTTTTTGTTTTTTTTTTCAGCAATGAGTGTCATCATTGTAAGACTCAGAAGTTAAAAATTAATCCAGTAAACATTACAGGTCTGTTTGTGTTCTGTCACCCCAAATACACCTATGTTGGTTTTGACATTTAGGCTAAGAAATTCCTCTGACATTGAAGATTAGCTTGTACATTTTAAATGTTCTACTTGCCACCTATCTTAAATTTCTAAATGATAATGTTATGGTATTCCTTTACTTATCCATATTCAGTTGAAGTGGGTATAGCAGTTAATGGAAGAGTAAAGGGTGAGAATATATAAACAGAAGAGGGTATATTTTTTCCCTTGTTAAAATATATAAAATTGAGAGCATGAAAAGAAAGAGACCTACTAATGCAGGTATGTCCCCCTCACCCTCTATATGCTTAAAAAATATAATCATGTTACCCTAAGAAATCATAAACTTAGTTATGTCTTTAAATAATATATGAAGAATTTTAAGGATAACTGAAATGAAGGAACATATACTTCACTGTAAGGATATATATCATGAGGACACCTGTCCCCTCCTTAATTGACTACCTGCTAAAAGAAAAACGTGCTAAAAGAACAGATTTACTGTGCAGTGAGGCAATGAATTTAAGAGGTCTCTGCTGAATAAAAAACTAGTTCCATTGGTTGAGCTGGGCCATGTTCTTGAACAAGTTCAGACATATTAACTGAGTTTTTATGTGCTTTTATGCACCATTTATTTTTGAAAAATCAGGAATTTTCACTGCAGCAATTACTTATGCACCAAATTCCTGTTGTTGGCATTCACCAAATCTGTGCTAAGCAAATGCTAGAGAGGATTATTGTACACATTTTGTATGTACGTGCAAAAAGGTAAGGGAAATCAACCTTAGGAATTTAGTAGTGTAATTTGCAGTTCCTTTTTGGTTTTTAATAGAATTGGGTTTTTTATGTAAGATACAGGTTTACCTGAGGAACATATTTCTTCTCCTGTGATACTCAAAATTGCTGATTGTATTTATGGATCCAATTACCTTTCTATCAGCTTAGTACACTGCAAAAGGTATGAGTAAGAATACATAAAGTAAGATGAGAATCAAATCCTTACAGTGCTTTTTTTTTTTTTAGAGAGTCACACAAAGGCTCAGGAGCGCACCAGCAGTTTTTTGGGGAAAAAAAATCCCAAACCCAGTCCTAAATTTCCAGAGCATATTAGGGTTTTAGTCATCTCATTCTCTATTTCATTGAAAAGTGGTCACACTGGTGACTGTCTTAAGCAGCAGTTAGAAAATGTGGGCATCAGACATAATTTTCTAATTCTGAAACCTATACCTTCTAGTGTTATACCTGTTCTGTAAGAGCTCATTTTCTGTTTTATACTATTTTGTTTCTCCTCCTGAAGGAAATTATTTTTCTTTGAGGTGAAAGTAGTCCCCTAAGCACTTTGCTTTCTCAAGTGTGAGTTTTCCAGATCAAAAGGAAGTCTGAAAATGCCATGATCTTCATTCAACAGGGTAGGAAATAGAGAAGTAGAAAGAGGGTGTCATAAAAGTAGTTACAATAAAATAATATGACTGACCTATCTAAGACTCAGTAAGATGGGTTAAAATTGCTTCCTCTCAAATGAAAACATGTTTTTTGTGACTCATTGCACTGACTCATGAATATATGTATATTTTCACTATGTCTATAAAAATTCTTGTTTTACCCTGTTTTGCTGGAAGCTGGACTTTCCTACTGTGGTACTAGCTGCTGGCAGTGGAAGCATCCAAACTTGTGGCATATTCAGCCTCGCAATAAAGTCCAGGGTGTTTCCTAGATACGGTATAATTAACTTCAAGTGCTAGGTTACAATTATGTTCAGGGTGTGACTTAGACAAAATAAAACGCTTCTGAGTGAAGACTGATGTGAAATTCTAAATGCACCCTTTTTTGTGTCTAGGTTCTATAAATATTTCAGAATACTATAGATACCATCAAACCAAAGCATTTTAGGCCCCTTAAGTTCTGGGTTTAATTTTACAAAATGAGATGTTTTTTTGTTAACTCATTTAAACCCTTGCTGTTTAAAATATGAGTAAAACCTAGCAAGTCAGCCACATTTTGCCTAGCTGTATTTAAGATTATGCATTACGATTTTTCAATCTTAGTAATCATGTACAGAGGGTGATAAAATTAACATGGAAGCTCTCTGGTAGTCAGAAATTGACACTTCAAGTGTTTACACGTACCTCCTTCAGATTCCTTATAAAACTTCCAGGCAATATATTGAAATGGACATGCTCCCTTCTAGTCTGAAGTACATATTCCAAAATAATTTTTGTCATGTTTCTTTCATGCCATTCAAACAACCTCTCAAATTGTACCTCAAACTCTCAGTATAAAGCTACCAGCTTTATACTTCCTTTCTTTGGTGAACATATTCAGTTAACTGTTTTCCAAAAACTGGTTCTAGCTAGGCTTCCTCCTGTTAAGTTTATCTTTGCCCACCAGTTCATATGACAATGTGTCAGGATATGATCCAAACTGCATAAATTTAAGTATTATATCAACCCTGAGACCTTCACTGTTACCTTGACTTTTGAGTACTCCATGCTCAGAAGCCTGATTTGGAAGATAGGCGCTGATCTGTCTGCAGTGTAGCCAGGTTTTGAAGAGGCAACATCAGGGATCAGGCATGGATGTGTGGTTCAGTCACCCAGCCCATAATGTACTCAACACAGAGCTCCCTCCAGGATGAAACAGTTTCTTTTAAAGCAATATGTCTAAAGAAGAATGTCTTAATATCGTTCTTTGTCATCACCAATTGACAGACTACACTTAAATCCCCTCTCAGCCATTGTCCTTTGCAATCTGACTTCTAGAACACAGGAAATTTCTACTTTTCTATTATTCCTTTATTAACCACCTGACACCAGGTAAAGTGCAAGCAGTAGGAAACATGGATGTACCGATTAAAATGGGCACAAAATACAGCTCAGGCATTTTCACAGAAAGGCACTTTTAGTTGTTACAGTCCAGAAAAAAAAGTCAATTAAAAGGAAAATATGGATGCATTCTTAACAATTCATAACAGTAATAACAATTCATGGATGGGTTTCATTTATGGTCTTATTGTAATGACATGATCTCATTACAGACTCTGCCATTAATTTATAACTAGTAAAAAAAAATCAATAAATAGTAATTTATTTGATTTTTCATTAAGCCAATGTGTTGGTATTGGAAAATAGCAGATCCCCAGGTATTCAAATGCTGCCTGTCATTTGCTCTTGTCTGAGACCCTTTTTCACCTTTGTGACACTTTAAAATGGTTTCAAAGGATAAGATCGAATGAGGACTGAGCAAGTTTTTTGACAAGGCCATTATTTTTAACTATCAGAATTCTTTTCATTCTCTGCAGATACATATCAAGAGTAGCATTTGTAAATTCAGGCCACAGCATTAAATACAAAAGAGAAAAATAAATAATTGCTTGTGACAATACTATTATATTGTACTGATTGGATCATTACACAATGTTCTACAAAAATTTTACAAATTTGAGTCCAAATATATCTGTTAGAGATTATAAGTCTTAGTACAGTAAAAAGTTAATCAAAGCAATACTTTCTCTTAGGTTGGTGAGCAGAAGGGGCATATAGAGAAAAGGAAAGAGAGAAAATGTTTCTTTAAACAAGTGCATGCAAAGAACTAGAAAGTACTTTGATACTATTTTCCTGAATAAAAATGCGCTGTCTTCTATGGAGGATGAAGCTGTAGCTCAGTATCTCTGTGCTTCTGAGCATGTTAATCCTATACAAAGGATGAATGTGGAGTAGTACCAGTGATGAAATCTTACAAATTTTTCATTTGTTAACACATGGAATCCTATTTTTAACATGAGACCAGAAAAATAAATTGGTATGAAATACCAAAGAATATAAAAAACTAGAAGCCAGCAGAGGAGTAGTAGACTTTGAGATTGTATTGTGGGAAAAATGACCCACATGTTCCAGTTTTTAGGAGAGTGCTTTCTCCCCTTCTGATCTTTTTTTCCAGATTTGTATTTGGAAGGATATATTTTCCCTTTTGGAAATCTCTTTAAGAAGGTCTGTGAACAACATGTATTGGATCAAAAGTTTCAGAACTGTAAGGTCTTTCAAAGCTTTTTTTTTTTTTTTTTTTTTGATATTACATTTCTTTTCATTACAACACATTTTGATGACAGTTGGGTGAACTGTTCAGGGAAAAAAAAGTTAACCCGCCCAAAGTTCATTGGTCAAAAAATCTGAACTAAACCAAAGCACATATTTTTAATGCTATTTCTCTTTTTCTGTTTTAAAATCTCAGAAGCAGGAGTGGTTTGTGATTTTTTATTTTTTTATGTGTGTGTCTTTGTATACACAAAAAGACAATGTTTGACTATGGAATAATTAGCCGGAAGCTGCCACTTTCATATCCTGGTCACTAGGCAGAATGTGACTATCCCAAAACCACGGGAGCTCTTTATCGATACAAAATGAGGTTTTGTATTCTTAGATGGTTCATAATTTTGTGCCATTTTAACACACACTGTAGTATCATAAATACATATACAGCAAGTGGAAAGTCAAAGATATTAATATATATATAAATATATATCATCTATGCTTCATGATTTATGAAATTGTGAAATATATTACCTGAATAGTTACAGTTATTACAGATTGCTCAGTTAGAAGCTTTAGTCTCTCTGTCTCTCCCCCTCAATATATTGATATATATATATGCAAATAATATGATATAAATTCACTAGCAAAGGTTCATATTTGTTAAAGATACCCCCTCCAGTCCACTCTTGTGAGACCCTGCCTGAAGTACTGCATTCATCTCTGGGGCCCCCAACATAAGGAGGAAATGGACCTGTTGGAGCGAGTCCAGAGGAGGGCCACAAAGATGCTTGGAGGGTTGGAGCACCTCTCCAATGAAGAGTCAGAGAAAGTTGGACTGTTCATCCTGGAGAATAGAAAACTCCAGGGAAACTTTTAAGCAGCCTTCTAATGCCTAAAGATGGCCTACAAGAAATCTGGAGAGGGACTTTTTACAAGGTCAAGTAGTGATAGGACAAGGGGGAATGGCTTTGAACTGAAAGAGGGTAGATTTAGATTAGATACAAGGAAGAAGTTCTTTACTGTGGGTGATGAGGCACTGGAAAAGGTTGATGTGGCAGCCCCATCCATGGCATTGTGCAAGGCCAGGTTGGATGGGGCTTTGAGCAACCTGGTCTAGTGGAAATTGTCAGAAAAGTAGTCAAACATAAATGATTGTTATGAGTAATGAATTGTTCATATTCCCTGTTGACTAGAAAAGAAGTTATCAGTGTATTTGCATCAGAAAAATGTTTAATTCAAAGATTATGGAAAACTATTTTATTAAAATAGTATTGGAACAGGTTGCTCAGTGAGGTAGAGGAAACTCCTGTAATAGCTATTTTTAAGGACATTAGACAAATGTCTCAGTAACATTCTATATAACTGACCCCTTACAGACTAGGGGGTAGACTCAATGACCTCTTAAGGTCCCTTCCAACACAACATCTCTATGAAGCTCTGATTGAAAAAAGCCCAATACAAATATTTATCAGACTTTTTTTTTCCTTGTTCATGTAGTTGGTTACTTTATGTTTCTATGAAAGAGCAGTGAACTGGAAGGAACTGACAGCAAATGCTTTAATTTGGCAGTTTAGGAAGGAAAAAATCTTTGCACTTATTTTGATGTCTGTAACTGGCAGAAAATACAAATGAAAAGCTGCCACAGTATCCTTGAAAAAAATTCAGCCAAGTAATTCTTTTTCAATATTAGATGATTGGGTCTACAACCAATCTCTGAACTCTTTAGTTGTATATTTCACGTTACCACCTTGAAAATTTATTTTGATATATGCATACACAGAGATAGACAGACAAACATTCATACAGACTCCTTAAGCAGTCATACTAAAGCAAAATTTGACTAAAATCTTATTATGCTGGTGCATAAGAAGGCAAAGAGTTATAGACAGCCTCAGTTACAGAAAGGCAGTATAAGCACAATGGTCATATCTGTTTATTAGGTGTACTAAACTACTTCCAGTAGTTTTACAGTCGAAACTGTACTCCTGCAGAATTATCTGACGGCTGTTACTGGAAGATGGCATGTCACTTAATTCTGAAATTAGGAACTACACATCAACTGATCACAGAAAAGTTGAAAAATGCAAGCCCCTGTTCTGGCTTTTCAGCAGAAACAGTCAGTAGACACAGGCATGGCACCTTCCAATACAGAGTGATTTCAATAACGTTATGTCCTCTTCTTCTTTGGATGATGGAGAGAAGAGTCAAATGTGCCAGTCACTTGCACTCTCCAAAATGAAAAAGCTGGGACTGCTCATCACCTTACTTGCATTGGGTAGAAAAAAAGCTTCTAAATGAGCAATCTGTAATAATGGTAAATATCCAATGCACATTCACAATAACCAGGAAGAATAACTATAGCTGATGCAGATGGATGAACTTCCAGCTCTCTTGCATAAGGTGAAGAACATTTGAACACCAGTAGGATAAGACTTGGGGATAGAAGGAGTGAGAATCTCACAAAACTGTTCCAAAATACTTATTTGTATATTTCAATAGTATTTTATTGCTTCCTTAGATTATACTTTTAACACTTTTTTACCTAACTTGTTTGAAAAACTGTAAATTTAGGAACATGCATTTAATTTGCTTTTGAATATCTTCCAGTTATGATTAATACTTTCCACATCAAAAGTATTTTTACAGTGATTTATGCCAACAGGTGCTTTAAACTTTGAAAGCGGATACTTGTAAGTTCCAAGTATAACATTGGGTGTCATAATGCAAGTGCATTAAAGAAATGCAACTAAATACGAAGTAGCCTTATTATTTCGACTACCAGTAACTGTTAGGTCATCTGTTAATCCTCCCCTATTCTATAAAAGAGAATGCAATTGTATTTAAATTATAACTATATCAAGCCTATTGTTATAGAATCACAGATTACAGTTGAAAAGGGCCTTAAGATCAAGTTCTAACACCCCTGCCATGGACAGGATGCTATGTCCCCCTTGGCTATATCCTACCTGGCCTTGAACACCGCCAAGGATGGAGCATTTGCCACTTCTTTGGGCAACCTGTTCCAGTGCCACACTGCCCTCACAAGAAAGAACTTCCTCCTTATATCTAACTGAACTTCCCCTGTTTAAGTTTGAATCCACTACCCCTTGTCTTACCACTACAGTCCCTAGTGAAGAGTCCCTCTCCAGCATCCTTGTAGGCCCCCCTTCAGATACTGAAAGGCTGCTATGAGGTCTCCACGCAGCCTTCTCTTCTCCAGGCTGAACAGCCCCAACTTTCTCAGCCTGTCTTCATACAGGAGGTGCTCCAGTCCCCTGATCATCCTCGTGGCCCTTCTCTGGACTTGTTCCAACAGTTCCATGTCCTTTTTATGTTGAGGACACCAGAACTGCACACAGTACTCCAGGTGAGGTCTCATGAGAGCAAAGGGGCAGGATCACCTCCTTCAACCTGCTGGTCACGCTCCTTTTGATGTAGCCCAGGATATGGTTGGTTTCTGCCAGCACATTGCTGGCTCATAAAAATTTCTCCTGAACCAACACCCCGAAGTCCTTCTCCGCAGGGCTGCTCTGAATCTCTTCTTTGCCCAACCTGTAGCTGTTCCTGGGATTACTCCGACCCAGGTGCAGGACCTTACACTTGTCATGGTTAAACTTCATGAGGTTGGCATCAGCCCACCTCACAAGTGTGTCAAGGTGCCTCTGGATGGCATTCCTTCCCTCCAGTGTATCAACCGAACCACACAGCTTGGTGTTATCGGCAAACTTGCTGAGGGTGCACTCAATCTCACTGTCCATGTCAATGACAGAGATGTTGAAGAAGACTTGTCCCAACAATGACCCCTGAGCCCCATCATAGAAAGCCACCAAATTGGTCAAGCAGGATTTCCCCTTAGTGAAGCATGTTTGCTGTCACCAAGCACCTTGCTGTTTTTCACGTGCCTTAGCACACCTTCCAGGAGAATCAGCTCCAAGAGTTTGCCAGGCACAGATGTGAAACTGACTGGTCTGTAGTTCCCTGGGTCTTCCATATTCCCATTCTTGAAAATGGGGGCTATATTTCCCTGTTTCTAGTCATTGGGAACTTCACCTAACTGCCATGATTTTTCAAATATGATGAACAGTGGCTTAGCAGCTTCATCTGTGAGTTACCCCAGGACCTGTGGATGGCTTTCATCAGATCCCATGGTCTTGCGTGCATTCCAGTTTCTAAGATGATCTTGAACCTGATCCTGTCACACAGTAGGCCTAAGGTCTTCATTCTTTCAGTCCCTGCTTTGTCTTCCAAGACTTGAGTGGTGTGATTAGAGCATTTGCCAGTGAAGACTGAGGCAAAGAAGTAATTGAGAACCTCAGTCTTCTCCAAAACCAGGGTAGCCAGTTCTCCTGATAGCATCTGGAGAGGGCCAGCATTATCCCTAATCTGTCTTCTGTTTGCAACATACCTACAGAAGCCCTTCCTGTCATCCTTGACATCGCTGGCCACACTCAATTCTGACTCAGCCTTAGCTTTCTTGACCTGATTCCTAGGTTCCTGGGCAATGTCCCTGTATTTCTCCCAGGCTTCCTGTCCTTGCTTCCACCTTCTATGAGCTTTCATTTTCCTTCTGAAGCTTCCTTTTCCCTTCTGAATACTTATAGTGGATGCTAACTGACACAGTTCAGTTAGGCTTTAGAAAAACTGTTATGCTGTACACAAGTAGCTTAGAAATCTCCTCAGAATCCCTTTCTCCTGAAAGTTTTGCCAGGAACAATCATAATTAAGTATGCTGAAACTGGAATATTTTGGAACAGCAGTGGTGTGGGCGTAAGGCAAAAGCAAGAGAATTTCAACAAATTCAGGACAAGTAGTTTGCATATAAATGAACGATATGTTCTTGAAAATGTTCTTTACATCTTGTTTTACTCTGGTTTTACTATTAAGCACAGTCAGGGACAACTGCTGGTATAAATTTTGATGATTATCATGAAAACTCTGGCAGTGAAAACTAGCAAGAATGTACTGTATGAGGATGTAGCTCTTTCCAACTTTCTGGTCAACAATTAGAAGCATTTGAAAAATATCCCCAAAAATTAACGCCCACACTTTTACATACAATGTAACACAGGACAACAGGATTTTTACATTCATATGACTAGTCTCATATCTCATATCACTGAGTATTATATGGTAGAACTTGTGACTCAAACTTTTAGTAAGTTCCATTAGGTGCTTGTGTCTACATGTAGAACAAATTCTTTAATTTTATGAGTCCTCAGTGTATGACTTTGCAGCGTTCCTAGCAATTTCAGACATTTTAGAAATTGGCAACACCCTCACAAAGGAAATGATTATTTCTAAGGCTTCAATTTCACCAACACTTATACCAGACTTTTGCACTCTCAGGTACTAATTTAATTTTGTTCAAATGTGGATATGCCATTGCATTACTGCTGAACTGGACAGAATATGCAATATAGCATTTATATCAGCTTTCTGCTCTTACAGGGTTTTTATGTCAGCTGTAGGAGGAAAAATGATACCTGATCCAGCAAAAAGTCAGTGGTATAAACGTAAGAGTGACCTTATACCAGACAAGTGCTTTCCACTTTGCCACATGGCAGTGGCATTTTCAGTCTTATATCAAGAGCTCTGAAACCAGATTTACTGTATTGTCAAGCCATGGCCTGAGGGTTTTAAGCAGCTTGATTAGAAGATTCACACTGTCACATAACAGAATCTGTTAAATGCGATGAAAGGTTAGTATTTCACACAATGATTTGCAAACCTTGAGTTGAAATCTACTAGGTTTGGGTTTTCCCTTCCTTCCTTTTTTTTTTTTTTTTGCCTTGGGGAAGGTATGTTGTATATATTTTTTACCTTCCAATTTCAATAGGTCATTTTAATCAATACGACAGCAACTTCTGTGCAACATGGTACATCCATTTCCGAGAAAGCAACAAGAAACTAACTCATACTAAAGTTGTTCCTAGTGTGTCTATAGTAAGAATCCAAAAAGCTTTATCTTCAAGGGGTACTTTTAGTGAAATAGGAATTATAAATAAGGACAGATCTCTGAATGTTTCATATGAAAAAAATTGAATCTACGAGCTGTAGTCAGATCTTTTCACCCCTTCATGAATGGCATATTTATGCTTCAGAAATAAAAATGGATCTCAGAAAAGGATATTCAAGTAAGGAAAATGATGATTCAGTCAAGTCCAGATAAAAAGAGGGTTATTTGTAATGGAAAAATATATTATGACTTTCAGGATTGACTTTTGTCCAGCACTGAGTGTTCCTCCAACCATGATTATTGTGAGTTGCTACCAGATTCCTACAGAAGTAACAGACAGATGTTGCTAAAATCATTAATGTATAAGAAACATTTCCCAGGAGATTTTACCCCTGTAGTATTTTTTTTTAATAATTTTTAGCTGAAGTATCAGGACTGTAATTGAGTCAATAAACCCTTTTTTTCTTTTACCTATCACCCATGAAGTAATTTTTATGAGCAAAAATCCCACATTTGCCAATAATGGGAAATGTGACTGTTATTAAGTGGCAGGGTATCAAATCTTCCCCTCCCCCACCAGCCTACCTATACTTGAATTTCTCTCTTCATTTGCTCTACTTACAATGTAAAATATGTTTCATATTTTGGGAGACAAATTCTTTAAGGTACGATATAAAAATTAATGCTTTCTGATCTCTGACTAAATGCATTATTTGGAAAAAAAATTTATTGACTTAGGAATTATCAACAGTTTTACCAAGTGTTTTATTAAAGTCCATGTTACAGTACACAGTCATAAGTTCAATGATCACCACCCTAGAATGTTGCGTATATTTTCCTGAAAGTCAACACCTTCACAAAAATTCCTGATTTTATATATTGTTTTCCACCGCGTTTTGAAGATCTATAGAGTTAGGCATGTTTGTAAGTTGCAGATCATAGGTCTGAGAGACCATCAGGGTAAATAGTCTTGCTCTGTATGACAAAGGCAATGACAAAAGTATAGAGATATCACCAAATATAAACTAAACACACCTTCACAGGTTAAGGCTTAAACTAAATAGAGGTACAAATAAGAAGGCAACACAGTCTTTAGAAAAGTCAAATGCAGCAGTCTGACTGTCTAATAAGCTGCCTGGTTGACTAAGAATACCAATAAGAAAAAAAAAATAATAAAAATCACACTTCAAAAATTCACGAAGGTGTCTTCAACAAGTCAGAAATTGGTTTTGACCTTTCTGACTCATGTAAGCTTTCAGGATTCCCACCGGTGTTTTCTTTTCTAAATGATTTGATGATAAAAAGATAATATATTTTATTATTTTGAATGGAAGAAACTCCTCCCTTTTTGTATTTGCAATAGCACTTTTCAAGCAGCTCTGTTCAGTATTGCCCTTTCAGGGTCAGAAACAAGGACTCTTTCTACTGCATTTCTCTGCATTGCATTTTTGACCATATTACCAGCCTGGGTAATAGAAATCTTTGTTTTAATTGTGCATGAATAATTACTGTAAAATGAGCGTTAACATCAATTTGTTTTGGTTTATTTTATTTTTCTTTTTTTGTTTATTTGTTTTTGTTTTGATTTTTTTTTATGAGATAAATTCAGCATGAGTGGTGTTTTGTTTTTTGAAGAAATAAGATATGCCATCTAAAATGCACCATTGACTGAAGTTAGTATTTTCAAAAATTAAATTAAAAATTGAAGGCTGACATTTTTCATAGCTGAGACAGAGGCCTGATTTTGGAAAGTGTAATCCTTGTCCTTCGAAATAGGCACTCCCAATCTGAAAATAAAACCCAAATAAACAAATATCTGGCCAGTCTCAAAACCTATGAATTAGCTTAAAAAAATATTATTTTTTCTTCAATGCAAAATGCTATTCTTGCATTCTATTTTAAATCACACAGAACATGCTGAGTACTCAAGAAATAACAAGGTATTCTGAGCAAAACCTATGTGGTGCTGAGGTCAGAGGAACTGAATATGCTTAAGATGCTCAACATTTCACAAGAGTAAACATCTGGAAGTGTCCTTGTGCATAATTAGATTAAACCATAAATAGGAAAGAAAATGCAAGTAATAAGGAACAGCAGAACTTGGATTCATTTGGAAAAAAATCATCGCAAAAAAGACTGGAATCCATAACACCAAGACAAAACCAGTAGATGACTTGCTAAAAACCCCCACAGGAAGCATTTCTTTTTTCATTACTCCATTTTTATTGAGAACACTATAACCTTCTCCCTCAGCTCATGATCTCCGTGTGAATAATCA
Organism: Pezoporus flaviventris; assembly: GCF_033815535.1. NCBI lineage: Eukaryota > Metazoa > Chordata > Aves > Psittaciformes > Psittacidae > Pezoporus > Pezoporus flaviventris. Next base: position 30,870,228 of record NW_026892555.1, read on the forward strand.
GGAAGCTTGCAACTTCTGTTTTTTTTACTTTGATCCTGCCTAGAAACTCTTCTGAGAAACTTTCAGCAGGTCATCCTCGTAGTACTAGTCATTATGTATGAGAAGTGCTCCTGAGGTAGTATATGTAAGAAATGGAAAACAATTTCGATGGTATAAATTTAAAGATCATACACAGTCTTGCTAAAGGTGTAAAACTAAGTAGATAGAAAATTTTAAGAAGCTGTTAAAACAGAGAGTAAGAACCTCAATTGTTAACTCTAGAAAGAACTTTGTCCTTTATTTATTAAAATAACCCCACTGATTAAACAGTGTAAATAACGTTTCCCTGTACTGTAAAGCTCTGTATATTCCTGTGTTTTGCTAATAATTTCCCAGAAGAGTGTTGTCTCCTTCTACCTATTGTATCTAAGTGGATCTATGGGGTAAGATCCTTTCTGCTGGCATTGCCTGGTACATCTCCTGTGATGCAGTTGCACATGCATAAGTCTGCCCTTCTTCACATTTCCCACTTCACCCCGCTAAACTTAGATTCCTAACCAACAGTTTTACTATAGCCTACCTCTCTAGTTTTTGGTATATTGGGCTGGCTAATTGTCAAGAATATTCGGAAAGATATCAGTGGGATACTAGATCATTCCCATGTTTTTACCGTAGATCCAAAATGCACAAGGGTCATTCTGGCTGCAAGGATTTTCAGAGGGGAACTTACTGGTTGGTACCTTTGAGGAAATTTTGTTTGTTATAATGAGAATTCATTATGCAAACCCCTCAATTCTGCTGAAAGAGAAAATCAATTTTCTTCTAAACTTCTCTAAAATACAATGATAAACTGCTATGTAAACTATTAATAGGAGAATGCTTAGAGCAGGATGAGCAAACTTTAAACTGAATATGACCCCATAAACACATCTCAGAATATGTCAGATATTTAAAATGCCACCTCCCATTCAGTGTCTATGACTGCTGCATAGTATAGCACGAATAACTTCAGTGTATTGTGAATAAGACCAAATATGGCTCCCAGTGTAGCCCACAGAAAAACTCCTACTTACATTGCTAAGAGCAGAAGCAGGCAGCCCTAAATTAGTAATAGCTGATGTGTCATTAGATTTGTATTCTGCAGCCTAGGACCACTTCTATGTGGCATGATTCATTGCAGGTTCCAACGTAAATTATGGATCCAAGAGAAACTGGTAGTTATACGTTGCAAGTTGCAATGACTGGAATTTGTGTTCTGCTTCTTGTTCTTTCTTATAACTACAAACATCAGGTTAACAGTAAAAGTATTGTTTAATCTCCCATCTCCTTGTACATATTTCATCAGCATCCAGTATTCTCTCTTCCATTTCACTGAAACTTTCCACTTCTTCTCACCTCTACATTGTAATAATTTCAGAAATCAGGTTCTCCTTTCCTCGGTCTTCCCCTGTGGTCAGTTGCTGAGTTTTGCTACCCAAGTGTTGCGCTCAGTCCTTTAGCCAAACAAGTTTAGTGCAGAGTAAAGTGGTTTCCATGTTGTTTGCTATATGACTTTGACAATAATGAAGTCTGGGTTACTATGGTTTTCAGAGAGCTGACCTTGCATCAGAATTGTTAAGTAGAATTCCCAATGAAATTCAAAACACAATTAATGACCACAGAATTTTGCCAAAAGCAGTAACCACTAAACTAAATGAGACAGTGTTGATTATGCAAATAAACAACCACCCTGGAAAGCTTGCCTATTGTCTAAACCAATACATTTATAGTATTATTTATGTTATGATACTGATCAAAACTGCAGCCTTATTATTTTAGCTGTGATACAAACACAAATTACAGGATTGCAGTGTAATTTAATACAAGATGCTGTAAGCAACAAAACACAGAAAGAGATCTCAAATCTCAAAAGTTTTGTGTGTACCCAGTTTATTCAGTATCTAACAATATTTTAGTCCTTGCAATTTTTTTGTTAGTAATCGAAGGACTGCTTGAAAGTGAAAATAGCTAACTCAGTGCTGGCAATTAAATTAAAAGCTTTGACATATGGAAGCTGTTGGTATTGAAAGCATATTTATTTTATTAAGGAAAAGATAAACTTTTCTTGGACTGCCAAAGTAGGGCAAATAACACATTTCAGTGGATTATACTTTCCCAGCAAAGATTTTAGCAAAATCAGAAAATCTTGCACAAAACCTTCAGTTATTGTAAATTACTGCAGTATGTAGAACTTTAGATTACAGATGCAGTGTCTTGAAAGACGTACCGCTGAAGGAATTATAAAGCAGAAGTCATAAGTTTCATAAGTTTTCTTGGAAAGAAAGATTTAACTCTTATCATTTATAAAAGGCTAGTGCAAAAGCCACTTCACAGTCTCAGTCGGTTTTCTTTTCCATGTTTAGCATATCTCTATATTTGTTTCTTTTAAAAATAATTTCTGTCTCCATTGTATTTGTTTGTAGGAAATGAAAAGCATGAAGGAGAAATGAAGGTTTACTGCCTATATAACAGAAATAGTTAAATTGCCTAAGTTCAAACTGATGTTGCATGCACAAAGTAATCAGAAAAAAAAAAACTTAGGAAACTCTCTTCCTGCAAATGCAGAAAGCTTACAATTATGTCCCATGATGAAGTCCACACCAGTGACAGAAAGAGAAAACTGAGCTTCCAATAAGAAACATAATGCTTGAGTGATACTCATCACAACAGCATATTACACAAAAAAGATCTTTGATCAGAAGAATAATTATTAAAAAATTATAGCTTCCAATTCTATGGACCAGCAGATCTAACTCTTACTACTTACAGTGAGCTCTGTGTTGCTGGAATCTTAAATCTTTTAGCAACACAATGAGCTAGACTGAAATGTTGTAACAGGCCTTGAGCTTTCCTTCTAAAGCATCTGTATGCTATGCCTGGGCTGACTGTGCTGCCTTCTGTCCAGTGATGGTGAATACCCATCACACTGTGCTTTTTTCTTATGGATAGCACTCCAGTATTTTACTCAGCAACACTGTACACATAACAGGCCAGAGAACAGATTGGAGTTTCTCCCAGGAATTATTAGATTCACACCTTCCTTTACACCAGGTGTTTTTTTCTTACTGTCACTGAATATGATAAATCTATTTGGGGCTTAAAGTACTTTTAACTCATCTCTCCTTTCTTTGGGTTCTATAGTTATATAGATAGGGATTTTTATAAAGAGGCAAAATAACTCCAACAGGAATTAACTTTTCAAAGGATTCACTTGGTGAAAGACTGTTGTAAATATATGTCCAGCAAAACCATTAGTTTATTAATATATTATTCTTAATAAATTTTTTATTTAAATCTCAAAGCTTCTTTTCCACTGGATTTTTTTTTTTATTTATTTTTTTTTTTGTATTTAAAAGACTGTTTTTTTTTTCCCCTTATCAGAAAAGGACCACTTTGTTAGCTGTTTTAAGGTAAATTTTTAAAACAATGCAGGTACATATATGAAACTGAAAAAAAAGTTTAATATTAATTCATCAAGATGATGTAAATAAGGAAGTGGAGAATGGAAACATCTTGAAGGTTCTACCTTTTCTGTCTACATTAAGCACCATTTTGAAAATGTAGCCCAGAATACTCTTTCACAGGAAAGCAGCATCATATTCTACAGGATATTTCCCCTCATATTAAAACAATCCAGTTCTAAAGCTTCCCAAAAAATAGTGAACGAATAATGATGCATGCCTGCCTTTGCCTGCCATAGGTTACTGTTCTACATGAGCAGCATATCATCTTCCACCCTTGTGAATGCTATGTTACAACTGACCATTCCCTACATGATCAATAATCCTATTACTGCTTAAAACCAAAATGAAAGTAAATTCAAACAGTATTAGCGTTTCATGTGCTTTTACAGAAAACAAAGCTGATATGACTTTCTCAGCTGAATTCATAGCAAATAATTATGCAATATAATATTGTTTACAACAGGTTTAGACATTTCATTGTGCTTGCTTTTCAATGGAGTAAGCTAAAAGACCTGCCATGGATGAAGTTTTAAAATTCGGTCCCTCAACTTGTTTAGGAAGGACTGCAAAAAGTTCCAGGATTTTTCTCTATCGTAGTGCTTCTTTAACATGGAAGTCTATTATAAATAATTCTGAAAACACACATTATGGGCTGTACTGCCATTCTCTTTGGTAGGTTTATGGTTATGTGTGTGGTAGGGAGAGCACCATTCTCTTTGCAGCTATATTTCATTGGAACCGTTTCCTGCACGCCTGATCATTTCCTGCATCTCCTAATTCAGTGGCACTCTCAAGTTCTTTCCAGAGGGCTTTGTTGGAGCCTGAGACAGCTACTTTAAAATCAGTGGGTAGCAAGTATGAGTCTTGGAGCATTTTTAACACTTGTTGACTGAGTACTTTTCCACTGATTCTGAAATAATATCATCCACGTTACAGATAACTTCTAGTTTCCAAAGTTCATGTGTAAATTATTTTCGGTAACACAAATTTAAAAAGAGGAATGATAAGGTAAATCTTCTACTTTTGTAATTACTCATTCTGAAAAAGGCTCATCCAGAGAGAAGGGAGGAATTCTTAGAGAAATATATATCATAGAATCACCTCTTCAGCAAATATCATCAAAGAGAAAGGTTCAGTGTCCAACCCTAGAAGAGAAGGGCCAACTTTGTTCTCACACATACTACTGTAAAGCTGTAGACAGTCAACCAAACCAAGGTGGAGAGCACCTGATGGTAGGTATATAAAGGCCCCAGTTTTTAATTAAAACATAAATGCATACATTAACACCACCACAAATAAAACAGAGTATCTTTTTATGCAGTAGGTAGATTTAGTGCTGTTTCACAGTTTGTACTTCGGAGTCTACTTGCAGTGAAATCAAACCTCCAGCTGATGCAGAATCTGTGTGGTTTTGCAATACTATTTATCTGTTTGCTTAAAAAATTCTTTCACATGGTCTCTAGACTAAAGAGTTAAGACTTTAGTCATATGTCACACTCTATCTTCTGCTAAAATGCTTACTGCTGGTGTATTCCTGCTTCATTTTGCATAAACTGACATCACATACTGAAAGAGAGCCAATGTGCTTCTCAGAAATTAAGCAGTCATGAGACTTTACCTGACAGTACAGATATACACATACAGACACGCGTACACACATGCACATGGACACACATGCACACAAACACACACGCAAAAAACAGGAAAAAAGACTCTGCAATTGCAAGAGTCACAATTTACCATGGAAGCCTCTAGTTAATATTCCGCTTGATCTGCCAAGTTTATAGCCTGGCAAATCTGAATACAAATGTCAATGCAAATGAGGATTCATTATTCTTACATCGTCTTTGTGTTGAAGCTTAATGTAACTTGGTTCCTGTGGTTGCTCAGGGAATGTAGATTGCAAGACAGGAGGAAAAAAAAAAACACAAAACCCCGACAAAACCCAGAGAAGCAAATAGGGAAAAGTAACAGAAATGGAAATAAATTAAAAAAAAAACCCAATATGCTAAGGTGTCAGACTAGCAAAACATCAAACTAATATGTAATATTCTCTCCCTATTTTCTTGTATAAGGTACATTTACTTACCATTATCAGCAGCAAAAGAGTTAAGTAACCAAGACCAGTCTTCACAGAGTCAAACATAACAATCCTCCTTTTACTGATTATACAATATTGTGCCTATTGTAAAGTCAGTTCCCCATTTATCTGAAAATTTCAACATTCTTTCATAATTATAGAGCTCATCAGCTGGTAGAACCTGTACATTTAGATCTGTAAGAAGATTATAAATGAATTTAAAACCACTCCACTAGTTCTGCTTCTTTCATTATAGTGCTGAATAATTCAGAAACACATTAAGAAAACTACAGTGCAATTAATAAACTACACAATGAAAATCATAATAGTTTAAATCATACATTTATTGTCCCATTTATAGCCCATCACAAGCAAGGGTTGAAAAGCACCAAATTACAGAAAACATGAAATGCTGCAAAATTATAATTAGATCCTCAGTGCCACAGTACATTGTTCTGATGAATCTCTTGTATGGCTAGCTTATGCTTACATATAAATACCTTATCAGTAAATAAAAATGTACTGTAGGCTTGACTTTTAGAGAAGCTGTAAAGCTTAGCATATGCGATGATCCCAAAGTCAATGCTGTAAGGCTTGCTTCTTCATCCATAAATAAAGCACATTTGCATCCATTCAGTCAAATTAGCTCCATATAAAAGTGGTTATAATTAGCTCCTCTTTCATGTTCACGGTTAAAACTCAAGCATGCCTGCTGTCTTGATTAAATCCACCATCGTCTTCCAATAGATAGTGCTAATTCTTTCAAGGAAATATTCAGTTGAGGTGTTATTTTATTCTGCACTGCTGTTAGTTGTCTAATTTACGCCAAGTCCCTGCAGTGCTTCCTTAAGCCATCCTCTTTGTCTTGCCTTTGAAAATTACCAAATCTTACAAGAAATCAATACTTAATTGATTATTCACTTTTCTGCAGCTTCAAACAGCAAGCACGCATAAGATCCTGGAGTAGTAACCCGATTTCCAATGCAGGAGGTTGCTTGGTGGCAGGGATCTGCAAGTATCCAACAGCAGGCATTCCACAGAGCTGTGCAGAGGCGTTTAGTGCCAGCATCCAATAAAGAAAATGAAGATACTCTAATGAAGCAGGAAAAGTTCCCATGTGCGACAGATCCATATCAATGCTTTAAATAAAAAGCGGAGGCTCTGGCTTTCGGATAGAAGAGCACCATTCACTTTGCAGCTATCCCTCTGCTTTTTTTGCTTACCCTTTTCTTCCCATGGCACTGAAGTGGAATATCCAAAGTGCCACCGAACTCAGAGAACTCCACGCCGGAATGGGGGTGAGGCTCGTGCTGTACCTCTGACATAGAATAAAGATGGCAAGCACGTAACATTACGAAATGTAGGACAAATTCAGGCGAGAGAGAGAGGGAGAGCAAGAGACAGATGGCGGATCTGGCTAGGAGCCAAAGCCAGTGAAATGAATTACACTGCTGAATAACTGTACACCATTGATTCTGCCACTTGTTGCTGCATGGCAAAAAAGGGCCCTGATGTTGGCAGGAATCTCCTTGCATGTCACACATGCCGCAGACAACTTTTCGCACGTAACTCACCATGCTGACAACAACATGCTACAGCAGGAAATGTCATGTGTGTGTGTTTGTGTGTGTGTGGGAAAGTCCGGGTGTGTCCGTGAGGGAGAAAAAGAGAGAAAGCTGGAGTGCGTGTGGGGGGTGTGTGGCTATGTGCCTGCATGCGTGGTATGTGTGCTTGTGCGCGCGTGCGCATGTGCGGAGGGGAAAACAATCACTGCAATCCAGCCATTTTGTTTAATGAAGAATGGAAGGCTGGCATTCAGAGACGTGGTTATGTGCCGCATATTAATGTGGGCTCTGTAGACATCCTCCCCCTTTTTAAATGAGTGGCACAGGAATGAAGCCCTCTATAGAGCAGCCACCGTGGGAGCAGGAGCTCGCAAGGTAGCATATCATCGCTAAATCTACAAACGTGGCACCCGCTGCTCCACAGAAGAACAAGTTGCTGTCTGATGAGGAGGAAAAGCTGGTCCCATGGTTACGATGTTTGGGTGTTTTCGAAAAGGTAGCCAGAGTCGAAGCAGATTGTTCAATAAATGCTTCATACCCAGGATGAAGGGAGACATTACAGGATGCCCAGGGGGCTTTGGAAATCAAATACAGTGTTTGAGTAGCACAATTTGAGGTACATTATAAAAAAGCAATTTGAATTGCCAATGAGGTGACACATATCTGCATGCTAATTAGACCTGTGTCAAGCTTAGTCTGCCGGGTTGTGTTGATGGCTAGGAATGTGCTTGTAACTCTGCCGAGAGATTGTTTCTGCATAAATTATCAGCTTTGTCCTAATGATCATTTTCTGCAAACAAACATGAAATGTAAGATAAAAGGCAATTCTAAAATTAAAATTATTGATTGATAAAGCCTAGACTTCAGAATCTAATTAGAGGAAGCACAAACAAAAGCTGATATTATTACAGATTGTGCCTGAGCTAGCAGTCAGATTGTGCAAAGCTTGTAATTTATCTTTGTTTATGCAGCCAGGATATTAAAAATGTAATTAAAATGCTAAAATGATCTGATCAGAAATAGCCACCTAGTGGCAAGTATATTATTTTAAATGGATTATAAAAGCATTGATCTGTGCAAATAAAGGGTTTCTTTCATGACAAACATAGCAGCTCATTGAAACTTGCTGAGCAATTTGTCTTTTGCTAATAAGTTGTCTTTTGTGTTTTGTTCCATAGATAAGCAACATCATTTATAGCCCTCATTTGCACACTAATAAACATTCTGTTATTACAGGTGGTGTTGGGAACATCTTTCATAAATTGTGGCATATGAAACAAATAAACCCTTTTCTAGACATGCACTATATACATTCGGTAAAATTTGAATATTCACCTGACAGCAGGAGGAGAAGTTGCTTATTAACTCACTCTATTGCTCTGTTTAAGCCATGAAATGGTAGAAACACTATCAATATGTAATTCAGCTTCTTGCCAATCTTGGTTACTTAAAAATGTTATATAAAACACAGAGGGCCCAATTTACTAAGTCTGTGCAGGTTCAATTACTAAATTTCATGGTAATAAAGAGGTCTTTGTGTTTTATACATTCTTTTTACCCTCATTTAGCACCTTTCTAGCGTTGCCAACTGGATTAAGTACTTAAAGAACAGACTGTTTAATTGCACACAATATAGAAACGAGTTTTGAAATTTCTCTGGCATCATGAGCTACAGTGAAACTATCAAAGGAAGCTTTGTCATATGTTAATGAATCTAGATTATGAGAAAACAAACTATAAAAAATTTTTCATGAAAATATAGTCAGAAGCTTGTAAGTTCATGAGTAGGGTTTAACTCATATATTTCTCATTTCAGATTTCCACATGAAACCACTATGGAAATAGAAATTCACAATTTAGGGTTCTGTCAGCAGCTCTGAGGTCTTTTGTTAGGTGCACTTAAAATGCCAGATTAAATATTAATATGTGGTTAGGGTTGTGCTATTTTGCAAGCCCTGAAACCCTATTAGTAAATCATGATCTGGTGACTGATGCAAGAAATTTCAAGGCACCAAGAGTGCAGATTGCCCATCAATCTGATGGATCACTAATTTTTAGTAAATCAGGCCCTTGGACTTTTAGCTGTAAGCAGATGTATGTTTCATTGTGATGGGAAAAGCAGTCCAACTAACAGAGCAATTTTCTGCACTGAATGTGTATCATAACAGGCAGAGTTGTTTTGCATAATCAGTAAGTTATTTGAAAGCAAGTGTTCATTTAACAGGCTGTGCATGCAGTTTGTAAAAAAAAAAAACAAAACACAAAACAAAAACAACCCAAAAACCAAAACCAAAACCATGTTTTAAGCTAGAAGAGAAAGCTGCATTATGTTTATAGAATAGTGCTATGTTTTCAATATTTTTCTCAGCATGATAGAGCTCCAGAAAGATGTCAAAGAATGCCCAGGAGAAGAAGCATCACATCTTCTGAGCCCACTTGAGGAGCTGTGTCCCTTCAGTAGGCTTCATCACCTATTGACAGTAGGTCATATATGCAAAGCTTTTAGGTGGGGTGAAGAAGTATCAGGAAGGATTGTGAAGAATCAGGCAAAGACAAACGGAACCCAAAATAAAGGGTGGAAAACAGTCCTGGTGAAAATACTGAAAATACTTTTTGATAACAAGCTACTGCTTTAGAGAAGGAAAATCACTCTTGACATATGGCATGCTTTGATATGTGGCTGAGTTCATAGAATAACAGAATCACAGAATCATAGAATGGTTAGGGTTGGAAAGGACCTTAAGATCATGTAGTTCCAAACCCCTGCCATGCCTTCCTAAGCTCTTGAGAAAAAAAACAACCCCCAAATCAAACCACACCTTATATAGTGGCAAGCTTTATTACATACAGATGAATTTTGACTTCTAGTTTCTTATAATATGGATTTAAGCATCTGATTTGTGTATATGCTAATTACAAAGTGTTTCATGTGAACATCTACTAGTATAGCATATATTGCCTCTCATTTAATATCTGTCCTTTTTGCTTTCATAGCTACTCTCTCTCACTTTTTAGCAATCTCCCAACACTTGTATGGGAATCAGCATTAGAAAGAGACCTCTCCACACCTCCTCTGCCAGTGCTGCTTGACCCACACTGAGAAGTGCCGGTCTGAAATACTAATGAGTCTTGCATGTAACTGTATCTTTCTCAGGTCATCCTCTTCAAAATACCTCTACACACAGCTTGAAATAACTCCCCCTAAACTTAATCTAAAATAAAATGCTATTAATATTGTCAAGTTTTATTCTTTAGCAGAAGGCTGCAAATATAAGCCTTTATGATCAATATATTGAAAGTACAACACACGGTATGTTTTTTCAAGATAATTACAGTGAGCAATAATTCAAGGTTTTCCCAAGCTGGTGGACAGCCTAAGAATCAGAGACGAGGTAGTGTTATTTTTACACCAGGTGGTCATTTTTACTATTTTCAAATACTAAATAATTTCTTTTATCTAAGGAGAGTGATCCAAATCAATAGGCCTTCTGGTATTGACATTGTGAAGTAATATGCAGCAACACCAACCATCCTGAAACATTCCAGTGGGCTTTTCATGCAGGATCCTGCTGGGAGCAGCCTCCCTGGCCAAGGCACAGGGAGGGTGCTCTAATTTCCACTAAGCCCTGATCAATGGTAATTTATTACCACTTAGACAAATAGAAAGCCAGACTATTTGTGCAAAACAGGCTTGGATATATGGCCCACATCAGAAAGATACACAAATATAAAAGTAAAGTAAAATAATAGTATGTGGATGTCTTTTTAACCTTCCTTTTCCACAAAGCTAATGTTCTGCTACTACATCCTGTGAAAATACAAATGCTGACAGAAGAAAGCTCATGTGTATTTAATGACTTTCCAGAGTAATGTACTTATTGTTTCTGAACTGTAGTTCCTATTGTGCTCTGTGTCGTACCCATGTGTTTACCAAATGTCAGGAACCTCCTTTACAGGCTATTAATACTATTGTGGTCCCTCCAACATGCACACAAATAGACCCACTCCCCTCACCACACACACTTTCTCAGTGTCCATCAATATGTTCTAAAGTCTGTGTTTCATTACCATATCATATGGCGTATTGATTCCTGTTCCAAGCTAAATAATGTTGTTTTTTAAAAGATCTTTTACCCTTTAAGTGGGGTTTACTAGCTGAACCGCAGACTGGTAACAAAGATGTATTATAGTATTTGATACCATATATACTTTGGCAAACACCAAAACCAGTAACTTAGGCAGAAATTTCAATGTTTAATTCAAGTTTTACAAACAGGAAAATTGTGCACAAGATCCGGTTACATACATTCCATGTTAAAAAGTGAAACATTCCTAAAAGACCTTTCGATATAATAAGATTCAGACCTTAGCAGTTAAGAAAATGATTACCAGTTCTATTAGGATTCAACTAGTTTCTCTACCAGATCTAAGAAGTCCCCTTCACCTATATAAAGAGGATTATTTATGTATTTATCTGTACATGTGTCTTCATCAGCCACTGTACACAATCATTTCATGGCATTCAGATTCAGTACAAAAACATCAAGGCCTAAGTACAAATATTATTACTATAATGGGTTTTCATTTCTAGAGGTCATCAGGGGAAGGGATTAATTTTGCTTGCTTTATTGTACACACAGAACAGCACACAGGGTCATATTACAATGCTTCTATCTGAAAAATCACATTCAGCTGTAATGAGAAAGGCATTTCTTAACACAATTTTACAATTTTGGGTGTATTAGCTGTATTTTATTTCATTTCCGTATTGCTTTCCTTTATGTACATGTATTTCAGATATCATTAATTGATTGTTACAGTTAATTAATATTTACAATGATAACTTCAGGTGTCTTTTTTGATCTTTGACATCTGTTTGCATTTCCTTTTCAAGATTACCTTTATCAGTAGTGATATGGAAACACCTCTGGGTTGTATAGACATTTTTTGGAATTGTATAAAGAACTGAAAATCTGTTAACCATGGCAAAAGTATTCTAAATATATTGCATTTCCTACAGTTTCTATAGTCTCTGGCCAATAACTTACAGACACAGCTTTATTTTCCCTTCGCTTCATCAGAGAACATTCCATTATGAGGTACTATTTAAGTAAGACAACTGAATTCTCATCTATGCTGCATGAAACTGATACTGCTACCCAAGAAAATTCATTCTTGCTCACATCAGATGACATTCTGAAACAGGTTTTGTATAGGCAGTTTCAGAGTTATCAGGAAATAGAACATTAGAGATAACGTCATGGAACATCCAGATATATATATCTGTACACGATATATTTAATGAGTATGAAATTAACAGCGAGCAACAGCTGATTTTTTTAGTCCATTTTCTACCAGTTTCAAAGCTGTGTGAGCCAATATTCAACAGATGCAGAACTGGCTGCAGAATCCCAATAGGTCAAGATTAGATAAGAAAAAAAAAAAAAATTTTAGAAGAAAATATGGAGAAAACTGAGAAACAAAATCAGAAATTGAATGAAACCATTGAACAGAGACTCGAATACTGAAACTAAAATGAAGAAGAGTTAAAAATTAATGCCTATAGCCTTTCATATATACCTGACAGAGTTTATTCACTTGTACAAGCAAAACTTGCTCTTCTTTTTTCTGTGGCTTATAAAACCTAAATTTTGCTGAAGTTAGAAAACTCGTTTTCCCTAGGTTTCCCTGATAATCACAAAAGAAGTAGAGTTTACACTACTGGAAAAAAAGATTGACCAACTTGAAGAAGTTCCCTGAATATTCCCAGTCTTAACATTAATATTCTCCTGACTTATTTTGTCTTGGCAAAGGAGCTAAGAAGCAGCAGTGTCTGGAGACATTATGATTTCAGAGGCCAAGACTATCTATAAACCTTACAAAAGCACTGGAGAACTGCACAAAGCAACTGCATTATAGGCAAGATAAAACACATGCCTCCTTTCCCTAATGCACACTCTTTCTGGCTCTGCAGATTGGCAATGAACTCGTTCTTCCGAACACTGTCATTTTGGAGCACTGAAGACTATTCTTGGCACTTGAAGAATACATGAGCAAGCATGCTTGCCACTGAAATTATGAGCACAGCAGAAGGAATGATATGTCCTTTCCCATTCCAGCAAGGATGTCTCAGGGACTCTACTGGTTCTCATGCACTGAGACTATTTCTCATTCTGGCAAAGTTTCATTGCAAATAAATTTTTTTTTGGCCAGGATATAGCCAAAGAAAATTCTCATTGCTATGTGAGAGTACACAATGTGCAAGCGGTACACAAACAGGTACCTTGGGGATACTTGCTTTCAGTCATAACTGTAGTTCATTCAGAAGTTGCAGCCAACACATTTGTCTCTACCTTTTAGGAGAATATATATAATAAGAGTACAGTTTTTGTTGTGGGTTAATATAGTTTAAAACTGTAAAGGCTTTGTATGTTTCTGTGCATAACATGCATAGGAAGGAAAAGTTGATAAATAATTGCAGTCTGCATTACTGTAGAACAACATTAAAGGCACAAATTGTTCTTAAACTTGTATAGATTAAATCCTGACATAAAAGTAAATCATATTAACCCATTGCAAAGAACCTCATGAATCCTCCTTTGCTTCTCCATCTATATATATTTAACACCAAGAGAAGAAACACTGATACACTAGAAATAATGAATAAATATTACTGCAGAATATACAGTGTTTTTTTACTGGAGTGTTCGTACACAAGCACACACATAGGCACAGAGAGCGAGCATCCATATAATCCTTACCTTTCTTGTTGCTTAAAATGTTCTTTAAAATTCAAGACAAGTTTCTGAATAAATCAAAATCAAAACCACTTAAGATACTAGTTGAACCTGAATAAGAAATATGATACAAAGAAATGGAATTAGTCCAGAGATTTTTTTTAAATATTCGTCTTTAAATATACTGTTTTTCCAAGCCAAGGGGATTGGATTACAGTCTTCTGGGGACTCAGAAGAACCACTTCAAATTTAAAAGCCCTGATCCCACTTGACTCTTTCTGATTATAACAACATCCTGGCACCTGTCCTCAGCCTCAACACAGAGATCCCAGGCACCATCATACTAACTCACAGAACAGTCCTATGGGCTGGAGGCTACTGGTTCTCCCGTTGTTGATTCTTTTAAGCCAGGCCTTTACTCCCCCTGCTCCAGATAGCTATAATTCTTGGATGGGTTAGAGGAATTATGTCATTTCTTAAGTATGAATTCAATACTTATTGGGACTGGATTTTTTTTTTTTTGGTGATCAAAACAAGAAATACAAAAAAAGCTCCTGACCAGTTCTGTCCAAATATAACACTGTGCAAGGAAGTCTATATAGTGCAAAGCAGTGAGAATATACCAAAGCCTGCAGGTTTAAACTTCATTGTGTGTACCCAGGAGGAGTCAACAAGACCAACTGACACAGGCCCCACACCCATACTACTAAACTGTTCCACCCTTCACGACATGGTGGCTGCATGCAAAGTGTCTGTTTGTGATTTTCTCTGGCTCACATTAACTCCTGAACTACATCCAGGAATTAGACAGCCGAAGGCTAGCTGGCACAGGCCAAAATCATGATGTGGAACACTCTAATGCTTGAACAGTAGAAAGGGTAGTATTCCAGAGTTTAGGAATGTCCCTGGGCTCTGTTTAATTTTAAGCTATACGCTTGGCCTGTGTGTCTTTCCATTAATGAATGTGAGCTTTGGTCAAGGTCCTTAGAGGGCCAGTGATATTTGAAGGATGGGAGAGGGATACAATCAATTTAAATATGCATTTGCAAATTTACAAAATATTATAAACATGTAAAGTAGTGCATCTATCTTCATCAGACTCTAAAGCTGTAAATACCAGATGTCATTTATAGATTAAATGATTTTCCTAAATCTAATTTTATATTAATACAAACCATTTGTCAGTTCAACATGAGGGTTTCTATTTTAAACATTTGAAAGTCGTGGAATGCAAATGTTAGGGCTATCCCAATGATTCATTGCACAAAATTTAAATTAAGGTATAAACTGAACAGAAAAAATCAGTTTGCTTGAGAGGTGCAGAAACAGATCTGTAATTGACCTGGTCATGACATTTTCACTTCTGCTTGTTTTGTAAGATTCTCCCTTTTGGGGAAAATCCTCTCAGAAAACCCACAACTCCAATAGCTTGATCTCCTGCACATGCAAAAATTTAACTGACACTAAACAGAAATCCAGCATGTGCAAGAGGGCTTTGACATGTGAATTCATAAGGAAACAAATATTTAATCCACAGTTAAGGTGGACTTTTTCTTGCTGCTTACCTTCAGTACTGATCCAAATCATGGAATGGTTCAACACTCTGTCATTTATCTTCATTATCACTCAAAGACTGAACCTTTCAGAAGATCTTCAAAGTAACTGGCAAAGATAACAACATTATCAACAAGCATTTAAAGAGACTGAAGGAAACCATATCATCCTCAGATAAAATGAAAGTTTTAAAAATTAATAAACACATGGATGATTCTTTTTTTCACCATGCTACAGGAGGTAATATTATCAAAACAAATTTGAAGACTTGTATTTGGTGCTGCTGTTTTCAAATTAGAAATTTTATAGTCCCACTATGTTTTTTATGAGATCTGCAAATGTAAATGTAATTATTACAGAGCAGAGTTTTGCCAACCTGTATTTCTCAGGATCCCTAATTTTGAGCTCTCAAAAGAAGTACCAATACAGCTGACAAATAAAAAAGGAATAATTCTGTTCAAAGTGACTCTTGCCATGGTCAGTCTGCATATTTGGAGCTTGACTAAGGCAACCAAACTGTCAGGCATAAGCAGTGAAGGCCACCTCTGTCCTGGCCTCTAAGGCCATGGTGGATAGTCAGCTCTACAGAGTTAAGTCTTCTATTTCCCTCTATTCTAATTTAAATCAATTAAATACAGGAACCCTCCTCACCACCAGGATTTTCCTTTTTTGCTAGTCAGATCAACACTTCATGAACTCACTCTTCTCTTAAGAATGACTCCTGACTTTGAAACCAGTCTGGACTCATAGTTTTTTCCATTTTTAACACAAAGGACTTTACTTACATGTAAGTACAGGATAGACACAAGCAAAGAGCAATGCTGGCAACACTCTCTTTAGATAGGGTTCAGCTATTTTGGCATATAGTGCCAGACGAGTTCTATTATAGCAGCTCTTGAATAAGATATTCTAGTAAATGAAGTTCATAATTTCTGGCTTTTGCTTGTATATTTGTGTCAGGAGAAGGAACTCAACACAGGTAAAGTGAAAACACAGGACAGAAAACAGAACAGACAACACCCTGGTAAACATCCATGAGACACATCCTCTGTGTTAAGCCTTGACTGCA
Organism: Pezoporus flaviventris; assembly: GCF_033815535.1. Taxonomy (NCBI): domain Eukaryota; kingdom Metazoa; phylum Chordata; class Aves; order Psittaciformes; family Psittacidae; genus Pezoporus; species Pezoporus flaviventris. The sequence goes on from NW_026892555.1 coordinate 30,886,715, forward strand.
ACAGACTTGGAGCTGTGAACAAACAATGCATTTCTTAGTTTCATGTGTACATGGAAACATATTTTCAATATTTATAATTGCATTACTTGATGACAAGTATCACCAAAGTGTTACTGAAATTTGGAGTTAAAACTTCTGTTTTCACTTAAGCAAAAGTTTGATGAGATGAGATGATTGGTGTACTTAATGATAAATGGGATGAGCACTCAGGACTGATTTTTCAAAATAAACATATATTGCTTCCTTTTTGGTATTAGCTTATTCTAACATTCAGAGTACTTACATAAGGTTTTGATGTCAGTAATGCATGCATCCAGGACTTAGGGTATTCTGTTGACTAAAATAGGAAGCCAAGCATAACCAGGTCTTTGTGGCATAGACTCATCCTGTGGGATCTCTCCAGAGGTCAAAAAATATAAAAATCCCCAAACCCAAAACCTGAAGCATAACAACAAAAAAGAGGAGAGGCATCTAAACATTTCTACCTTGAAAAAAATGCCTTGCATCACACCCCCCATATAGAATCTATTCACTGCATATGAAAACACTTTCATTTTTAAAATATCAATATTAAAATATAAAGGATTAAAAATTGTAACTAGAATAAAAGCCAGTATAAAATGAATGTCTAAACTACCACCTGCTTTAAAGTGTTATAAAAATACCTTTATATTTTCATTTATAAAAATATAAGAACAGGAGATAACAAAATCTCATTAATGTACAATGCTCTGTATTGCATCTCAAATGACTTTCACAGCAAGAAGCTTGTCCTACCCCTATCCAAGCTTCTGTGGTACTTCTAAGCAGAAGGAAGTATAAAGCAAAATCATCCATACCACATCATTATATAATTTATTCTCAGTTATACTTTCTGAATGATTTTAAATATTCAATTAAGCTGCATTTGAATTTTACCAAAGATTATTTCAGTTCTTATCACCTTTGGATGCCTGTTCAAAATGCTTACTTCTAAGGCAATAGATGTACCCTCCCATATTGTCACATTGACTGCAGGGTAAATGAGTCTATGATGATTTCTCTCTCCAAGGCTACGAGTATTAAATTAAAATCTAAAAGAAACAACAACATTGTTTTCATATAACTAGGGGCATCTCCAAACATAAAATACATTTGCATAGTTCCAGACTCACTGAGGAGGAAGTAAGTTGACTTATTCACATAAAAGGTGCAGTGATGTGCTCTTATATTCTGTCAAGCTACAGATATGAAGATTTGCCTAAAGGCAAATTGGATTTTATCTTTCCATAGCATTAATATATATCAAATCTACATAGCTTTTTATTGATATTACAGTCTGGATTTTTTACTTCCAAATTTAAACAACCTTTCAATTCACAGCACATTGCAGATCTTCTGTTTCTTGCTTCATCTGTTGCTTAAAGTACAACATATTCAGTGGAGTTCTTACCTTTTAAAATGATACCTGCTTCTAATTAACAGTATTTCAACACAAAATTGCTCAAGAGTAACTAGGCTGTGTTGATTCAACCCTTAAGTCATGACTTAAGTATGTATATCAGTGGAGGGCTTTCTTGTTTTTGCCTGAGTAAGGGCTGCAGAAGTGTTTAGGTTTTGTTTGGAAATTAATAGCTCACAGCTTTCCTGTTCATTAGAAAAAGCTTTCTTTCCAATGTTTCCTCCATAAATTATCTGAATCCTTCCCTACCATGGCCAATGAATTAGAAACATGTCGTAACATTGCATCATCTATATAGTTGTAAAATAGATTTAATACAATCAAGAATAAATCATTGACAAAGAAATTCAATAAACATGGTCTGAAGACTGAGTCTTGGCAGACATCACAGTCCATTTCAGCCAAGCCAGATTCCTTGCCCTGTACAAAAAATCTGTGTGCTCTTCTTGTTAAACAGCCATGAATATGAGTTAAGCGACTTATCCTCAAAAGCCTTGTAGTCTTATCTCCTCTAATCAGCATTCTAGAGTCAATCAAATCAAATGCTTCTGTGAAAATTACAAAATACAGTGCCAGTACTTTGATTCTATCCAATGCCTGGTCACTGGCAATATTATTGTTAAAATACCAGATGCCAAAAATAGTCTTGGCACAGTCAGGAAGAAATGAAAGTCACAGACCTCAAGACTTGGGTTGAAATTCTGCCAATTAGTGGGATAGAGAGAGAAAAAGTCAAGACATTTTTATTCTCTTACCTACTGACAACTAACTAAAATTAACTGAAATTACTGAAAATCAGCTCAGACATGGCCTTCTGGGAGCTGATTGTAACATCAGGCATCACCCAGAGTAAGGTGAAATTCTTTGAATTAACACTTCCTTTGGCATGGCTAGGAATGAGTTCACTCTTTGTCTTTCAGAAAGTGTTTCAACATTTCTGACTGGCTGTCCTGAATGAAAAAGCACATCAGTTCTCTTAACAGCTATCAGGTTTGTGGTTTGGTTTTTTGGGTTGTTTTTTTTTTGTTTGTTTGTTTTTTTTTTTGCTACGACTCTACTACAGAAAGGCTGCAGGCAATGCCTTTATCTTTCTCTTTGGCTGAAATCACAATCAGATAAGTTTCTACTTGGCCAAGCTGGGAAGAAAGGAAAGTAGGTACGTTTTATTCTGCACAGTAGGGGTAGGCAGACCTTAGATAGAACTGACTTAAAATTTCCAAGTAACTTTTCATAGCATTTTTCGTTTTTCTCTGAGTTGCAGCTTAGATATTCTATTGCACATTAAACTATCTCACCTAGAAAATAATCACTTGAAAATGATCCTTAGTTCAGTGGGTTGTGTATGCAATAGTTCAACCACAGCTAAAGTGGTCATAGCATCTACAATATCTAAAGTTGGAAGGCCTGACAAAAACTATGGATTCTACATGTATCCAAAAGAGGTTAAGAAAGATCACATTTTTGGGTTAAATAAATAGATTTCAGTAATTTTATGTTGTAGAAAGGAAGTATAATGGACAATCCACCTGCATTGTAATCCCTGTCATTGAGAATGGAGGTTGAATTTGTTACTATTTTAGTGTTGCATTTTTAAAATCTATTTTGTTCTATATTTGGAGAGTTGTTTTTTTTTTTTTTTAAATCCCCTACCCTGAAAGTAATAAAAATCCTAATCGATTTAATTTTTGGTTAAAAAAAGCATTTTTTTTTTTTTTACAAGAAACAATGGCAAAATGTCTGAAAATGTCATCAAAGTTTACCTGAAAGTAGGATCTTCCCCTTCACCTGGAAATTTATATATTACTGCTAAAGAATCCACAAAAGAGTAACTAAGAAAATAAGCTTTAGAAAATAAGCTCTGACCCTCATAGGTGATTGAAAAATATAGTAAATAATTTGCAGATCTATTTTGAGGAAAGTGTAGTATCCAAAGAGGATATCTTAATGCCTTAGATAGCAGTAGACATACATCTGGGCAAACAAATTGTGCTCATATTATTCAAAGGCTCAAAATTCACTGTAAAGGAGTTCACAGTCTCACTTATTTAGAGCTCTTCTCATTCACTGTATAAGGAGGTTGAGCACCTTGCTCAGTATTGTGAATTCCTCCCCTGAAACAGGGAATGTAACTTTATCTTGGTCGTTCCTTTACTAAGCAACATCATACTTTCTTCTTTTTAGCTAGTCTTTAGAGGTAGAACATGGCTGGATTGTGGGAACACCTGTAGCTCCTAGGCTGCATGATCTCTGTTCCACCCAGTCTTAGGATGAGATGTGGGAACCCAACACTGCAGCTTTTCCCCTTCTCTCCGGTTTTGATGGGAAGGAAAATGATGAGATTAGGCTGGATGGAAAATATCATAAATTTCCCAGTCTGATCAACAGGTTGCCAGAAGCTGGGCCAAGTTTTGTGCCTTACGATTTTTTAACTCCTCATTCTGCTTTTGTAATATACAGCTGTTCAACCAAAAAAAAATGCTAAATAATAGGATTCTCATGTATGAACCTGCTTGGTTTATTATATTATCTAATTAAAAACATGCATAATCAATATTTAATGCTCTAAGCTAAGCATGTTTATGCTATTTTCTGTACTGATCATTAAAAGACAGACTGAAGAGAAATGTAACATGTATTGGCAAATAACAAATCAAGATACGGCCACATCTGCCTGTCAGTCTGTCAGATATAAAGTGCCTGCAGCAGAAAGTCATGATAACTTTTTACATACTGGTTTATTCTGTAAAATCTGTATTCACGTGACTGAAAATGACAATACAGCAATGAACCCTCCAATATATCACAAATATATGTGTGAATTTAAACTAATCTTAAATAAATTATGTGAGTAATTATGAGAATGGAAGTTTATAGTCTATATTAACATCTGATTTTCTTTAGATCAACATCTTTAAAATAAAATGTAACACTTTCCAACAGTGTAAACTTTGGACCACAGCTTCCATGCTAATACCTACTAGTTTGAGAAAAGGTAGTCTTGGATCCACAGGTAAATTTAGGGTTTTGCCATGGCACTGAAATGCAGTATTCCACCGTCACAGTTCCTATGTTGTATATCTCCAAGTCCCCTCCAGTGAAATAGGCAGCATTTTACGACATCAGTCAAAGAAAATATTTGGAGTTAATGGTATGCACCACCAAACAATACTATTATTTTTGTAATTCATACTTCAACCAGATACAATTCTCAGGTAAAAATCAGCTGAAAATGCCTTGTTAGACAGCACAAACTGTTTTTTTAAGGTTATAGAGAAATTCATTCCACATACTGGAAGCTTAGATACAGCTATTTTGTTCTGGGTTTTATTTTGTTTTTACTTTGGCCGATAAGCACTAGTACAATGTTCTGCCCATAAAAATCTGTTAAGACTTTACCAGGCCATGATATTCATTTGCTTTTCAAGAGAAAGCTCAAATGTTAAAGGCAGCTAGATGCATTCCAGCAATATATCACTCTGTTCTAGTAAACACATATATTTTATTTTTTAGATTAGTTTTATCTTGAAAATTACAAATTGGATTAGGAGGTTTGATATGACTGGGAAACAGACTGACAGCCTACTTAGCATTTTTATTAGTTGTGTAGATTATCTATAGGCTATAGATGACCTCAGTCAACTTAACATTCTTTAGGCAGCCAGACACAAGGCAATATCAGCCAATCATAAAAACATGTACTTGATTATTAGGTCTCAAGATGTGTCAAATCAATACACTGTATCACCTTCAAGGCTAGATATAAGAAGGTGTCTGCATCTTTTGTAACTTAGAAGGCTGAAGACAAAAACACTAAAATAAAAACCACAGTTTATATTATTATATATTTATATTTAATACAGATACATATATAATTGTAATCTCAGGGGTTTGATACAATTAACAAAATTTTTACTCACTGAATCTCTTTGAAACCCAAAGGAATATAGGTCATAAATGTATTAAATGAAAACTTGAAAAGACTTTCTGATCTAAAGTTTAAGGGAAAAATATGTAACAGAGACTGTGGTTTTGCTGAAGTTGCATTATTTAAGTGCAGTACCCACATCAGTAGCAACACAGGGAGGGAACAATTCTTCAAAACTATGCCTTTTCTGCAATTCCTTGGTTCGTGGGTATTTATTAATCTACAGTTGGCCTTTACTACTTCTTGGCTATCAACTTCACCCTATTGTCTGCTGACCTTTCCATCACATTAACTTTATTCAGGAAAACAGGGAACCAAGACTCCCAGTTCCTTCTCTAATTAGCTCAAGCAAAGGAGTAGAAAGTGTAGAGTGTCATAAACTTCCATGGATCTGGACCCATGATTAAAGAAGCTACTCAGAGGTAGAATCTACTTACTGTTCCGAAGCAGCATAATTCAAAATACAGTCCCTCTATAGGCTAGATAATATTAAGCCTCATTCTTACATTTACCAAGACAGAGTTTAAAGGACACCAGTCCTTCTTGAAGACCACCTTAAAGGAAAACTTACTCTTCGCATGCTTTGGTTATGTATATAGACTGGATTGCTATGTTTCACCACAAAGAGTGCTTCCACATGACCACACTATATACACTATATATGCATGAACTTCAACCTTAAAGCTGCAAGACAAAACAAGACACATCTGTCCTGTAGTCATGATCATAATATGAAAGACTACTCTATCACACCATTAATAACTATGAATTTAGTTTTGGGTTGCTTGTCAGATGTTTTGGTAATTTTCATGCAGATTTTCCCATTTGACTTATCAGAACACATTTTTCTGAGTTTGTCAACATTTGTTTATAAAATTAAAATTGGAGGATAAAATTGTGAACAGGATATTCAGAAAAGTGGTAGACATCTTTATCATAGCAGATAAAATTTCTAAGCATGCACAAAATGTTCTGATCACCTGAATAATAAAATATCTGCCTGGTATATCTACATGTATCTGTATCATTGATATCATCAGAGAGGTATTTTCCTCCTGAAGTGAGGGACGAAAGTAAAGTCACATGCAAGTATAGTTTAAATAAGCATTATTTATAAAGACAGTAGAAACCCAGATACAACAGTACTTCATTCATTGACATAGGTTAAAAACTGGCCACACCTTTTCTTCAAAAGAACTTTATTCAGGACTTAAAATATTATTTTGAAACAGTTTCATCTTGTCAAAACACAGCTTTAGTCAACCTTTCTTCACAGTGGATTCTTACTAGTGGAAGGAAGAATCCTTAATATTCAGTAACTTTTTAATATGTGTGTGTGCACCAAAGACTTCTAGAGACTGAAGTTCCAGCAGGTTCAATATCCCAGCCAGTTATTTTTGGAATTTGTTTGTTTAATGGAACACTACCTGAATTACAGGACATGAGTAAAGCTTTTTCTGCTTAAGATATTTAGTTATCCCTTTTGTAACAATGCTGGAACTGAGATAGCTTTGTACATAATGCATCACTCTTCAAAAAGCCTATGCAAGCAAACTTTTTTTTCTTCTTCTTCTTTGATATATTCTAAAATTAAAAGATTGTAACTGTTATTCCTATCAGAATTACCCATTTTTCTGCATCGAAATGCATGTTACAACGCAACATAGTGTTTGAGAACTCTTTCCCCCCCTCCTGTTTAATTAAGTCCCGTAACTCCTAATTAACAGTTCCTAAAGCTGTAGCTTGTCTAAGGTAGTAAGTCCTAGAATTTCAAGGGTAGTAGGTGCAATGCTAATTGAATGAGTAGTTACAAATGAGTTGCTAAGGGATTAGCACAAGAAAAGCTAAATCCATTAAGGAAAGTTTTGTGGCAGCTTTATATACAGAAAGATCCACAGAATCTTAACTGACTAGAAACTGAAAAATCAAACAAACATAAACTTCTTTACACATGACTCATACTAATGTGTATCTCTTCATTGTTCCCTCTCACTGATTTTGCTGGAAAAAACAAACACGTATGCTATAACTAGGTATTTTTACAAACAGGAAGTTTAATTTCTGCAACCTTTAATGAATCTTATTGCCTGCTTTACTCTGGCTAAGGCTAAAGAAAAGTCAGATATGAGGGACTAGAATTTTCTTACCTCTGCTAAATACAGATTTCTGCTAATCATCCAGATTGTTCTTTGTTACAAGTCTTAAGACAATTTTTCTTCACTCTTTGCCTACAAAGAAGTATATATAGAATCACAGAATCACAGAACAGTTTGGGTTGTAAGGAACCTTGAAGATCATCTGGTTCCAAACCCTCTGCCACAGGCAGGGACAAAAAATATATCTATACATACCTATAAGTGTGTATATATATAATGTGTGTGTATATATATATATATATATAAATAAGATATACGCATATGTACACATGGAAAGAGACCCTTTCAGAGAGATCCTGAAGAGCAAGCTGCCATGTTGGATTAGACATTTAACTGGTAATGTCCCAGCATAACTCTAAGTGTCCTACAGAAAAGCACTGAAGTACGTGGCAGTGCAAGAATTGTCTGGTGCACAGATCTAAGGGTCTCCATACCCCTGAAAACATCTTACTGCACTGAAGATCTTTCATGCTATTTAACTATTTAACCATCATTTAACTACTGGTAAATATCCTAAAATGAATCACAGAATCATAGAATAACAGAACACTTAGGGTTGGTCATTTAGTTCCAACCCCCTCTGCCATGGGCAGGGACACCTCACACTAAACCATGCCACCCAAGGCTCCATCCAACCTGGCCTAGAAAACCACCAGGGATGGAGCATTCACAACTTCCCTGGGCAACCCATTCCAGTGCCTCATCACCCTCACAGTAAAGAACTTCCTCCTTATATCCAACCTAAACTTCCCCTGTTTAAGTTTTAACCCATTACCCCTTGTCCTATCACTACAGTCCCTAATGAAGAGTCCCTCTCCAGCATCCCTATAGGCCCCCTTCAGATCCTGGAAGGCTGCTATGAGGTCTCCAGTCTGAACAGCCCCAACTTTCTCAGCCTATCTTCATACGGGAGGTGCTCCAGCCCCCTGATCATCCTCGTGGCCCTCCTCTGCACTTGTTCCAATAGTTCCATGTCCTTTTTATGTTGAGGACACCAGAACTGCACACAATGCTCCAAGTGAGGTCTCACAAGAGCAGAGTAGAGGGGCAGGATCACCTCCTTCAACCTGCTGGTCACACTCCTTTTGATGCAGCCCAGGATATGGTTGGTTTTCTGGGCTGCAAGCGCACAATGAAGCAGGCTCATGTTCATTTTCTCATCAACCAACACCCCCAAGTCTTTCTCCGCAGGGCTGCTCTGAATCTCTTCTCTGCCCAACCAGCAGCTGTGCCTCAGATTGCTCCAACCCAGCTGTAGGACTTTGCACTTGGCATGGTCAAACTTCATAAGGTTGGCATCAGCCCACCTCACAAGCATGTCAAGGTCCCTCTGGATGGCACTCCTTCCCTTCAGCATATCAACCGAACCACACAGCTTAGTATCATTGGTAGACTTGCTGAGGGTGCACTCAATCCCACTGTCCATATCACCGACGAAGCTGCTGAACAAGACTGGTCTGAATGCCAATTCCTGAGGGACATCACTTGCTACTGGTCTCCAGCTGGACATTTGAACCGTTGACCACAACTCTTTGCATGCGGCCATCCAGCTAGTTATTTATCCACCGAGTGGTCCACCTATCAAATTGATGTCCCTCCTATTTAGAGCCAAGGATGTCATGCGGGACAATGTCGAACACTTTGCAGAAGTCCAGGTAGATGACATCAACTGCTCTGCCCCTGTCCATCAGTTCTGTAGCCCCATCATAGAAGGCCACCAAATTGGTCAGGCAGGATTTCCCCTTAGTGAAGCCATGCTGGCTGTCACCAAGCACCTTGTTGATTTTCATGTGCCTTAGCATGCCTTCCAGGAGAATCTGCTCCAAGATTTTGCCAGGCACAGAGATGAGACTGACTGGTCTGTAATTCCCTGGGTCATCCATTTTTCCTTTTTTGAAAATGGGGACTATATTGTCCTTTTTCCAGTCATCGGGAACTTCACCTGACTGCCATGATTTTTCAAATGTGATGGACGGTGGCTTATTAACTTCATCTGCCAGCTCCTTCAGTACCCATGGATGGATTTCATCAGGTCCCATGAACTTGGGCACATTTAGGTTCTTAAGATGGTCTCAAATCAGATCCTCCCCTCCAGTGGGCCTAGGGTCTTCATTCTCACAGTCCCTGCGTCTGCTTTCTAAGACTTGGGTGGTGTGGTCAGAGCCTTTGCCAGTGAAGACTGAGGCAAAGAAGTCATTAAGAACCTCAGCCTTGTCCAAATCCAGTGTAGCCAGTTCTCCTGAGAGCTTCATGAGGGGCCCTACGTTGTCCCTAGTCTGTCTTTTATTCACTGTGTACCTATAGAATCTCTTCCTGTTACCTTTCGCATCCCTAGCCATGTTTAATTCTAACTGGGCCTTAGCTTTCCTAACCTGGTCCCTAGGTTCCCAGACAACATCCCTGTATTCTTCCCATGCCACCTGTCCTTGCTTCCACTTATTATAAGCCTTTTTTTACCCCTCTAAGTTTCCTCAGCCACTCCTCATCAATCCATGGAGGTGTTCTGGCCCTCCTGCTGAGGGGCATTTAACCATACAGAGTGAAGTTGATGCAGAGACTGAAAACCTTGTTTGTTATCACCAAGCCCGTTTTATCCCCTTGTTTGGTACTTTCCCAGCCTGAACATACATAAAACGTTCAATCTCACTGGCCCCTGTAAAACTCTCCAGGTAAATAATCCAATCACAGTGTTGCAGACCCTCTCACAAACCCCCCATCCTCCGGCCTCCAAATGAGATTCCTGCCACAACTACATCCTGGCCCATCCCCCCAAGGCTTGCTCTTCGACCTTCCCTGTCCTTCAGCCCCAAAACTCATCCCCCCAGGGCTCATCCCCTCACTCCCGAACTGTTCACCTTCCCTCCCCACACTGCTGCACTTCTTTCTAGCCAAGATGCAACCCTCCTGAGCTTGTAGCAGGTGATCTTTGAATATCAACCAAGAGTCTTGGGCCCCCCTGCCCTCTAAGGCTATATCCCATGGAACCTTCCAAAGCAGGTTCCTGAAGAGACCAAAGTCTGCTCTCTTGAAGTCCAGGGCGGTGAGTTTGCTGCACGCTCTTCTCACTGTCCTGAAGATCTCAAACTTGACCAATTCATGATCGCTACAACGAAGGCTGCCCTGGAGCGTCACATTTCCAACGAGCCCTTCCCTGTTGGTGAGCATGAGGTCAAGCATGGCACCTCTCCTTGTCAGCTCCTCTATTACTTGCAGAAGGAAGTTGTCTTCCACACAGCTGAGGAACCTCCTGGATTGCTTGTGCCAGGCCATCCCATCCCTCCAACAGATATCAGGATGGTTGAAGTCCTCCATGAGAACAAGGGCCTACAAGCGTGAGGCTTTTCCTATCTGTCTATAGAGCGCTTCATCCGCAGCATCCTTTTGATTAGGCAGTCTGTAACAGATCCTCACAGTAATGTCCCCCATCGCTGCTCTCCCTTTAACCCTGACCCACAAACTCTCCGTTGACTGATCACCTGTCTCGAGAGTTCCATTCTCTTCAGCCTATACCTAACATAAATAGCAACTCGCCCTCTCCATCTGCCAGGTCTGTCTTTTCTAAAGAGCCTGTAACCTTCCATTCCAACATTCCAGTCATAGGAGCCATCCCACCATGTTTCTGTGATACCAGTGACATTGTATCTCCATAGATGTGCACATATCTCTCATTCCTTGTTTTTTCCTGATACTACGGGCATTTATACAGAGACATCTGAGCCGAGCTTCAAATGAAGCCAGCTCATTGGCTGGAGTGGCTGGGATATCTCTACATTGCTCCAAGCATTTATTGTAGGTACTAGAAACTGTCTGGGTGTGTTGGGATGGAATGATGCCCCCCTCCCCCAACACAAAAGTTTAAATCTTTCCTGACCAGCCTGGTAAGACCCCTAACCAAACCACTCTTCCCCTTTGTTGGCAGACCAAGTCCACCAGGCCCCAGTAGACCTGGCCTCACAAATTGAGTCCCATGTTCTAACTACCCAAACCCCTGACTATGGCACCACCCTTTTTATTATTTATTATTTTTTTATTAATTTATTTATTTATTAACCTGCCAAATCCACCTAGCCTTTTTAAGGTCCTCCCCTTTATCCTAGAAAATTGATGAAAAGACTATCTGAGCTCCAGAGCCCCTAACCACCTCTCCCAGGGTTCTGTAGTCCTTAATGTTCTCTGGGTTACTGCTATTTATATCACTAGCACCCACATGGACCACTAGAAGTGAGTAGTCAGTGGGACTTACTAGACCAGGCGGCCGCTCTGCTACATCCCTGATCCAAGCCCCTGGTAGGCAACACACCTCCCTTGAGATTGGGTCAGGGTGACAGATGGGTGCCTCTGTGCCTCTCAAAGTAGAGTCCCCTACTACTACGACCCACTGCTTTTTCCTGGCAGCATCAGTAGTGATCTTCTTTACCAGTGCATTAGATGGTTGTTCATGTTGCGAGGTGTTTGTTTTCTCATTAGCCCCCTGCAGAACTGCAAAGCAGTTCTGGGTGGCGACATCAGGTTTAGGAGGAAGCCCCTTGCTTTTAACTGTCCTCTTCCTCCTTTTTTTTTTTTTTTTTTTTCCTATTGTTGCTGTTTCCCAGCTTCCTGGGTTAGCAGCCTCCTTCTTTCCTCCATGAGCTACATTAGATACTTGAGGCCCCTGCATGGTTTGGGCCTGGGAGTAAGCAGTCCTGCTTCCTCTCAGCTTTCCTGACATGTTTTAGCCTGGGTGCCTACACTGACCACCCCCCGGGGCAGCCAGAGCAGAGCTTGCTCTGGTCCCTGGTCAAAAGGCGGAGTGCTCACCATCCCGCTCGCCTGCCCGCATGGACTACCTTGCAAACTGCCTTGACACTCTTGCGCTCCCGGTCGCTCGCGCTCCCTGGGGCAGGTTTTTAACCAATCAGGGCTGGTGCCGCTGCTTCAGGCTCCGCCCCCTGTGAGTCAGCTGCTCGCTCTCGTCAGCTGAGCTGCCGGCTCCTGGGCAGGTGCTGTCGAGGACTTGAGGCTCCCTCGGTGGCTCTTGCGGCTCTGAGTTGAGGCTCCTGGACGCTGATCTCCCCCCTGCTCCGGTGTTGAAGGCGTCCTCTCTCGAGCTACTCACCTTAGCAATCCTTGGATGATCACATGATCTTATATAATATTTAATATTTTTTTTTCCCCTGTTTTTTCACTTACTTGTCCTTAAGGTCTCCTGATTAGTGTTCTATTGGATACCTGAATTAGCATTGTGGATTCAGGTTTCTTTCTATACAATCTTATGAAAGCTATTAAATGAATGGCCTCATTAGAAATCTAATAGCACCTAAATTCTACATCACTTTGCATTGTCACTTTTGGTTTTCTCCTGTATCAGAATCTTAGTGATACTTCACTGTCACTGATTTTGTATTTGAACATAAGTATGTTTCATTAATAAACTATTGCAAACTATTGCAGAAGATATCCTCCTGAAGATACTGTATGACCTAAGATGAATACTGGTAGGAAAAAGTGAACTGTTTACTCACCATATCCTTACCATTCACTGGCTGTCCCATAAGCCCCTGAGAGCCCTGAAGAACCACAAATTTTCCAACATACCTTCTGTTTCTTTAATACTTACATATTACATTATTTGTTTTTTTTTAGTCTTTGGCTGTATCTTTGGGTTTTGGGGGGTTGTTTTGTTTTTGTTTTTTTTTTTTTTGTGTCTTTGGTTCTCTCATTCTATTTTAGATGCTTGTCTGACAGAACTTATGATTCCTTCTGCTGGGTTCACAAAGATAGAATTTCCAGCTTGTCTGAAGAATCTTGCAGGTTTTGCCATTTACAAATACTGAATATTATCTTACATATTCTGCTGAAGTAAGTTATGCTCTCCATAATTCTGTTTTACCACAGTCAACATGTGTCTATCTTGAGTCAAAATTTAATTTCCCCCATGTTTGATATTAGAGTCATTTTGACTAGTTATGCTATTAAAAGAAACAACAAAAACCCAAAGAAAAATCCTTTCTGTAATTTGATGTCGCAGTACTTGGTTTTGGTTTGCATCTTATTCCTGGAGTTTTGAGGTAATTTGCATTGTAGTCACTTCCGCTTAGTGACCCAAAGGTTTTCAAAGGATTTCTGTATATTATTACTTCTGATTATTCTGATTCCTGCTGTGTGATTTTAGAATTCATAATTCTAGAAAGAAATGGTATAAAAGATCATACATCTTTAAACCTGACTTGTTCAGGCACTGTGCTGATTTAAGCAAATCAGATTATTATTACTATTTAATTATCAGAAATAGTGATTACTAGTAATAGAAAATTAGTAACATTGTTAAGCTTATTTATTACTAAGAATTCAATACTGTTTTCCTAATGATAAAGTCAGTAATGCATACAACTTGCTTCCATTTCTTTTCGTGAACTAACCTTTAAATACACAGACTTTTTGTCATCCAAACCCCATCCACTGACACCTTTCCTGGCCTTATATTTTGTGCAATATTTTGGGAAGAAGACTCTTTCCTTTTTCTGATTTCTGTCAACTACACAGAGTAATTTCTTCTTTTACTGCTGTAGTGTTCCAGTGATCACTGTAATCCATAATTCTTATTATGTCTGTTACCTTCCATTGCTTGATAATTTGTCTCCCACTGTACCACATCTCAGCTCACCTTTTTATTTTATATATATTATTATATATTGTATTAAAGGCAATAAGTAAAGCCTCCCCACACACCCACACACCACATCTTTGAAGTATTCTGCCTGGTTCTGGGTTGGAACCTACACTTTACCTTTGTGGAATTGAGAATATCTCCTTAATTTTATTAACAAAGCTCTGTCCTGTTCAGCCTTGACCATAAATATTACACCTGCATTGGTCTTTAATAGTGTCTGCCTCTGGCAAAAGTGAATACTTTAGAATGTCTTCCTATTATTTGCATACTTTTAAATTCATTTTTATGGTTTCCCTAACAAAGGCAAAGGCAAATTTTCATTAGTTGAAGCTATTATTTAAGCATGGATGACGATATGCTTATAGAGAGATAGATTTACAATCTGCAAAAAGTAACAGTGTCATTGCTATTCTATAGTAAGCATAAGGAATGCTAAAATGGATTAAAGAGATTCTCCCAATTAAAAAGAAATTTAGCATCATTTGCTTTATGACTAGGCTTTAAAATATCCTGGGATCCAGGTATTACGGATGGAGAAGATGAAGAATCCTTATTACTGAGTTTTAATATTTGACATGCAGTTTTTAGCTGGTAGAAACAGACGCTGTAGAAGCCAAGTTGCTTCAAATGGGTTTCAGATAGGCAGAGGCCAAAACCCTCCTTAAGTTGCTACAGACATTAAAAAATTTCTCAAGCAGCTGCTTAGTTTACAGCTCTTAGACACTTTATCATGTTGTTGTGTTATTTTTAATTTAAATAATTTCTGAACATATTTATCATTCAGTGTGGGAAAATAAGGAACCACAGACTGTGATGTAGAAAGGATATATAATAATTTAAGGATTTTCACCTATAATCTCAGCTTCACAGTGAACTGAATGGACACTGCCTAAGCAAGCAATATTGTTTGAAAGTCCTATTAATATTTTAGAAGTCTTAAGAATTAATGAACTCTCTTATGGTGAGTGTCATCTTCCCTTCTTTTGCAATATTGATACATGTAGCCACTATGCTGAGGGTTTTGCTGTGAGTATTTATATGCTGAGGAGGGACTTTTCAAAAGGTACATGGAAAAAAGCCCCTCAGAAAGTCTCTCATTTTTGATTTCTCCTTTCTTATGTTCTTTTCTTCAGAGGATTGAAAAAAGCCTAAATATTCTCTTAATAAAATTGATTAAGCTTTAAAAAAAAACAAAGCAGAAAAACCCCAAACCAACTTCTTGGTTTTGTTTTGTTTTGTTTTGTTTTTTAATTTAACACAGTCTCACATCAGCAAATCTTATTAAATAGTAAGGTTTTGAAAATTCAAGTTAGTATTTTTAAAAATATTTTTTATGTTAGGTACTGTGAGTAACACTTAATATTTAGGCTTATAATTTTTTATTAACACATGCTGGGGCAGTTCTACTTGGTTTTGAAAATGCAGTGGATATTTTTTCCTCCACCACTGTTAAAAGAAACTTGAAATCAATTTTATTCTATGTGGAAAATGTATATCCCTTGACATTTAACTTAAGACATAGCCAGTAAGTTCACATTAATGTGATAACACAGTTCAAATTGATGAAAACAATGTATTCCTTGTGTCCTTGTAAATTTGATAAAAGCAAAATAAACAAAAAAAGAAAAAAAAGAGAGGGGGTGTGTTCCTGCAAACACTAAGAAAGGTTTACTGTTCTGTTTTTCAAGAAAAATTTTTTTTCTTCTGTCAATTAATGTAATTTTAATATTTTTACTGTGTAAGTTCTTATTAGCGGTTAAAGTAGTGGTTATAAAAAAGCCAAAAACCAAATAAAAAACCATTTCAGAAACAAATGAGCCATGGATACTTCAGTCTGATATGACACCTGTTCTATGCTAATATGCCTTGTAAATTGGAATAGATCAGTAAACACATGCAAAGAAAATAAATGGATGCTCATTTGAAGTACTCAAGACTCAGAAACAACCTAATTTTCAGATATATTCTGCAACTCTGACTGAATTTAGGCAACGCTGGCTATGGGCATTCTATGTCTTTGATGAGGAGGCCACATGAAACCACAAGACAAGACAGAACAACAAGTTATACATGAAAAATGAAAAGGAACAACGGGAATAATTCAGCATGGAATTACAGGTTTTAATAGAAGATAAGATTGTCTTATTTTTATGATGAACACTATTTAAAAATCCCACCTGTAGGCCAAATCAGTCTGCTATGATCCTCTTAGGTTTGACACGTGAACATTAGGATTTTGCTTAGAACAAAGGAATAAAAGCCATTTTAATCAACTCTTCTTCTTTTTAATCAGTGCAACATGCATTTCATGAACAATTTATGGCACTCGACAAAAACATGGGGCTTCTTTCAGATTTGTGAAAAACAAAAGAAAAAGGTATCCTAAAAGAGAACACCATCACTACGGATAGAAAACAGGCAGAATATGGTAGGGTATGAGCAGGCATAATTGCATGCTTTGATATTTATGATGAAAGACCTGAGCTGAAAGAAAAATGACAAAAATGCTATCTTAGCCTTTTATGAAACAAAGAAAACCTGAAGGTCGTGCAATAGTAATTTTCATCATTCCTTCCAAAGCCTCGGCAAGCTTTGAAAATTCATATGTAATAGCAGCTAGCTTTTCCAAGTGAAAGTGCTTTGAAATCATCTTGGGATATAGAGTATATAAAAGAAACCTTCATTTTTCTACTGTAACAAAAGCAAAATTATATTTCAGAACATTAAGCTGACTATTTTAAATAATGTTGTCTTAGTTGTGGAAAAATCTTTCATTACATTGTACAATTAATTTTCTTAAACTCAGAATGTTCTGCTGGATATATTAATTTTAAAAGGCATTACTTCTCAAATTAGGAAAAAAAGCTCTTAAAATTGCAATTTATTTACTAAAGTACTGAAAAACATGTCTGGCAAAATCCACTGACAAGCACAAGAAACTAAAAGAATGAAAAAGTATGTTCACTGAGATTTCTACATCTGCATACCATGCTAAATTTCATTTCAATACAAATTCCACTTTGTACAAAATAAATGGTTAAATTTAAAGATACCTACAATCTCAACTTCAAGGACACCTAAACTCTTTGTAAAGTAGAAGCATAGTCTAGCTAAGAATATTAATTTCTTGTCTTCTGAATGGTTGAATTTATTTTGCTAATAAATTGTTCACTCAGAGTTTCTGCATTTGTTTGGGCTATTGGTTCTTTTTTCTGTTTGTCCCTGAAGTAGAAGTTGAACACTTTTTAAAGTTCTAATTTGACCTCAAAGCCTGCTTCTTCCAATTGAGGCTGAATCCCCAGCAGGAGGAGAAAATATGTAAAATTAATCATCTCGAGAAAAAAAAAAAAAGTAGTATCTCAATGAACAAGTGAAAGGAAACCTCAGTATTACCTGTTCGTCATCAATTTACTTTTATTTTCCCTTTGTGGTGTTTCAAGAAATTTATTTTTTTAAGAACATTGAAAGGCACAAAACCTGCATTGAACCCCCCCCCCCCCCAAAATTAAGCATCCTGCCTCCTTTCCTGGCAAAATCAGAAGAAAATGCATTAGGTAAATAAAACAATTTTTTAGAGTTGACAAAAACAAAGTCAGGTTTTTATCATGTCTGTCATTATTTGCACATGTGGCAAAGCAGTCCTGAATTGTAAAGCATCCAAGAGCTTCTTTACTTCTCCATTATTTACTGGCCATATGGATGAATAGAGTTTGGTCTTAAGACATTAATTTTTATACTTTTTGCCTTTGCTGCATTTTAGGCTTTCAGGACTGAGATGCCACTACTAATAACAAGTGGCTATAATAAGTGGAATGGAGGAACACAGGGAAGTGCATAGATGTCATTTAAATGTCTTCCCAAGTATAGATTTCCTGAACTGTCCTCTGGAGGCAACTATTTTTCTTCATTGACTCATAAAATCATAGAATGGAAAAGACCTTTAAGATCAAGTCCAGCCATTACCCCAGGACTACCAAGAACACTGTTAAACCATATAACTGAGGGACCTGCCCACTAGACCAGGACTGCTGATAGATGATGGAGACTGGCTTAGCATGCTCATCTGACAGCTCCTATCTGGCCCCATAGACTTGTATGTGCCTAAGTGGAGCAGGAAGCTGCTAACCATTTACTTCTGGATTACGGGCGCTTCAGTCAGCTTCCCATCTCTGCCATCCAGCTCAGGTAACTGAGTATGGCTGGTGTGACTATTAAAGACTGAGCAAAGGCAGCATTAAGTACCCCAACCTTTTCCTTATCCTCAGTCACTAGAGTTCCCCTAGTATTCAGTAGAGGATGGAGGTTCTCTTTGTCCCTCCTATTGTAGCTAATATACTTGTAAAAGTACTTTTTATTATCTTTTATGGCAGTTGCAAGATTTAGTTCCACCTGTGCCTTTGCCTTTCTTACTTTCTTTGTACATATACTAATAACATCCTTGTACTCTTCATCGGGTGACAGTCCCTTCTTCCACAGGTGATAAATTCTCTTTTTTATCCTAAGTTCAAGCAATACCTCCCTGTTCAGCTAGGCTGGTCTTCTTCCCCAGTGGTTCGATTTTTGGCACATAGGGACCACCTGCTCCTGCGCTTGCAGGATTTCATTCCTGAAGAGTGTCCAGCCTTCCTGGAACAGTTTGTCCTTTTGTAATGTTTCCCAAAGAATTCTGCCAATCAGCATCCCAAACAGACCAGTGTCAGCACCCAGGAAGTGTAAGGTGGAGGTTTTGCTGACCTTCTTCTTGTGAAGGATTCAAAATTCAGATCACTTTGCCCAAGACGGCCTCCAACCACCATATCACCCACCAGTCATTCCCTGTTTGTGAGCAGCAAATCTAGCTAGGCATCTCCAGTAGTCGGTACACTAACCAGCTGGGTTAGGAAGTTATCTTAGAATCATAGAATCATAGAATAGTTAGGGTTAGAAAGGACCTTAAGATCATCTAGTTCCAACCCCCCTGCCACCGGCAGGGACACCTCACACTAAACCATGCCACCCAAGGCTTCCTCCAGCCGAGCCTTGAACACTGCCAGGGATGGAGCATTCACAGCTTCCCTGGGCAACCCATTCCAGTGCCTCACCACCCTAACAGGAAAGAATTTCCTCCTTATATCCAACCTAAACTTCCCCTGTTTAAGTTTTAACCCATTACCCCTTGTCCTATCACTACAGACCCGAATGAAGAGTCCACACACAGCATCCCTATAGGCCCCCTTTAGACACTGGAAGGCTGCTATGAGGTCTCCACGCAGCCTTCTCTTCTCCAGGCTGAAGAGCCCCAACTTCCTCAGCCTGTCTTCATACGTGAGGTGCTGAGGGCGCACTCAATCCCACTGCCCATGTCAGCGACGAAGATGTTGAACAAGATCGGTCCCAACACCGATCCCTGAGGGACACCACTCCTTACTGGTCTCCAGCCGGACACTGAGCCATTGACCACAACTCTTTGTGTGCGGCCATCCAGGCACTTCTTTATCCACCGAGCGGTCCATCCATTAAATTGATGTCTCTTCAATTTAGAGACAAGGATGTCATGTGGGACAGTGTCGAATGCTTTGCAGAAGTCCAGGTAGATGACATCAACTGCTCTACCCCTGTCCATCAGTTCTGTAGCCCCATCATAGAAGGTCACCAAATTGGTCAGGTAGGATTTCCCCTTAGTGAAGCCATGCTGGTTGTCACCAGGCACCTGGTTGTTTTTCATGTGCCTTAGCATGCCTTCCAGGAGAATCTGCTCCAAGATTTTGCCAGGCATGGAGGTGAGACTGACTGGTCTGTAGTTCCCTTTTTCCTTTTTTGAAAATGGGGGCTATATTGCCTTTTTTCCAGTCATCGGGAACTTCACCGGACTGCCATGATTTTTCAAATGTGATTTACGGTGGCTTATTAACTTCATCTGCCAGCTCCTTCAGTACCCGTGGATGGATTTCATCAGGTCCCATGAACTTGGGCACATTTAGGTTCTTAACATGGTCTCGAATCAGATCCTCCCCTCCAGTGGGCCTAGGGTCTTCATTCTCACAGTCCCTGCGTCTGCTTTCTAAGACTTGGGTGGTGTGGTCAGAGCCTTTGCCAGTGAAGACTGAGGCAAAGAAGTCATTAAGAACCTCAGCCTTGTCCAAATCCAGTGTAGCCAGTTCTCCTGAGAGCTTCATGAGGGGGCCTACGTTGTCCCTAGTCTGTCTTTTATTCGCTACGTACCTATAGAATCTCTTCTTGTTATCTTTCACATCCCTAGCCATGTTTAATTCTAACTGGGCCTTAGCTTTCCTAACCTGGTCCCTAGGTTCCCAGACAACATCCCTGTATTCTTCCCATGACACCTGTCCTTGCTTCCACTTATTATAAGCCTCTTTTTTCCCTCTAAGCTTCCTCAGCAGCTCCTTATCCATCCAAGGAGGTCTCCTGGCCCTCCTGCTGCACTTCCTTCTCGCCAGGAGACAGCACTCCTGAGCTTGTAGCAGGTGATCTTTGAATATCAACCAAGAGTCTTGGGCCCCCCTGCCCTCTAAGGCTATATCCCATGGAACCTTACTAAGCAGGTTCCTGAATAGACCAAAGTCTGCTCTCTTGAAGTCCAGGGCAGTGAGCTTGCTGCATGCTCTTCTCACTGTCCTGAGGATCTCAAATTCGACCATCTCGTTATCGCTGCATTCAAGGGTGCCCTGGAGCGTCACATTTCCAAGGAGCCCTTCCCTGTTGGTGAGCATGAGGTCAAGCATGGCACCTCTCCTTGTCAGCTCCTCTATTAATTGCAGAAGTGTCGTGGTTTAAACCCAGTCAGGTAACTCGTTCACTCACCCCTCCCCCCCCCTTTCCCTCCCCCTACTCCCGGAGGGACGGAGAGGAGAATCGAAAAGAATGCAACTCCCGCGGGTTGAGATAAGAACAGTTTAGTAACTAAGGTATAACACAGATCACTACTGCTACCACCAATGATAATAATGATAAAGGAAATAACAAGGGAAGAGAATACAACACCTCAGCACCAGCCGACTGATAACTCGCCCCCCAAGCCTGACCAAGCTCCGACTGATACCTCCTCCAACCCTGCAGTCTCCCAGCCCTTCCGGCTAACTCCCAGTTACATCCTGGGCATGATGTGCTGTGTCATGGAATACCTCTTTGGTCAGTTTGGGTCAGGTGTCCTGTCTCTGCTTCCTTCTGGCTTCCCCTCCTCCCTGGCAGAGCATGAGGCTCACAAAGTCCTTGGCCAAACCAAAACATCACTATCAGTTCTGTTCCCAGGCCAAAAGTCAAAACACAGCACTGCACCAGCTACCAAGAAGGAGAAAAATGACTGCTACTGCTGAATCCAGGACAAGAAGGAAGTTGTCTTCCACACAATCGAGGAACCTCCTGGATTGCTTGTGCCGGGCCGTACCGCCCTTCCAACAGATGTCAGGGTGGTTGAAGTCACCCATGAAAACAAGGGCCTGTGAGCGTGAGGCTTTTCCTATATGTCCATAGAGTGCTTCATCCGCAGGTTCTCCTTGATCAGGCAGTCTGTATCAGATCCCCACAGTAATGTCTCCCATAGCTGTTTTCCCTTTAACCCTGACCCACAAACTCTCTGTTGACTGATCACCTGTCCCCAGACAGAGTTCCATGCTCTCCAGCCTGTCCCTAACATAAAGGGCAACTCCCCCTCCCCACTTGCTGGGCCTGTCTTTTCTAAAGAGCCTGTAACCTTCCATTCCAACACTCCAGTCATAGGAGCCATCCCACCATGTTTCTGCGATTCCTATTATATCATAGCCCTGTAGACATGCACACATCTCTAATTCCTCTTGTTTGTTCCCCATGCTACGGGCACTTGTATAGAGGCATCTGAGCCGAGCTCCAACTGAAGCCGGCTCATTGGCTGGAGCGGCTGGGATATCTCCACATTGCTCCAAGCATTTATTATAGGTTCTGGCAACTGACTTGGTGCGTTGGCATGGAATGATGCCCCCCTCCCCCAACACATCTAGTTTAAAGCCTCCTTGGCCAGTCTGGCAAGCCTCCTACCAAAACTGCTCTTTCCCTTCTTTATCATCAGACCAGCTCCACCAGCCCCCACTAGACCTGGCCTACAAGCTTGGGTCCCGTGTTCAAGACACCCAAACCCCTGACTATGACACCACCCTTTTAACCAGTTATTAAGCTGTCTAATCCTCCTAGCTTTTTTTAGGTCCTCCCCTGTATCCTGGAGAATTGACGAAAAGACTATCTGATCTCCAGAGTCTCTAACCACCTCCCCCAGGGCTCTGTAGTCCTTCTTTATGTTCCCCAGGCTACTACTATCTATAACCCTAGCACCCACATGTATCACCAGCAGTGGGTAGTAGCCCATGGGACTTACTAGAGCAGGCAGCCTCTCTGCCATATCCCTGACCCATGCCCCTGGTAGGCAACGCACCTCCTTGAGACGGGGTCAGGCCGACAGACAAGTGCTTCTGTCCCTTTCAATGTAGAGTCCCCTACTACTATGACCCGCCGCTTTTTCCTGGCAGCACCAGTAGAGATCTTCTTTACCAGTGCATCAGCCGGCTGTTTCTGGCTCAAGTTTCTGTACCCTCTGATGAACCTCCTACTGTGTTGTGCTTCCAGCAGACATCTGATAGGTTGAAGTTCCCCATGAGAACAAGGGAAGTGATTGTGAAACTTTTCCCAGTTGTTTGAAGAACACTTCATCTTTAGCTTCATCCTGGCTAGGTGGTCCATAACAGACTCCTACCAGGATATCTGCTTGGTTGGCCATCCCGCTGATCTTTACCCACAGACATTCAGCCTTCTTACTCACAACATTGAATTCAAGGCAGTCAATGCACTCCCTGACATACAGCACAACCCTGTCACCCTTTTCCTTCCCTGTCCTTTCTGAAGAGCCTGTATCCATCCATTGCAGCACTCCAATCATGTGAGTCATTCCACCACATTTCTGTGATAGTGATTATGTCATGACATCCCTGCTGCACAGTGGCTTCCACGTCCTCCTGAGTGATGCACATGCTACGGGCATTGGCATAAATTCATTTAAGTTGTGCCATGGATGTGGACTCCAATGGCATCTTGCTACCCTGTGGCTCATTTCTAGCAAGCCTGGTGTTATCCCCTTCCCCCTTCAACCCTAGTTTAAAGCTTTTTTTATGAGCCCTTCTAACTCCTGGGCTAGAATCCTGTTTCCCTTTGCGACACGTTTAACCTATCTGCCGCCAGAAGGCCTGGTGCTATGTAGAGTGATCCATGGTCAAAACCCCCAAAGTTAAGGCACTGACAAAGTCAAGGAGTCAGGAATTTGTGAGATTTTTCTGATGTCACCTTTGTCATTGATTGTGACTGGCAGGAGGGATGAGAACTGCTTGGGCTCCTGAATCCTGAACCAGTCACTCCAAGGTCCTGAAGTCGTTCCTGAGTCCCCTCAGGCTTCTTGAAGAGATTTCCTCATTGCCCACCTGGAGGATTAATAAAGGATAGTAGTCACAGAGCTGTACCAGGTGAGTGAGTGTTTAGGTAATGTCCCTTACCCTGGCACAGGGAGGCAGCAGACTTCTCTGTGAGCTTGGTCAGGTCAATATATGGGGCCCTCTGTTCCCCTTAGGGTGGAGTTATCAATCAGAACCACTCTTCTTCTTTTTTTTTCTAATACAGCTGGTCATAATACAAGGTGTTCTCCAACTCTTCTGGCCTGGGTGATCCCTTATTATCATCTTCCTCACTTTCCTGATCCTGAAACACCAGGACCTGGAATCTATTGTAAAGGGGTATGTGGAAAGGTGACATGAGCTGAGGGGGAATACACTCTGTACTTTCTACTCAGATCCCGACTACCCCTGTTTCCTAGGTCCCTTCCAACTGCCTGATGGCAAGAAGGCATGGTATCCTAAAGTTATTTTGTTTTGTGTGGCTGCCTTGCTTCTCTCAGGAATGGTAGAGTATGGGTCCACCCATCAATCTCCTCAGATTCTCTTATGCTCCCTAGCTGTTCGACCTCTTCTGTTGTTTGCATCACAGAAGTTTACACTATGTCACTCCTAAACACTGCATTGTAGCAGAATAAAATCTTACAGAGAGTTATGTAAGGATGTAATGTTTCTACTAACGCTACAAATTTACTGCTTGAATATATTCTGTGAATATATTCAATACTTTTAAGAGAGTCATGTTATTCTGTGTTCCTGTGTCTGCTAATACGGATTGCATGGCGCAAGATGTTTCTGATAAATATATATAAAAAAAGGATGAAAATAATGTATGTGTGTATATACATATAAACACACATACTTTTTTTTTTTTTTTCAGTTTTTGCTGGATGAAACTGGCCCTATACTTGCTTTACTCTTCTTTTTACTTCATTAGGGAAAAGCTGCTAGGTACTCCTTGGGATACTTAGCAGCTATTACCAAACCTTGTGCAAACTCTCTGCAGTTCCCAACTGTGATATCCGACTCGACTCCTACTGCTGTGCACAAGCTGGGGGAGGGCACTGTGAAAGTCTGGTCTGGCAACTACCCTCTAGCCTCTATCGTTGTTTACTACAGTCCATGATTAACAATGAGCCACAGATTGAATGAGATGCAGTTAGGTATTCTGCATTCTCTAGCTTCCCTACACTGAAACTGTGCTGAAGCATCTCTTCCCTCCTTCAAATATTTTTTAAATTCAGGAGATTATAATCTGTAATTATTGTTTCCTATTGCAAAAAAAAAAAAAAAATTTTTTCCTCAAACCCAAGCAGAACCAAATTGAACTGAAGATTGGTCCACTGCATCATGGGTTCAGTGTCACACTGATCTTTCTTTTACCAGTTTTTAAAATTATGTGAGTGTTAAATACTGAAATGGAATCTCCTGGAATCTTCAAAGATCCTCAGGCACCATGCTTTTGAAAGATAAACTTAAGGGATCATCCTGCCTATATTTCTAGCTGCTTAAAAACTTTGAATTACTTATCAGTAGTTCTGTGAAGAAAATATCCCTTGTCCCTTGACACAAAAAGTCTGTCCAGACAGCTAATCAGGATGAACCCCAAGCTCTGCTGATTTTCAGTCACCTCTCTTTGTTTTTTCCTAAAAATCATAGACATAGAAAAGCATTCTGCTATAAGATGTCATAGAGTTGTTTGTTTTTTTTTAAAAGAAGAAATTTATCATCTTCACTGAATGTACATTTCCTTCTGCACTTGTCAAATTAGTCAGCTTTTTTTTTTTTTAATATTGCCACAGTGAAATACTTCTTGTAGCAGTCAGTGAAAACTCTTGTAAAATTTTAGAAAGAGGTTACACCAATATTTCAACGCCTTTAACTGATATAACTGTCTATGCTATGGTAAAAAACATGAACAGGTTGCCCAGAGAGGAGGTGGATGCACCATCTCTAGAGACATTCCAGGCCAGGCTGGATGTGACTCTGAGCAGCCTGATTTAGTTCAAGATGTCCCTGCTCGTTTCAGAGGGCTTGAACTAGATGACCTCTATGGTTCTATGATTGTTTTACTTCAGTCAGCTTTATCTGCAGATAACTACAGAAGGAGTGGTGGAAACTAAATGTAAAAGAGCTCTTGGAATAGAACAGAGTTTCTTGGTAAGGTTTTAGTCAAAATTACACATAGATATGGTGAGCTGAAGTTCTGCCTGTAGTCCTGAGTTAAAGCAGACACAATACCTCATTGCTGGCAAAAGAACTGCCTATATGGCAGTATCATAGGCAGTACCAGCCTACTGTAGGAATTTAGAATTCTGAAGACTTTTACTTGTATGTCAGATTGATTGAAGTTGACTTCAAAAATTATCAGCATGATTGATGGATGCACAGGTAATATGATTACAGTAATCTTACATTAGATTAAAAAAAACTTGGGATCAAGCTTCACAAAGCTTAATGGGACCAATACACAGTGATATAAAATACTAGTGATTTTTTTCAAATTTTCTCAGATTTTGTTTTTAATTAAGAAAATATAGCCTCAAAACGAGCTGAATATAAGTGATGAAAGAACCTGTGAACACCTTGGAACAGCTCTGGGTGGTGCAAACTGTCCTATTTTGCTCTTTGGAAAGGAGACACGTAATCATCTGAGACTGCAGGATAAATCATCACAACAGTTAAAGAGGACTGAAGAGAAGAGATACAGGAAATACTTAGCTTCACTTAAACACTGGTAAATCTTGGATACATAAGAAGAGTGAGATTATGTTCTATTGTTTTTTAAACTCTTGAATCTAAAAAATCACTCAACAAAAGTAAAAATTATAGGAACTGCTCTTCCTAAGCTTCGGTTGTTTCTGTTGGGGTTGAACTAGAGGCTAATAGATACTTCAGCCACTGTGTTTTTGAAGAACCCTATATCAGAGGCAAAAGGTCTGCAGAATAGGAGTCTTATGGCTTGGGAAGATTCTGGCAGTAAAATTGTCACTAAGGATTTATCCTAAATAAATTTAGGATGACTCATCTGAAGTTACCTTAGCCTTTATATTCAATGAAAAAGAATAAGCACCTCCAAATGGCAGTTCAGTTCACCTAAGACTCAAGCACTTCGAAGGTACTTTTCTCCCTCCATTGTTTACTCCTGTACCTAGATTGGCTAGGGTACTAATTTAGAATTCCCAGTTAGATGATTACAATTAGGTAGATGATTACCGTTAGGTATTAATCTCCTATTTATTTAAAAGATTTCTCCCTCCCTCAAAATGCTTTTGTACAACTGCCACTATTCTTGGGGAAATAAAAACTTAGGTGATTTACTTTTTTGAGTATGTCTGTATTACTCTTATATAGACATCCAAAGAAAAGTACATACCTATTTTGTTACTTAGCTGAGAAAACTTGAGTCCTGAATTAAATATTTCAAAAATGAGTGATTAAGTTAAATATTTGACTTGGTTTAGAGCTTCTTTCAAACATTACACAACTATTAGATAATTATGACCCTACAGGGTTTAAAGAGAGAGACCATGAACCTCATAATTTTTCAAATCAGAGACTATTTACAAGATGGGGGTAGAAAGAGGACACCTGGGGAGAGAGCTATGAAAGAGAAACCCAACAAAAGTTTTAAAAGGAAGAACTCTTCTGTTTTACAAAGAAAGAAAACAAATAATTTGAAAAGGTTGAAAGATATAAAAAAATTACTATAAACACCCATCTGTATTAATTGGTCAAGAAGCCCAGCAGCAACAAAAAATATCAAAATCAAAATCAAAAACAACCAGACATCATTTTCAGCATTAAAAAAAAGAAAGAAGAAAAAAAAAAAGGTACCACTGTTGAGAGTTCTTGATTGGTTACAAACTCGACATTCAAAGGTTTTCATTGAAAGCTTATTTCAGGCAGCAAACAAAGTAAATTTTTTGGAAAGTAATAGGATTTTATTCTCATGAGATTCCCCCCCAGAGATGTGATCACTTCCTTAAATTAATCAGGCAGGTATGATGATACCTCAAATCCCAACTGCTTGAAGAAAATAAATAATAAATGAAGATGGTATTTGAGTCTGAAAAATTATCCATGAGGTTGAGATTCTTCTTTTTGGTGAACTCTGTAAGATGTGTAGTGTGGAAGCAGAAGCTAAAGGTTAGGAGCTTGACCATGCACTGCACTTTGGCTTGTAAGCTCAAAAGTGGCTACTAAACATGAACCAAACACATCACTGAAGGCTGGAGGGTTTTGTGTTTCTTTTTTTTACCCCCTTCATTCCTTATAGTCTAAAGTTTGCTTTCACTCCAGGGAAGTAAAGAGTCAGAAAATGCAGGAAAGAAAAGTTAGCATTCTTTCTGAGCACAAACCTGCTGCTAAGCTGGTATTTTGTATTGATTTTTCCTGAAGCCTGTAATCTTGAAAGCTTGTAACAGAGGATGAGGTAAATATCATTTTATTTGCTCAAATAGGTTTAGATTAGATTGAGATGAAAAACTAGAGACAGGCCAAATTAGGACTGAAAGCAGCAATTACAGATTATTGTTTCCAGCAGTAACTAGAATAGGTTATTTCACTGATAAAAAGGCTTGCTGAAAGAAAGAATAGGTGATTTTTCCTTAGAGCCTTAAAATAATATAAAGAAAAGAATAGACAAGGAAAATATAAACAGAAATTCATAACAAATTTGTGTTCCATGTTAAAAGTGTCAGTCTTCCTGTAGAGTAAATTAGCATGTGTATTACTGAGCTTGCTTAAAATGCACAGCTTAACAATATGTCCTCAGAATACATAATTCTGAACATATATGATATGGGTGCTTAGTAAACTAGTAATATACTTTTCATTTTGTACGTTTTTTCTTATCTTGTTGAAAAACAAAGCACACCATTCAGCTTGAAGGATAATAATAAAAATCAGCTCTTAAAAATAATTCCTTCGATAAAATAGTTTCTGAGGGAAAAAAAAAGGTGTACGAAAGCGTTCAAATGATACTGACAATAAGGCATGGAATTTAAAAGGCTTAACCATGTCTTATCTTAGAGTCTGTTTTATTTCTTCATCTTCTGAGCACTTCAAATATATGAGCTGTTATTCCATCTTTAGATCAGTAACTTTGAATTGTTCTACCTGTCATTCTGCAGTGACTAGCACAGCTAGATGTCATACAATGATTGTTTGCACTTTCATTCTTTCACATTAAATGGCAATCATCCGGTCCTTTTGATTTGTTTCTTTTATTTAGCCCTGAAGTTTTTACACTAGAATCTCATTAAAGCTGAACTAGTGTACTCCTGTCAAAAAAATAATGGAAAAAAGTTTAAAAGAGAAATGTTTCACCTATATTGTCACTTACTAGTGGAGTTGCATTTATCAAGATTTGCAGAGTTTACTTCTTTAGTTACGTTCTTTTGGCTTAATTCACCTCCCTGTGCTTTTTTTTTGCTGCTTGTACAAAATTAGGATGATATTTTCTAATAAACCCGACACCTAAATAAAATAACAACAAAAAGAACAACAAATTTTAGCTCCAGGAAACATTTTTTTCTTTTCATAGGACAGATATTTCCTGTTAGTCAAGGATATTGTCAGAGAAATTTCCTACACAAAGAACTAAGCACATCATTGAACAAACATTGTTTACAGAGGTATAACTGTATGTCTGAATTACAGGAACAACCAAATTAGACAAATCCTCTGTTGCTGATATTTCCAGGCATATATGATAATATCCTTTGTCATCCATGCAGACAACTAGGTCCCATCCTTGAAAATAACTCTAGAACCTTTTTCTCCTCCAGCAACACTTAGGTTTTGATCCAGGTAAGGCCACTCATTACAGCATCCAAAAAAACTGATTACTGAGCTCTTTATTAAGAGTTCTCAAATTACACAGAAGTTATTTATGCAGAAGTATGGCTTGCTCTACCAGGAAAAGAAAAAATCATACAAAACCCATTTAATCTATGATATGAAGGACAATGAAAAGTATATCCATTCAATAAGAATCTTCTTTATCTTATGCTGCTGCACTGACAGATAAGAGAAATATATCATGTGGATTCTGATCCCTCTATGAGTTCCAGAAAATAAGATAAGGGTCTGCAAAATGCTGGCAAATTAATCCCAGTGAAATTACTAACCATTTTGTCTAAAGATCCGGTAGTCAGGAGGGATAACTTAGAGGTCACCTTTACTATTAACGCTAAGGGTTTTCTAGGTGGTATTGTGGCATACATTGTACATCTAAATGCCCGATCTAAAAATGAATTCCTCAGCATTTCCGCATATGCTATATAGATTTAACTCAAAAGATGCAAGGCTTTTTCCTCCCATGTAAAATATGATGTTTTAAGCTCTCTGTTTCCCATTTGCTTGTGCATAAATGATGACCTCTTCCTTAGAAACTTAAATGATGTGCAAGCTGCTAGATGTCAAAGGATCTCTGTGGCTTGAACACAAAGATAAGATAGTACTTATTAATAAAAAGATATGAAAGTACTCAGACATGTAATTGTTACAGAAAATGCCTATTTAAGAAATGCATATATAAGAAATAATCACCGAAAGGGAAGGCATTTCTCAGCAGTTAATGACTAGATAGAAAAGTTAATGGCTGCAGGTGAAGTCAAGGTCGCATAACTCAGCCTGTCATTAATAGCTTGGAAATGCCCAGTCAGGAGGTCATCACTGTTATTATGAGCCATAGGAATATAAAAATATAAAGAAAAAAAATAATTACCTTTCTGTGTTTTGAAAAGTTAGAACTAAAACTGTAGGTTGCCATGGATATGTTGTTCTGTTTACTAGAGTTATATCCTCTTAGCAGTTAAAGGCCAGGGTTGCAATTCAGCATGGTGCTAGCCAAAACAATTAAAGTACACAGCCTAAAAGCAAACCTCAGCATACTGCAAGATCAAGGATCAGGCTTATAATAGGTGGAAAAGCATTCCCTCAGGTTTTTATTTTCAGCTATGAGTAATTTTTAAGCAATAATTTTAAGGTAAATCATGCCTCTTAAATTTGTTTCCTAATTTTCCCCATTTAAATCATCTGGTTTATAAGTATGCCTTTACAGCTTTACAAAAGAAATAGCTGATATACTACTAAATCCACATTTATTCTTGAATTTCTGTCTTATTTTCTTTTCCATTATTGTCCTTATTGATTTTCACAATAATTTCTCATTTGTTTATTCACTCTTAATATTTTAATTAATCAAAATATATCTTAGAGATTTGTCCCTGCTCAGAATCCACCTGAAATAGGAATATTGCTGAATCAGATATCTTTTGGACTGAGTTCCAAAGGTTAGAAATGATATAAAAATATTCTTTCTCCTCTTTTTCTTTTAAGTGTACTCTTTATATTGCTTCTGCCCTGCTCTTAAGTTCTGAAAGAAAATAGTGTTATCCATTTTTGTGCATGTCTCAAACATGTCATGTCTTTGTCTTACATAGTGCCCTACATACTATCCCATAAAGAACAGAGCCACACAAAAAAGACCTTCAAAACAACCTTATAGTTTAAAACATTGTATGGGCACAAGTCAGTACATTAAAAATGCTACCCCATATTTTAGGCCACTTTAATAATGTGATATAATCCTAATCACATATGAGATTATAGCATCTAATTAATCTTTTCAATACATAGTTCTGGAATGTACTTTCACAAGGTCTAAGAAAATAAAGTGATACTTGTTTTCAAAGAATTCATGTGCATAACTGCTATCATACACCTACATAATGTACCTTTATTTGTCAGAATGGTTTTGACTCTACTTGACCTGAGTGCCTTTTGCAGTTGCCAATAGTATAATAAACAGAAAGATGTATACAAAAAAAAAATTCCAAAGATAAGCATGAAAAATAATGAAAACAAGGTTGATGAGTGCTACTCTAATATCTCATGAATTTGTCACTCTGTAGTGGCATACTGTCTCCATTATTCATATTAAAACATACTTATTCACAAACACTTCCTCTGGATTTATGTAAGCCTAGGTATAATACAATTACAAGAATTAGAAATAGCACTCGCAACACTGTGTCTGGGACGGAGACTGGTGTTGAATACTTGAGAACTGAATATACTTACACAGAAAAAAATCGATTATAAGATTCTCATTGATCCTAGTATGAATTAGATTGAATTATTTCCTTTTAATGAGTACCGTAATCTTGATTAAAAAAACAAAAGACAAAACCCAGCCCCAAATATGTATTTATATATAGGTAGGCACATACACAGATATTATGTAAAAAATATTTGAAAGAGAAACAAAGGCATTAAGAAGCACATTAATATTTCTAAACACTATAAATTCAGACATTCAGAGAGATTTCAAATTGCATCCAAAGAAAACTATCCACAAGAAATCCTGTTTACTAGCCGAACTGATGTGCAATAGCATAGATAGTGAATATTTTGGACCTCTACTGATATATCCAGTAGAAAAACTATTGCCACCCTCACGTCCTTCCTCCCCAAGAAAGGTCTGCAAACAGGTACATCTTCCAGCATAGCCTCATGGTTTGCATACCCAAGGATCCTCAGAAGAAAAAATAGAAAGAAAGATAGCTTCAGAAGGAGAACCCTCAGTATTAGCCAACATTTTTAACAAAAAATCCCTTACAGGTAGCACACTGAATGTCTCCAAAGATCTATGTCTCATGGCAGACAGGAATATATGCCTCATAAGTATTCTTAAATTCAAAATCAGCACATGATCCACATGAAAGCCAAATAATTGTTCAGAATTAAACAGAAATACAACTAATATCTTAAAACTAGGATAAAAATGAGAAAGGTAAATAAATTTAAAAGCATCTAAACCACTGATATGATTTTAATTTTGAAGAGTGTACTTATTGTTTAGCTGGGATTAATATTTATTATGTGTTTGTGCAATGCATTGTCAGGAAAGACTATTATGTAAACAAGACTGGTTCATTTGGGACTATTGATCTGAATTAGTGAATAAGAATTTTGGCCAGTTTGTTCAGTATACTTTAGAAGCAAATAGATATCAATCCTCCAAACAATATGTGAGGTAATTTAAAAATGATAAGACGCATTATAATTTGACAGTGAGCTAAACAGAGCCTTGAAGTAGAAGTGTTCTACTCTCTTACAAATCAATGTTCCAGACAATTTCCAAATTATAGAGCTGTGCTATTAAAAACAGAAAATAAATAAACCTCCCCCAAAAATCAGAACAAACATTCTCTGTATTTTAAAGAGAGAAAGCTTGAATCTTGTTGGTAAGAGATTAAATAGAAGTTCCTAAACTAACTTGCTTATCTTTTAGTGACAGGTTGGGCCCCTTTCTCTCATCTGATTTCTTGGTTCAGGTTTCATTAGCATCTAGCATTTCTTAATTCTACAGCCTCAACCTCTATAAAAGCTCCCAGTTTCCAGATCACCATTTGAAAATTTCTTTCTAGAAATGATAACATGCAGTTGTTCTTTTAGCCACAGCTTCTGGACTCCTGTTATTAATTATATGTGCTCTCTTAAAAACAAAATTCCTCTCCTCTCCTCTCCTCTCCTCTCCTCTCCTCTCCTCTCCTCTCCTCTCCTCTCCTCTCCTCTCCTCCTCCTCCTCCTCCTCCTCCTTCTCCTTCTCCTTCTCCTTCTCCTTCTCCTTCTCCTCTCCCTCTACTTCTGGATTGCAAATTCTGTCAACTCCTGAACATAAACAGTCTCTATGCATACTAAGTTCAGCACGGAATGGTTCCTCATAAATATCCCTTCTCATATGCCCATTTCTGTAAACATCAAACCGTTAAAGTATATTTTTTTTTTACAATGGAAATTATATCAGAATCAAAACATATGAAATCCTGTTTTTTCTCTCTATTATAAAGTAGGTATATGTTTCACCTGCAATGACAATGTAAAGGATTTGAAATATTTGATATTTACTTGATGATGAGTTATTATACTTGAAAAGGGACATTTTTACTCACAGACTTAAGTTGTATGTGTGGCTCACATTTTTATATTTATAGAATGAAGGGAGATAAAATGAAGGTGAAATAAAGTGCTGTGTAAAGGTGATCCTCAGGTATATGTTTCCTGAAACAAATTTCCTTGTTTCTTACATTGGTCTTATTAGGTCATTGCTAAAATTTGCATCTTCTCTCTCTGCTGACCTCCTTCAAGATACTCTGGCATTTGCTGCATTTCTGGAAGAATAGCTTTGTGAAATCAGAAGTCTGTGTGATCAGACAAAGCTTTCCAGCCATACAGTTCTGTTGCTCTGATCCACACCTACTGACATGCCAGCTTGCATTAACATGACTTCTGTATGAGAATTTAATCAGAAAGACACAGAAAGGGCTTAGAAGCTGTATTATACTTAATAGTCAGGCAAATGGAAAAATTGCAGAGCAGATTAACACATTGTTTGTGCTCTATTAGAATTAGTAAATGAGTTGAACAATTGCTTTCAGGGCACCTGGAAAAATTCCTTAAGACAGTCTTCACGATTTCTTAGTAAGTTAATTATCAGAGAAAAAATACAAAATGCATTTTGTTTTTAATTAATGACAGCTCTTCCCCCAGTAAAAAAAGGAAAGAACAAAAAAACACCTGTACAGTGTCTATTGAATTTTAAAAGCAGAGAAGCAATATTAAATCTGTACAGCAGATCTAAAGAAAAAGGAATAAATAACCTGGGGTAAGACCTCTGGAGACCAATTTAAATGGAAACTGAAAAGCAAAGGGTTCAATTGGCCTCCTATACATAAACATATCTTTGGATTTATTATAATTATTTTTAAAGCCAGAGAGGATCCCAAACTGATTTACGAACAGTGTAATAGCTGAGATTGAAATATCAGGATGGGTTATAAAAAGAAGAATATCATCCAGATACAGTATTCATTTATGTTCCTGCTTGTGTGCATCAGTAATGATACAGTAAGTTTATGACATTGCTAAAAGCCTCAGGAAGTATTTTGAAAGCTAATGTGGAGAAAGGAGGAAAAGATGGACAATGAAGCATAAGTATAAAACTCAGGAACAAAGATTCAAAAAGACTGTGGATATATTTTTTTGTTTCCCTGACGAACACTGAAGTTCTTACTCAAATCTCGAAATAAACGTGCAGTTCAGTTTCAACAACACCCAGAAAGTGAAGCCTTTTTATTCACATCAGATGCAATCATTGCACCTAGGGAGACTACAAGGGCATTATTCTTAACCTTGTCTGACCAATGCATTAGATTACTCTCATAAAATCTCAGAAATACTGGACTTTTATGTAACAGCCAGGTTAAAAGCTGCTTCAATCTTAAGGCAAGCTGAGTTTGAATAATCCTGTTTACAATGCATTTCCAATTGCCTCTTTTTATTTCAAGTATAGTAAAAATGAAATGTGATTTAAGTTCTCTTTTTTTCTTTTTTTTTGTTTTTTTTTGCTACATTGTAAAACACAATGACCCTTGTAAAAATGCATTAGAGGTGCTTCTAGAAGAGTTTACTCATCTGCGTGTACCTCGGAGTCTTGATTAATTTCCTAGGAAACTAGGAAATCTATCTCCTCGTTATAAGGTTACATTTTAATTTTAAAAGTTTGGGGGAAGAGGGCTGGAAAACGTAAGAACTCCCTCAGCCCTCCTCCCCACCCCCCTCTCAGTTCACTTAACTGCTTCTTTGTAACTTTCATACTAGGACTCTATGAGTATCCATGTCTGGCAAGATATGTCTTAACCTTGGGCAGATGGAGAGAAAAAGAGAGAAAGGTAAAGAAAAACATGTGTGAGCATGTGTGTGAGAGAAAGACCACTGTAAAATTTCAAATCAGTATGAACCATTGAAATGGATTTTCAGCACCTGCAGCTACCATTGTAGTGAATGGGAGTTCTGGGATTTGCTATGAAAAAAAACATAAAAGAATCTCTTAAAAACTGGAAACCCACTAAACCACAAGTCCTAACATGTTTCACATTAAATGACAATCTATCTTTATAATTACTCAGAGAAATATTTTAATACTTCATTAAAATAATTGCTTATCTAGGCACCTGTGGTCTCTACTTTAGCCCCATGGACTATGCAAGTATTCCCTCTATTGTTCTCCATCTTTGAAGCAAACATATGCAATATATTTTTCTGACAAAAAATAAAACAGTTTAAACATGAATAATCATCCATCCTTTAAAAAGAGATGGCCGAGTTTCAGAAGTTAGTTCTGTAGTCGCTGATATAAAAATATTGAACAAAATACGTACCTTTTCCCAGTTTTGCTCTTACACATTTTTTTCATCTGATAACACAAATGCTATTCTGGAAGCAGTGATTTATTGAATTAAAGGTTCTGCGATATTAGTCAAACTAGTTTAAATCCACTAAATACAAAGGTTCTGAAGGTATCTAAAAAATTAAGAAACAGTTACCTCTTTCTAATTCTCACAGAAAGAGTAATAAAAGTCCCACTGAATTTGTCTTTCTATGTAATGGGCTACTAAAGCAAATTCTGAAATAGTAGTTTTTCAGTTATTTAGGGTAAATATTTAAAGTTCTCAATTTTTATACAATTATAGGCTGACAATTTAAAGGACCTTTCTTATTTTTGATGTATAAAAAGCAGTACAATTCAAAAACTATATGCAGAGGTAATTTGCTATTTCTAATGAATGATGGAGGCCTTCACAGGGTTAAAACAACCTTTCCCTTCAGTGTTTACTTTGGGAAGATAATGCTGCTTTTCATTTACCTGGGAGGAGAGGGTGTTTTTCTCAATAAAATAAATACAAAGTTTTGTTTCTAGACTTGGTCTCTCATATTTCCCTCTTTCCCTCTACCAGGGAAAAGGCATATCCTTCTCTCTTCATTGATTCTGGTGGTCACCATTGCTCTTCTTATCCCTGCTTCTTAGAATCATATATCTAGCACTTAGGACTTCCCTTAAAAAAAAAAAAAAAGAAAAGGGTTTTCCAAATAGCAAGTCCTTTGTCTCACACATTCTCAAATCCAAGTGATAAACATATGCTGAGGCTCCCTTCCCTGGGATATGCCTTATTAACCTTACAACACATTACCCCCTTATATAGCATGTGTTTTGCTCGGTTTCTCCCTGTGCTGATTTCCAGGTCCTAGTCATAAATATGAGAGGAATTATAATTTATTAGGTTTATTACTCTAGAACTTACTCTCTTTAGCTGAGGATTCAGATAGACTTGCACTATGAGCTACCAAAAGGCAAATGAAGGTATGGTCTCTTGAAAAGCTTGTGATGTGATACAGGCATTGCCTATCTTTCTGTGTGTAGATTGATATCCTTATTTTAAGGAAAGAAAGAGCATTTAGGATAACCTGACTTGGGGCACTAACTTTTTCTAATGGTTACTGACACTTAGTAATTTGTCTCTGGACAAAAAAAGAACAGTGTGTACATTTCAGTTAACATATTCTTACCCTTTCTGATAACGAAATACGCAAATGAACTCTCAAAAAGTGTGCTTATTTTTAATGTGATGTCCATTAAAAGACAGCTTGTGGCTGTTGCAATAAGTAGCTGGTAAAAGGGGTTGGGTGAAAGCTGAGTGCAAGTTTTGCTGAGCAATAAAAGAGTAAAAATGGAAGCATTTGTCCCTCACACTGTAGGGTCTAAATATAATCATACACTTATTTTCACATTGGGAAAACAACCTTTGTTACAATACTGAATTTAGAAGATAGGAAAGTACAAATAACAGGTCAGTCTGCAATTTCTGTACCTTTTGTATAGTTGAGTATGTAACATTCCAGTTGGAAAATTATAACTAAGGAGCATTTATCTCCAGCCTTTCTGTAAGTGTACAGACCTAGAGAGACATGAACTAAGCAGTGACATTTCTCTTCATTATGTAACCACTTTTTAAAATGCATTTGAGCCTGAATGAGATAAACCTTTGCTGAACTATGTACCTGTACATAGGTAGAACAATTTTGAGCTACTTACTCCAAGGACAGCAGTTTGTTTAGCAAAACTGTGTTATCTGCTATTGATAGCTACACCCCATCTCTTACTTTATCACTTTTATCATCACATGCATTTCTAAAGAGCTCATGACTATAGTGTCTGCTCACTCTCCTTTTCTTTTCCGTTACCTGCTTGTGATACAAGCAAAGATGATCTGCTTCTCACATTGTTGAAATGGTGAATGGATCCAAACTCCTTTCAGATTTCCAGAAATAATGAATAACAAATATTTTGCTTGACATTAAAACTGAAATGTTGAATTATAAAATACAGAGTTAATCCTTTGATTTCCCTTTTTAAATTAGCTGGTCTATATAACCTAGTGACCTATAATTAGCATCACAAACATCAATATATTCTCCTTGCTTCCTTATCATTTTGTCCTTTATATTTCATTTTGGAGTCTGGATTGATGGATTCAGTCCTCATAAATTGTCTTCTTGCTCTTTAGGAGGTCCCAACAGGTGGATAGGAAAGTGGCAAGGGTAAAGACAGGAAGATCTAAGATTATCTGAAAAAATAATTAAACATAGAATAAAAATTAACTGCTTTAATTTGGGGGGGGTTCATTTAAATGTTTTCTGTACATAATTCAGCTTAAATTAGACTGTTAAAATGAGATGAACAGTGGACGGTAATGGTGTACACTGTACTTTTTCATTTAGATTGAAATAAAAATAATACAATCATTTTTCTGTACTCTATCTACTCATTATTCCAGATTTCTTACTTTTAATATATTTCAGTATCTCTGACGTTGCAGAAACATTGCATTTTTTTAGCATGATACTAATCCATTTGATGTACCCGTGATCTTCAGATTGAGAAAATGTGTAAACATATGAAAAATTAGGGGCTTAATTTATTTTCCTGGAAACCAATTAAGTTATAGATAAATGAGCTAGCAAGAAGCCCACACAACTTTACAGTGCATGAAAAACTATTTTCAAAAAGAGAATTGAAATGGTCATTTACAAAATTCCTTTTAGAAACAGTCCATGCCAATGACCGTTTTTTTACTATCAATCATGTTATTTAATATAAAGATCTTTTTTCCTACTACTAATGAAAAATGGTCCAGTTTTTCAACACGAAATTTTGCTAACACAGATATGCACCCAAATATTTTGCTTTTCTCCATATTGTTTTAAGAAAATTTATCTGTCATAGAAAAGAAAATGAGCATTTATCCCTTTCTGATTATATGGTTTCTGGATCATCCAAGTTTAGCTAAATTATACTTCACATACAATCAAGAATGCCTTATTTTGATTTTGGAGACTTGGTGTAAATATTTTCCTAACGTTCCAGACTAACATGCAATGTGATGACACGCACTGAGTTATTTCTGTCATCTGAAATCTATGAAGCTCTTTAGAGTTATTTTTGCCTTATATGGTAGCTCTTAAAGTACTCTTGGACAAATATTAAATAATATTTAAAAGAAAATATATTAAGACTGTTCCTTTTGGTGTTCCTACCTTAATGCATAAGCTTCAAACTTTATTAGCCTCTTCCTTTTCCATAAGCTGCTCTCAAAAAACAGAGAATTAACATTAGGTGTAGTTACTTTAATAAATCAGGGTGCAGTGGATTGAA
Organism: Pezoporus flaviventris; assembly: GCF_033815535.1. Classification (NCBI taxonomy): domain Eukaryota; kingdom Metazoa; phylum Chordata; class Aves; order Psittaciformes; family Psittacidae; genus Pezoporus; species Pezoporus flaviventris. Next base: position 30,925,855 of record NW_026892555.1, read on the forward strand.
CATGAGAAGTATTTTTTAGCTAATGTCTATTTTTGGAAGATTTTTAGCGGGTTTGCTCTAGTACCCTTTTATGTAGGAGAAACTGCATTGCAGTTAATGATTGTTCTTTTGAATGTAATTATTTGTGCCTTTGTACCATGAGTATTACAGTAATGACAGGAATGTTTTCCTAGGAAGGGCAAGTAACGTGGACAAGACATTAAACATGAAAAAAACGAACTACTTCCAAATTATACTTGACAAAATCAAAGGAAATAAAAAGAAGAAAAAAGCTATAATAGTATTAGAAAGATTTCCCTACGTTTTATTATTATGCACTTCATATGTTCTTCATCAGATGTTTTTCATATGAGTTCTACCCAGGGAAGCAGTTTACTTAAAAAAAAAAAAAAACAAAAAAAAAAACGGGGAAAAGAAACAGCCCAAAGTCAATTGAATTATCTGTTAAAAATCTCTTCAAGATTACACAGATGTGTAAAGGTTTTCTCAAAGACAAAAACTAAGTGGCCTGCTAACAGAAGCTCCCTAAATTGCATCAAAACTCAGTTTATATTCCCACAGATGTCTAACAAGCTGTGTATATGGTCTCGGATTATGGACTGGGAAAAATCAATAGCTTGCTGTCTCAAAGGCACCAATATAGATTATGAATCACAGCCAGGAAGTTGTCAGTGATCTCAGCTGCCAACAGTGCTTCAGTAAAGATATTTGCTAGCTCATATTCTTTTAATGCACACCTTTCATAACAGGTTACTTTTTGACACTAAAAAAAAAAAAGGAAAAGGAGGAAGTTTAGGCAAACCTACAGTAGATCAGAAAATAATAAGCATCCAATCTTATTTAAATAATCACATTTTACCAAACGGTTGAGGGTGTTTGTTAAGTTTTTGTTTGTTTGTTTGTTTACCAGAAGAAAGACCTCCCTGTTTAGCCCATAAATTATTTGTATATGATGAATCTAGTTCATTCACTTGTAGGAAGTAACAAAAGAACTAGGAGAAATGCACTGAAGGAAAGCAATGGCAGGATTTTTATTCTTTGACAATCATGCTGCAATACATGTAAGATTACCTCAAGGAATGAAGAGCCTTATAATATGAGGTAGCCTCTGGCATTGCAGCTGCATAAATTGTCCATGAAAACACTACACTGTTGCTGCTTTCAAAGTCCTACATTTAGTAAAATTACAGAACTAGTAAATAGAGAAGATTTTGTCCCACTTCATTCAATTCCAGAAATATTTCACTTAAATAATAGGTACAAACCCAATTAACTTCCTTCTTGTACTAAAAGTATATTTTGAGGTACTTTTGAATCTACTCTTAGGCATCTAACCTATAATGAAATTCCTTCTGAAGGCACAAACCGCTTTCCATTGTCTATGTAGAGAATGGAGTCTAGTTCTAAGTCTTCAATAAAATAACTATTTCTGTCCTCTAAATAATAATAATCATTAAAAAAAAAATCTCTCCATTTGTTGCTACACTAGAGTGCCTCTTTGAGTGAAGGCTCTGGGGTTTATCAAGTTATGACAGCTATAAGAACTCAAACATACTAATAAATCAATTCTGGGAAGATAAATCAAGTTAAGAGAAATCAGCTGTGGCAATTTAGGCTTCATGGAGAACAGCATCTAACCCAAAAGAAGTAAAGAAGTGATCATATTTAGATAAAAAATTTCCCATAGGCTTTGTTATTTGGAGACAGCACAGACCAGGAGTGAACACACAGGGAAACAGACACTACCTGTACTATCCATATTTCTTCAGTATTTTCTTCTTCTTGGATACCATATCACATCTGAAAGTCTTTTACAGTGTATTTTCTTCTTCTTGGATACGACATCACATCTGAACATCTTTTACAATGTTGAGCGCTAGAGATCATGAAGTTTATGGAAAAGACAATAAAGAACTTGTGAGTCTAGGTCTACATCTTTCCCTGATACATTTGCTGATTACAAATTGAATACTTCTGTAGAAACATTAATGGCCTGGGGACTTCTTTGTGGTTGATGGTATGTGTTGTAAAGTGACACACTGACAGCATAGTTTTTTAGAGTAAGGCTACCCGTAGAAAGTAAGGGACGATTGAAGAGACTGGTCTTGAAATGATTGATCCAACTGAAAGAGAAATATAGCAGGATATTTGTATTGTGGTTAACCAGTTCTCTAGAACTGCAGCTGTGATAACCTTCACAGATGTTCAACTCTAAGTACAAATGAAGCAAAACCAAAAAATAGTTTATGAGTTGACTTTTTGAGAAAGACACAAAAAACTGATGATAGAAATTGGATATATCTGCATAACTTTTTGCACTGCGGGAGGTGGAAGCAAATCAAGTGAAAATAATTAACAGTATGCAAATGAGAGAACCTTTTTGAAAGAGGAATTCAGAGTAACTTTTTTCATCAGCAACGCCCTTCAAGATTCTGGCCATCTTGTGTTTTATATCAACTAATTTAGCTGGGGGCATATTTCATCATCTCTTACACTTTAGCACTGACCAAAATTGTGATGATAAAAATCTTTCTAAATAAACTTAATCCTTTGTCTGTGTGTGAGACAATTCTGCCTCTCTTCTTTAGGACATTTTTTGATCCTAAAAATTCAAATTATTTGGTTTAACTATGAGTTAAATTAACAATTTAGGCTGAGAAATAATGTGGAAGAAATCAGAAGTGATGAAAATTTATTTTAGCATTTTTGAAGGAAACATTAAACTGATAAGAAAACTACTAATTTTCCACTTCTGAACATGGACACATACCACTGAAATTAGGAATTTTGCTTCAAATGAAATAACACCAATCAATTTTAAAAAATGTGTTCCACTTTTTTTGATCCTCCATGAACAAATATTATTTGCAATTCGTTAGAATAAAAGCAGCATTCTTAGTGATAATTGCAAGCATTTAAGCTAAAAATTGGTATTTTCAGCCCTCTTTTTGTTATATTACAAACTTTCAAGATACACAAGACGTGTGTTAATAAATTCTCTTTCGTTTCACTTCTTTGCTAGTGAAACAGTGTCGTGGTTTAAACCCAGTCAGGTAACTTGTTCACTCACTCCCAGTGAGTGGTGCCGAGCTGACAACAATCGAGGTCCGTGTCCCCCCCCCCACCGGGGTTCTCCCCCACTCCCGGAGGAACGGGGAGGAGGATCGAAAGAGTGCAACTCCCACGGGTTGAGACAAGAACAGTCCAGCAACCAATGTACACAAATCACCACCGCAACTATCAACTACAACAATGATAAGGGAAAATAACAAGGGAAGAGAATACAATACCACCGGCCAAGAAGATGAGTTCCACCCGGAAGCCCCGTGTCCTTCCGGGTAACTCCCAGTCACCCCCCACCCCGGCCATGACGTGCTGTGGTATGGAATACCTCCCTGGCTAGCCCGAGTCAGGCGCCCCATCTCTGCTTCCTCTCGGCTTCCCCTCCTCCCTGGCAGAGCATGAGCCTCACAAAGTCCTTGGTCAGGGTAAACATCACTTAGCAACAACTGAAAACATTGACTTCACCAACACTGTTCTCAGGTTGGAAGTCAAAACACAGCACTGCACCAGCTAGCACAAAGGAAAATAAAAACCAAACATGACTGCTACTGCTGAACCCAGGACAAACAGTTATATGGCTTTCTGGCAGGAAGAAACTTTCCTCTTCAGCTGTGGAATCTTTTTGGTTGCAAAAGACCTGTAAGAGCGTCAAATCCAACTGTTAACACTACCAAGTCCACCACCCAGCCACGTTCCTAAGTTCCACACCTACACGTCTAAATACCTCTGTGGATGGTGACTCCACCACTTCCCTGGGTAGCCTGTTCCAGTGCTTGACAACCCTTTTCATGAAGAATTTTTTCCCAGTATCCAATCTAAACATCCCCTTATGCAACTTGAGGCCATTTCCTCTTGTCCTATTGCTGGTTACTTGAGAGAAGAGACCAACCCTTGCCTTGCTACAACCTCCTTTCAGGTAGTTGTAGAGAACAATAAGAACTCCCCTGAGCCTTCTTTTCTCCAGGCTAAGCAACCCCAGTTCCCTCAACTGCTCCTTATAAGATTTGTTCTCTATACTCTTCACCAGCTTCATTCTTCTTCTTTGGACGTGCTGCAGCACTTGAATGTCTTTCCTGTAGCAAGTGACCCAAAACTGAACACAGTATTCAAGGTACAGCCTCATGAGTGCTGAGTATAGGTGGACAGTCACTGCCCTGCATCCTGCTGGAAACACTATTGTCTGGAACCTGCACTTAGTCTTGTTGAACCTCATATGATTGGCCTTGGCCCATTGATCTAGTCTTTCTGGATGCCCCTTGTAGAGCTTTCTAGCTCTCAAGCAGATCAATGTCCCTGCCCAACTTCATGTCAGCTGCAAACTTACTGAAGGAGCACTCTATCCCCTTGTCCAGATTATTGATAGATATTAAACAGAACTGGCACCAGTAGTGAGCCCTGAGCAGCACCACTTATGACCGACCACCAACTGGATTTAACCCCATTCACCACCACACTTTGGGCTGGCTATCCAGACATTTTTTTTCCCAGCAAAGAGCGTACCCATCCAAGCCATGAGCAGCCAGTTTCTCCAGGAAAATGCTGTGGGAAATGGTGTCAAAGGCTTTACTAAAATCTAGGTAGACAACATCCACAGCCTTTCCCACATCTACTAAGTGGGTCAGCTTGTCATAGAAGGAGGTGAGACTAGTCAAGCAGAATCTGCCTTTCATAAACCCATGCTGACTGGGCCTGATCACCTCATTGTACCTTACGTGCCACATGATGGCACTCGGGATGATCTGCTACATAACTTTCCATGGCACTGAGGTCACACTGACAGGCTTGTAAGTGCCCTTGATCCTCCTTCTGGCCCTTCCCATAGATGGGTGTCACATTTGCCAAGTTCTAGTTCACTGGGACTTCCTTGGTTAGGCAGGATTGCTGATAAATGCTTGAAAGCAGCTTGGTGAGCTCTCCTAACAGCTCCCTCCATATCCTTGGGTGGATCCCACCCAGCCTTATAGAACTTTATGTGTCTAAGTGGTGTAGCATATCACTGACCATTTCCCCTTGGGTTATGAGGCCTTTATTCTTCTCTCTGTCCCTGTCTTCCAGCTCAGGGGGCTACGTACCTGAGAATTGGTCTGACTATTAAAGACTGAGGCAAAGAGGACATTAAGTATGTCAGCCTTTTCCTCATCCATGTTTCCCCCACATCCAATAAAGGGTGGAGATTCTCCTTAGCCCCCCTTTTGTTGCTAACATTTATAGAAACAGGTTTTATTGTATTTTATGTCAGTAGCCCCATTAAGTTGTAGCTGGGATTTGGCTCTTCTAGTTTTCCCCCTGTATAACCCTGTGACATCCTTGTAGTACTCATGAGTTGCTTACCCTTTCTTCTCTGTTGTTTTTTGGTTTTTTTTCCTGAGTTCCACTCCTTATTCAGCCAGGCCAGTCTTCTTCCTACTGGTTCGTCTTTCAGCACAGGATGGCCTTTCAGATTTCCTTCTTGAACAGTGTCCAGCCTTCCTGGACTCCTTTGCCTTTCAAAACTGCCTCCCAAGGGACTTTGTTGACCAGACTTCAAAATAGGGCACAGTCTGCCCTCTGGAAGTCCGAGGTAGCAGTTCCACTGACCACTCCTTTGTCTTCAAGGATCAAAAGCTCTATAATTTCATGATCGCTATGCCCAAGATGGCCTCCAACCACCACACCACCCACAAGTCCTTCTGCGTTCATGAACAAGAAGTCCAGCAGGGCACCTTCCCTAGCTTTCTCACTCACCAGCTGTGTTAGGAATTTCCTAGACTGCTTCCTCTCAACTGTATTGTATTTCTAGATATTTGGTAAGTTAAATTCTCACATGAGAACAAGGGCAAGTGATTGTGAGAGTTCTCCCAGCTCCTTATGGGATATTTTTGCTGCCTTTTCATCCTGGTTGGGTGGTCAGTAACAGACTCCCACCATGATATCTGCCTTGCTGGCACTCCCCCTAATTCTTACCTGTAACACTCAACCCTATAGTCACCATCATTAAGCTCTAGACAATATAAGCACCCCTTAACATACAGGGCTGCCTCACCACCTCTCCTTCCTTGCCTATCCCTCTGAAGAGTTCATAGCCATCCATTGCAGCACTGTGGTTGTGCAAGTCATCCCATGATGTTTCCATGATTTCAACTGTATCAATTTTCCAGCTGCACAACATCTTCCATCTCCTCCTGTTTGCTCCCCACACTGCATGCATTAATATAGATGCACTTCAGTTGGGGTATTGATCCTGCCACCTGTTCTGGGGGAGAAGCCTTAATTCATATGTGACCATTCAGAGGTACCTTGAAGGTGCTTGAAGGATGAGCTATGTACGTGTCCAGATTAAACACCGGGGCCTGTCGGCACTGCCAACCCTGTCTGTCCTTGTACGGCACCCTGCGGCCTTCCCCACACTGCCCATGACCCATGACCTTATTTCAGCCAAGCCTGGACCCCTCAGTCCCTGTGATTCACAGACGTTCAACTTTTCAGATAGTGTCATTACATCCACACTGTGTAAGATCTTTGCTAAATTGGGAAAAATCTTGTTAAGAGACTTTCAATTGAATGGGACTTCATGTTTTGTTGGAACAGGAAATGTAGTCACTAATAACTAAAACTCTCCATCTTGCTACATATAATAATAACCACAAGATTTTCAAGTTTGACAACACCGCATTAGCATAAACACTTCATGCAGAAGAGACATCAGTAATTATGCAGCTGGACTGAATGTCTTTCCCAAGGAGCTACCACTTTATGCAACTGTCATTGCAGAGCACCTCACTAGACATGAGGCAGTAGAAGATTATCCATCCTTCAAACACTGAGGCAGTGTACCTGAAAGAAGTGCTACAACCTAGGAAAGACTTGACTCCATTCTCCTCAAGTTTCTGAATCTAGTACCTACATGATTAGGATTATATGAGTCTAGGCCTCTTGGTCTACAATACACTTGGGTGTTTCTTAGGACTTTCTTCACCTACTTCAGGCTCCTACTTGAAGGAGCAGAATGTATAGTAAAGAAGTAGCTGGAATTGGTAGAGTATATGAATGTCTTCAAATGAATTGCTAGCATGGGTGTCCCATTATGAGGCTTACTATTTTACTACGCTGAACAGCAAAATATTAATAATATACATATTTAGGTATACATTTTACCATTGATCAAGTCTATCTTGCATTCTAACACAGTGATGAGAATAGTCACCAGATCTAATTTGCATTTGTTCGTTGCAGTTCAGTCTCTTTTGAATAGAAAGAAACACACGTTCCTCTAATATTTCTCTGAAATGAATACAAAAGATGGATTTTTTTTTTTGTGTGTGTCTATTCCTCATTTTTACCTCTATGGTGGTTTTGGTTTTGAGGGTTTTTTTTCTTTTTTTTTTTTTTAGTGTGATGTCTTCAAACTCTTTCAAAAGCTTTCAATTAAAGAAGACCCTAAACTCTTTAGATCTATGATGCTGAACGTTTCATTTCATAATATGGGGGTAAAAGCATAATTTATACTGCATTTGGAACATTTAAGTGTGCTAAATAATTAAGCTATTAAGCTACCCTAAAAAACATAACGACGCAGCAAAGAATGCACTTGGTACTCGGTGTGCTGTGAGGTACTGAACTGCTTGTACAGTAAAATGTTTTTTGGTTAGTTGTTTGGTTCTGTGGGTGGGTTTTTTGGTAGCAAAGATAACCAGCATATATGCCTACTACTGTTTAAGAGTAAGAAAGAGAAGAATGAACACTATAGACAGAAACTGTATGGAGTATTTTATCTTCTGATGATGTACAGCATTCATTCTGCATGATCCAGTGGTGGGTTGTCGATCATATTAAATTGTGACATAAAGACCAGATATTCTTTTAAAAGATAATTTTTATCAAAAATTTAATTTATGGTTCTGATTCTAAAATCCCTGCACAAGAATTGCTATGCTCTTATGTACAATAGTACCGAATTCTTTGTATTAAAAGTCTATGTATCAAAAGAAATCCTCACTTCATACAGCTTGGTTAGAAATTACTTTTCAGAATTGATGCTTCTTCTGAAGGAAAACGGTGTCATTACTATCTTTTTTGCCCTGTCTTGATATTTTCTGCATTTTAATTTTGCCTCTCCTCATTTCAAATGTCTATCTAAAAATACAAGGATAATTTAACCCACAGACAGTTAGGGGATAATTTAGGGCAATTTTTCACTAGTATAAAACAGATGGAATTTGCATTAGTACATCTTTATTAAACATCTTGCTGCTGATGATAGGACTGATGGGAATGGAACAAAGGGTGTGCTGTAGTTTCATCTTCCATAAAGAGGTTCCACAGAAATCTTTATCTCTACCTTATGCAATTTAAGATAGAGTTATATTTTTTTTGCAACTTGTAGCAAATTTCAAGAGAGTAAGAGGTCACAAGAAGCTTTGAAAGACTTTCTTCACTGCATCCATAGATCAGATGTAGCTGAGTATTGGACACATTTTTTTTTCCTCAAGTGCTTCATGCACTATTTCTGTTGGTTTTCTACTGGAAGAGCTGGGTTTATGCCGTCACAATGACAATGACAGTGGATGAAAGGATACTTTATGCAACTCAAGCCTTAAAAAGTAGAATCCCCATTTTCATCACAACAATAGTATTAATAGAGAAAGACAAACAAGTCGAGAGAATATATGTTGGAAATCTCTGATTAGTGTTTTACAATGTGTCTATGATGGGACTGCATTGTTTCCAAATGTCATCGTAGCATTTTTTTCATACTGGGCTATTTGTAAGCCAACAAGCTTACAATCACTTTGTCAACTAAACTACAATATCTAATACAAAATTACCCAAACCAAAAATACCTAACAGAAATATATTTCTCTTGGAAAGAGTTTGTCATGCTTGTCATTCTTCTAAGTGGTCATGCATTTCTGAAAATATCCCATTAGAGAACTCCAGAATGCTAAGTATGGAGAAAACTAAGTATGAAGAAGCTAAGCCTGACTAGGAGAAAGCTTTAAAAAAGAATGCCTTTTTGATGCTATTATAATCACCTCAGAAGACTGTGCCTATTGATGCAAACTTAACTGTATTTAGTAATCTAATGAAATAAAAATTAAACCCTTAAAATATTTTTTCAAGAAATGAGAATGTTGTTAATAATTAAAGCTAAGTAATTGGCTTCAGCTAAAGGTTTTGTTTTCTTAAAAATGGAAAATAAAAATGGTATTAAAAGATTCTCCAGAACTACTTAGAAACAAAAGAAAACTGAATAAATTTCCACTAACTCTGTTGTTGTATAACTAATTTCACAAAGAATTTAAATAGACTATTGACTTTTTTCTGGTCAGAGAATACGCATTGTAAATTTCCCTTCTAATTTTCAGATGACCAGAAAGAAAAAAGTTCAAAATACTTTTTAGCTTTCAGAGATATAGTTTTTTTTCCTCCCCTGTGCTTCAATTTTCTAGAGGTCAGAGTACTGAGTCTTTCTTCTTTATCCTTCAGCTACCTATCTAAATATTTTTCTGATGTATTCTGTGGTGTAGTCATAGAATCATAGAAGAGTTAGGGTTGGAAAGGACCTTAAGATCATCTAGCTCCAACCCCCCTGCCACCGGCAGGGACACCTCACACTAAACCATGCCACCCAAGGCTTCCTCCAGCTGAGCCTTGAACACTGCCAGGGATGGAGCATTCACAACTTCCCTGGGCAACCTATTCCAGTGCCTCACCACCCTCACAGTAAAGAACTTCCTCCTTATATCCAATCTAAACTTCCCCTGTTTAAGTTTTAACCCATTACCCTTTGTCCTGTCACTACAGTCCCTAATGAAGAGACCTTCTCCAGCATCCCTATAGGCTCCCTTCAGATCCTGAAAGGCTGCTATGAAGTCTCCACGCAGCCTTCTCTTCTCCAGGCTGAACAGCCCCAACTTTCTCAGCCTGTCTTCATACAGGAGGTGCTCCAGTCCCCTGATCATCTTTGTGGCTCTCCTCTGGACTTGTTGCAACAGTTCCATGTCCTGTTTATGTTGAGGACACCAGAACTGTACACAATACTCCAGGTGAGGTCTCACAAGAGCAGAGTAGAGGGGCAGGATCACCTCCTTCAACCTGTTGGTCACACTCCTTTTGATGCAGCCCAGCATAGGTTGGCTTTTTGGGCTGTGAGCTCACACTACCGGCTCATATTCATTTTCTCATCAACCAACACCCCCAAGTCTTTCTCCGCAGTGCTGCTCTGAATCTCTTCTCTTCCCAACCTGTAGCTGTGCCTGGGATTGCTCTGACCCAGGTGTAGGACCTTGCACTTGGCATGGTTAAACTTCATGAGGTTGGCATCAGCCCACCTCACAAGTGTGTCAAGGTCCCTCTGGATGGCGTTCTTCCCTCCAGGGTATCAACCAAACCACACAGCTTGGTGTCATCGGCAAACTTGCTGAGGGCGCACTCAATCCCACTGTGTATGTCACTGACAAAGATGTTGAACAAGATCGGTCCCAACACCGATCCCTGAGGGACATCACTCATTACTGGTCTCCAGCTGGACACTGAGCCATTGACCACAACATTTTGCATGCAGCCATCCAGCCAGTTCTTTATCCACCGAGTGGTCCATCCATCAAATTGATGTCTCTTCAATTTAGAGACAAGGATGTCGTGTGGGACAGTGTCAAACGCTTTACACAAGTCCAGGTAGATGATGTCAACTGCTCTACCCCTGTCCCTCTGTTCTGTAGCTCCATCACAGAAGGCCACCAAATTGGTCAGGCAGGATTTCCCCTTAGTGAAGCCATGCTGGCTGTCACCAAGCACCTTGTTGATTTTCATGTGCCTTAGCATGCCATCCAGGAGAATCTGCTCCAAGATTTTGCCAGGCACAGAGGTGAGACTGACTGCTCTGTAATTCCCTGGGTCCTACTCAGGAGCAACGCTGTCAGTTTTTCTTTAAAACATGTAACATTAAAAGTGTGTAAAGATTCTGCCAGTATAGCTGTAGTAAGCTCTGTGTCTAGCAACAAAATAATTGTGCATGGGAATGCCAAAGGATTTTGTGATCATGAATTTTAAAGGTGTTTTTTTCAGGTTCTTCTTGAAAATGTCTATTGAATGACTATAAGTATTTTAAATTAATGATGTTATGCATTTGTCAGGGAGCTCTGATTCTCATTGGTAAAATAACTGATAAAGGTTTATTAAAATGAGAACAAATTCAGCAATTTGATATCATGAATTATTTAATCAGCTATAACTTTATTAATTTGAAGTTGAGATAATGAAAGTGAGTTATTTCAAGCTCCATGACATATCACTCTACAGAATCTGTTTCAGAAATACAAGCAAGACATTACAGCTTGCACTACACTGTATGTCCAAAGACAATTACAAGCCACCTCTTGGCTTTTAACATTATAACTTTGTATAAAGGTATAAGAACATAAAAGAAAATGTAAGTATTTATTAATTCTTGTTTTGAATATTCGAAGGTTTCCTTTTCAAAATTAAGAAGATACACAGAATTTTATTTTGTGAATTAGCTCCCACATCTTCTATATATTGCAATTTAGTTCTCAATGCATTCATCTTCATTAACATTTTATTACATTGTTTTGAACCAAATTTCCTTACTGCCTGTACTTACTCTGCTTTTATTCATATCACAGAGTGGTCTCAAATAGCATAAACTAAAGTTGTTTTGGATAAAATCCAACTGGAAGATACACTTCAGAAAGCACCTAGCAAACTCCAATACCAGTCCTTGGTACCACCAGGGGCTATTTTGAAATCAAATTCTCTGAAATCTGTCCAGTATGAAAGCTGAGTCCTTGAAACCACTGCTTCATTCTAACAATTCTTTCCCATTAAGCAAAATCATTTGATAATATAAACATAGCATACTAGAGGTTTTCTGCAAGATTTAAGGAGAAGAATGCAACCCAGAAAGCCACAATAATGGTCTGGTTTTCACTTTTTGGTGATAGCTTTGGGTTTTAATCATTATAGTAAGAAGAGAATTCTCTTGTAGGAAAATTTTCATCTGATGTAAGGTACAAAAGTGGGATTTCTGAACTCATTTGAACTGATGTTCTGCATTGTAATGAACTTTACATTAAACTACATTCCAGAGGGAAAAAGCACTGTTCCTCCTGACAATATTACTCAAACTCAAACTAGGCAGCCTATGTTCTGGAATCTGGATGACTCCTTATGATGATAATGAAAGCAACATCTAAGACAGAGCCAGCTGATGTTCTTCAGTCTTTGCACTATGAACAAATGATTTGTCTTTAGGCAGAAGCTAACAGAAAATCCCAAAGTATTATGCTAATAAGGTAATAAACATAATAATACTAAAACAAGCAAGCAAACAAATAAAAAAGGGAAAGACAGATTGATTTCTGTAGGACCAGAAGGGCTACTATTTTGGGAAATCTGGATAAGCAGTTCCCATAAAAATAAAAATGACCAGAAAGGGATGAACTTTAAACCTTTCTAGCTTTTCCCCTCTTCACAAAAGGCAAGCTTTCACAAATCCAGCACATTAGCTAAACTTTTAAGGCTGAAGTTGCAACTAACACAGTTTCCAATATCTTGGATCATTTCAAGGTTGTTCATATACCAATAAAATGATTTTTCCACTGTACCATGTAGGCTTACCTTGAATGATAAAGGGTAAGATTAGCATAGGATTTCTCTTCAAGACCCCACTTGGCTGAGATAATATGTTTGAATTACTCAGACTGAACTTACCTTGAATGAAACTACAGAAAGAGAAAAAATAACCCCAAACAACAAACCACTAGCTGTACAGTGACCTCAGGAAGAGCACATGTATATCAACAGTTTGGAGCACAGTGCCAGACTCTTCACTGTGCTGCATACTGGAAGGACAAGAAACAGCCAGGCTAAACAGAAACAAAAAAAACCCTTCTTCCTCATGAGTACAATCAAGCACTGGAACTGATTTGGGCAGTCATTATCATTGGACATTTAGATCTGACTAGATAAAACCATGAGCAACCAAGTCTGATCTCACAACTGACCTTGCTTTGAGCACAAGGGTGGACTAGCTACTTCTTGAAGTCACTTCTAACCTGAAAAATTTTATGAACCTATGATGCCATAATATGTTATTGTATTGCAAATAGCTAAACCCCTACTGAATTACTGATCTACCATTTTAACAGTGCTTGCTCTCCAGTCTGTCCTCCTCATTGCAACAGACCAGCTAGATCCAACTTAAATAAACACTTAACTTATGCTGGAGAATTTTGTGGGCACATAGCTTCATCGTCCATTTCAAGCTGTCATTCCTATTCATCAGTCTGTACTATTAGGTGCATACTTATTTTTATGCATATGAATACTCTCATGTGGAAAGAGTAGGCCTATTCATAAAAAATTAAATACTACAATAAGATTATACAGACTCATAGCCTAAATAAACACCCTAGAAAGAACAGAACAATGAAAACTATGTCTGAAGAGGTTTTGTTGATTTTTAAAATGTAAGTCTTTCCTGGTTTTAATCATTCTCATAGTATTTTAACTCAGAGTACTTTTATGAATCACTATAATTATTATAAAAGCTACTCATTATCTGCTTTTTATACTTTAACACTGTGTTCTTCAAGGTGCAAAAAATGAAGATCTCAGGTACTACTGCACAATTAGTTTAATTCTATACACAGAATGGAGTCTTATATATGAAAATTTCCCCAGCCAATATGAACTATTTTGTACTTCTGCTTACTAGGTCCAAACTCGCAGTTTTATTGTAGTGAGAGAAATACCAAAGAGACCTAGCTCTTATCACAACAGAAATGACTGTTTCTAATAATAGTGTAGCTGTATATGTCATGCATGCACATATACAAGCATATATATGTACATGTAACCATGCAGTTTTCAATGTTGATCCACTTCTGCAATGCTCTAATGCTGTTTTCTTAAAATTGGGACTGTTAAGATCATATGCACAATGATTTAGTATGCCATGCATGGTCTTTCTTCTGCCTTTGTAAAGTTTTAGAGGACCCTGACTTTGTGCAATTTTCTTTGATGCCAATTTAAAGGACTCCACAGTAAAAGGCATCAGGAAAATCAGCTACACTGACATTACAGAATAATGTATTATGTATAGTTTCCCTAGAAAGGAAAGTAAGGGAAGGAAAGAAATGAGTAACATCCTTGTCTCTAAATTGGAGAGACATCAATTTAATGGATGGACCACTCGGTGGATAAAGAACTGGCTGGATGGCTGCACGCAAAGTGTTGTGGTCAATGGCTCAATGTCTGGCTGGAGACCAGTAACAAGTGGGGTCCCTCAGGGATCGGTGTTGGGACCGATCTTGTTCAACATCTTCGTCGCTGACATACACAGTGGGATTGAGTGCTCCCTCAGCATGTTTGCCGATGACACCAAGCTGTGTGGTTTGGTTGATACCCTGGAGGAAAGAACGCCATCCAGAGGGACCTTGACACACTTGTGAGGTGGGCTGATGCCAACCTCATGAAGTTTAACCATGCCAAGCTCAAGGTCCTACACCTGGGTCAGAGCAATCCCAGGCACAATTACAGGTTGGGCAGAGAAGAGATTCAGAGCAGCACTGCGGAGAAAGACTTGGGGGTGCTGGTTGATGAGAAAATGAACATGAGCCGGTAGTGTGAGTTCTCAGCCCAGAAAGCCAACCTATGCTGGGCTGCATCAAAAGGAGTGTCACCAGCAGGTTGAAGGAGGTGATCCTGCCCCTCTACTCTGCTCTTGTGAGACCTCACCTGGAGTACTGTGTGCAGTTCTGGTGTCCTCAACATAAACAGGACATGGAACTGTTGCAACAAGTCCAGAGGAGAACCACAAAGATGATCAGGGGACTGGAGCCCCTCCTGTATGAAGATAGGCTGAGAAAGTTGGGGCTGTTCAGCCTGGAGAAGAGAAGGCTGCGTGGAGACCTCACAGCAGCCTTCCAGGATCTGAAGGGAGCCTATAGGGATGCTGGAGAGGGACTCTTCATTAGGGACTGTAGTGACAGGACAAAGGGTAATGGGTTCAAACTTAAACAGGGGAAGTTTAGGTTGGATATAAGGAGGAAGTTCTTTACTGTGAGGGTGGTGAGGCACTGGAATGGGTTGCCCAGGGAAGTTGTGAATGCTCCATCCCTGGCAGAGTTCAAGGCTCAGCTGGAGGAAGCCTTGGGTGATATGGTTTAGTGTGAGGTGTCCCAGCCCATGGCAGGGGGGTTGGAAGTAGATGATCTTAAGGTCCTTTCCAACCCTAACTTTTATATGATTCTATGATTCTATGAAATGGAAAGGAAGGGAAGAGTAAAGGATATCATAGAGAGTCTAAAATGTCATGAGGCAACTGTGCTTTTGTACCTGAATCACTCTCCTTACTTCCAAAGTCATAAGAAAATCGTTTGAAAGAAGCAAACAAATCTTTCTATATATGTTTTTATGATTAAAGAATGTTGTAGCAAGCAGGAGCAAGCACTTCAGGGCAGAAAAGACAGAATCAGGTTAATCATGAGCAATTTCATACTTTATTTTGAGGTCTTTGCATGCACAAGCAACCAGTCTCTCATTAACGCAATAAAGTATTTTATTTCAAATTCACGTACATTTGTCTATTTTGTGGTTGTGTTAAGGCTTCACATTTCTTCAGTAACAGTATCATATTGTGCAAACACAAGTAATGAGTAACAAGATTCTGTCATATTCAAGATATACTTTATTACATTCAAAGAAAGGCACTATGTATTTACAGTGTCAGCAGGTGTACTTCAAGGTGTGAGATAGTTAACTATGAAACTAATTGAAGTGCACATCATGTACAATGTAACTTTCTATTAATAACTAGGAAAGGAAGTAGACAGAAAATGGGATAAAAGTGCATCCTGGGTTCATCAGAGATGGATCATGAAAGACTAACCCAATAGCATTCTTGATAACTGATTCTCCAGACAAGAGAAATTCACTAGATCTAATCTGTCATGACTTCAGAAAAGCTTTTGGTACATTGTCACTTTCAAAATTCTTTGTTTTGAAAGATAGGAAGGATTTGTTTTGAAGGATTTTGGTAAGGATGGGACCTAGTACAGGAGCTGTAAGGTGTCTCTAGGGGCTTCACCTGCATGGTTTTTAAAACACTTCCAGGGATGGTGATTCCAGCTCTTCCTGGGCAGCCTGTTCCGATGCCTGTATGTGAAGAATTTTTTCCTAATATCCAATCTAGATCTCCCCTGGCCGTTACCTCTTGTCCTATCACTTATTACTTGGGAGAAGAGATGACCCCCACCTCACTACAACAACCTCTCAGAGAGTTGTAGAGAACAATATGGTCCCCACTCAGCCTTCTCTTCTCCAGACTAAACAACCCCAGTTCCCTCAGCCATTTCTCATAAGACTTACTCTCCAGACCCTTCACCAGCTTTGCTACCCTTTCCGGAGCTCGGTTCAGCAACTCAATCTCTCTCTTGTAGTGAGGGGCCCAGAACTAAACACAGAATTCAAGGTGCAGCCTCACAAGTGCTGAGTACAAGGAGATGAACACTTCCTTGTCCCTGCTGGCTACACTATTTCTGATACAGGCCAGGGTACTGTTTTCCTTCTTCTTCCCCTGGGCACAAGTTGGCTCACTCTCAGCTGCCCATCAATCAGCACCCACAGGTCCTTTTCCGCTGAGCAGCTTTTCAGCCACTCTTCCCCAAGCCTGTAACATTGCATGGGGTTGTTGTGGTCCAGATGCAGGACCCAGCACTGAGCCTTGTTGAATCTCATACAGCTGGCCCTGGCCCATCAATCCAGTCTGTCCAGATCCCTCTGCAGAGCCTCCCTGTCCTCCAGAAGATCAAAACTCCCACCCAACTTACCGAGCCAGATTTCTGAAGGTATGCTCAATCCTCTCATCCAGATCATCAATGAAGATATTAAACAACAGTGGCCCTAACACTGAGCCCTGAGGGACACCACTAATGACCAGTGACTAACTAGATGTGATGTGATTTACCACCGCTCTTTAGGCTTGGCCATCCAGACAGTTTCCAACCCAGCAAAGAATACACCTATCTAGGCCATGATCTGTCAATTTCTCCAGGAGGATGCTGTGGGAGACAGCAACAAATGGTTTACTTAAGTCCATACAGACAATGTCCACAGACTTTCCCTCATCAACCAGGAGGGCCACTTTATTGTAGAAACAGATCAGGTTGGTCAGGCAGGACCTGCCTTTTATAAACTCATGCTGACTGGGCCCGATTACTCCTTTTTCCAGCATCTGCTCCATGACCTGCCCTGACACTGAGGTCAGGCTGACAGGCCTGTATTTTTGAGGGTCTTCCTTCCTGCTCTTTTTGTAGAGAAGTGTCACATTGGCCAACCTCCAATCCTCTGGGACCTGCCCACTAGACCAGGAAGTGTCTCTAGAGGAGCTTGATAGGATGAAGTGTCAACTAACTATTCCTCAAAAAATAGACCTTCATTCTACCTGGATTTCAGTTTAATATTTTCTTTCTTTAACCCCAGACAGCAATTAAGTACCAGAAAGCACTATTTTAGCACTTCCTCCCTCTGTGGAATGGGTGAGAGAATCAAAATAGTAAAAGTGAGAAAACTTGTGGATTGAGATAAAGACTTTCATAGCTAAAGCAAAAGGCACGCACACAAGCAAAACAAAATGAGGAATTAATTTACTGCTTCCCATCACAGGCATTTGTTGAGCATGTCCCCAGGAAAGTGGGGCTGCATCAGGTGTAACAGTTACTTGGGAAGACAAACACAACCACTCTGAGCATCAGCCCCCCCCCCCCCCCCCCCCCTTCTTCTTCCCTCAGGTTTATATGCTGAGTATGATGTTATATGGTATGGAATATCCCTCTGGTCATTTGGGCTCAGCTGTTCAGACTCTGTTCTGTCCCATTTTTTTTTGCAGCCTCGGCCTGCTCGCTGTTGGAGTGGTGTGAGGAACAAAAAAGGCCTTGATTCTCTACAAGCACTGCTCAGCAGTAACTGAAACATTCCTGTGTTATTCACACCGTTTCCGGCACAAATCCAGAATAAGCCCCATACCAGCTACTATGAAGAAAATTAACTATATACTCCAGCCAAATGCAGCACAAATATATTTCAGGAGTACTCAGCTTACTTCATATTCTCATACCACTTCCCTGATACTATACATCAATCTATATTATACAGTTTCATTTTTTACGTGACAAATGGGATTGTTTGTAGAGCTATTTGTAACTGTGCAAAGATACAGATTGATTCTCTTTAACTTTATTATATCTTTATGGAATAGTGAGTTGATTATTAGATCATAATTGCCAGCTTCCATCTTGATGACTAAATTCCCCATGTAATCTTAGATAAATACTAGGTTAACAGATCCAAACAAGTCATGACTTTACTCATGCATAATGCTGTAACTTCCATTCCACAGTGTCCCACTTCTTGTTATCATAGCAGCTGCTATTGATTTATTGAGCTTTTTCATAGCCAATGTTTAGACTTCTAAACCATGCTGACAAAATTTGTGTATACCCACAGTAGAACAGAAAGAAAGGTTACTGAAACAAAAATCTAGCAACAGAATGAACAACTTAACAATTTTTCCTTTGTATGAACATATTTTTTCTAATGCTTGTACTAATCCAGTACAGTATCTATCAGTGTTTAAAATGCAGCCTCTACAGTTCTCAAGTGTTTGTCATAAACTATTATTTCTTCTCAGATGACTCAAAAATTTTTTACTATTATCATCAGTCAGGACAATTCAATAAAGAAATGTGATACTCATTTTAAGTATTTAAACATACAACCTCTGGCTTTTAATATGAAGCTTTTTTTTTTTTATTTTTTGCTTTTTAAATGGGAGTGGTGAACAAACCTTTCATTGCTTTTTAGATGTTTTAGAAGATTAAAACTGTTCTCTGGGATCTTCCTATCTTTAGCTACAGTGGTGTTTATTATCTTTGTACAATGCCTAAGGTATGTAATGTATTTCACAAAAGTCTGGAAAGACAAAGGCCCTGTTCACAGAATTTTGCAGTCTTTCATTCCAGACTTAATAAGACACTGAGCGGTAAACAAAGCAAATACTTGCAAAATTATATGTTTGCAACAATAATTGTTTCCTTTAAATAGCAAAATAACAACACAGCAACAGTATTGTTATTTTTAAAAGTAGCAATACTTACTTCAGTACCAAATTTGACTTGATTTGTCTCTCTAGATATTTACTATTATGAATGTAGGACACTGCAAAATAACACGGGGTGGTCAAGTTCTCTTCAGTGATGATTACAGGTATTTTAATGATGACCACCAAGCATGCAACATGCTGCTAGTCTAACTCCTTTTATGATAAAATTATCTGTATTCATTATAGTCTTATTGGAAGACATCAACAGAAAGCACATGAAAAAGTAGCTAATTTGGAATGACTAGAAGTTGTCTTCCTAACCTTACTGTAAAATAAATTTCCTGAGGCAAGGTAGGAAAATTTGCAAGAATATCTACATTGTATGTATTATTTAAAAAAATATAGCATTTCAGACTTGAGCACTTTAGCACAACGTTAGTGTAGCACTGAGGAAGTGATTTATAAGTCTGGTACAAAACTCAGCAATTCTTCCATTTCTGAATTTTCAGAAATCTCACGTGTCCATTCAAAGCATTATTGCATTTTTTCAAATCAGTTTAATGACCCTGCCTCAGATATCTAAAGGCTTAACCTTTTATTCCCCTGAAATAATGTATTTTTAAAAAAATAAGAAATCTTAAGTCACCCTATTACCACTACCACTAACAAATCTATTATTCCTATTAAAGAATACAAACAAACTAGAAAAAAAAAAAACAACAAAAAACCTCCTTGAAATAACTAGCTATGGAATATCAATTTATAGCACACATACATGTTTTAATAATGATTTTTTTCCTGAAAATTACATATGAGTATATGCTTATGACATTACACAGAACTAAATATATATATATATGCTGCTCGACATGGCTAAGTTAAAGTAGCTATAAGAACGTGATACATTTTTAAAATAGACACAAACCATTCTATTGCTTTTATACAGCAAGTTGTCAGAGAGTGACTGTTAGGGCCACAACCCATACCACATGCACCACCTGGAGCAGGTGAGGGAGGAGGTAGAATTATTGGTAATGAAGGAGTGAAGTTGAATCTGGGAAGATAGGGGTGAGATGCAGAAGGCATTTTTAGCTCTTCGTTCCCCACCACCCAACTCTATTTTTAATGAACAATAAACTAGATTAATTTTCCCAAGTCAAGTGGATTTTGACCATGACAGTAATTGATAACTTCCTGTCTTTATCTTCACCCATGAGCTTTTCCATCTTACTTACTCCCACCATGTCCTGTTTAGGAAGGGGAATGAGAGAACATCTGGGTGGGCATCTGGCAGCCAGCCAAGGTAAACCCACCACAACCACTCATTAATTCAATGTGAACAAGTTATTATGGCTTCTGTATACAATGATACACAACCACAACATGATGTGAGCTCTCTGAGGAACTCTGTAGTTATAAGTCTTATCGCTTGAGTTTCCTTCGTTTGTGCATTTCATTCTAATGTCTTGCATACAATGATAATCAAATTAGGGAGATTCTGTAACAGTACCTTGATCATTTTCATTGCCCTTTCTCAAATTGAGAAATTACATTTTCTATTCTGCATTAAAATGATAGAGTTGCGACTGATAATTTAAAAGATTTAATACAAGATCTTGCAGTTCCGTATGGTAGCTCTTTGAGATTTTTACAATGACATCATGCAATCTGATTTGATTTTAGTTCATTAAACTGCTAGAGCTTTTTTCTGCTTCAGATGCTTGAATTTTCCTTTGTGTTTTCTTAATTCACTAGTGACCCTCTAATCTTTTTCACATTCAGCACTGACACACCCATTGAAAACTGAAGCAAGTTCTTAACGCAGTTTGTGGGACAGATTTAGGTATTATTTTCAATACAGATTCAGTACCACTACTCTCTTTGTTTCTCTTTTAATTCAAATGGATGAATAACTGTTATTTTTTTGTCTTTGTTTTATATCCTGTGCAAGATCTAACACTAATTATATATGACAGTTTTTATGTTAAACCTGTGTATCCTGATGTTTAAACTTCTTTTTATTCCTGGTTCATTCTCTTTTAACAATCTTGAGATGACTGGTCTCCAGTTAGATCCAGATGTATCTCCTTGTATTTTCTGCTCTTGCTTATGACTCAGACTTAAGCATGTCCTAGTAGATAATTCGTAATCTGAGTCTGTCAGACAATCCTCCTTCTGAAAGTCCCTATATTCCTCCAGGAAGGCGGCTTTGAGACAAAGTAGAATATGAAATCTGCCACTTACATAAGTGTTTCCATTGGCTGCTATGTATCTCTCTCAAAAAAAAAGGTGCAAATATAGGAGAAGCTAAGAGTAACCTTTGACTGCAATGAATAAGGAATACTGTTACTATTAACATCCTGGATGTAGAAAGCTTAAGACTTCTCCATGTCCTAAAGAACTTTAAATAAGCCATTGGCTTGTTTGCATGTCAAATGGAAGAAAATTTATTCAGAACATTCACAATGTTAATGTATTATGTTCAATAACTCAGGAACTGACAGACAGGTAACAATTCTTAAGATAATTCCTTAACTGATTTGCAAAATGATGACTGGAATGTTAAATGCACCTTTTGTTATTCTGTCACTTTGAAAATTTTGTGCAGAACTTCAGTTCTCGTACCCCAAGTTTGCCAGGTGTTTTTTATCATGTTTAGTTTGGAATATGAGCAGATTAGAACCCTCGTTTCATGCAGCATAAAAATGCCTTTTATAACTGCATCTTTATGTAACCTGCATTATGGTGGTGTGTCTACGAATCAGAATGTATTCCCCTGACTGCAGAAAATAATAAGAAAATTAAAGAGTATTAGGATTTTTTTAATGCAGCTTAGCAACTCAAATATTAAAGGCAAAAAGCCTTTCAAATTTAAGAACACAGGCCTGGGAGGGATCACTGAGATCATCAATTTCAGGCCGCTAGTATTCCAGGAAACCACATCATATAATCCTTTTCATAACCTTATTAAATTCCATTTAAAATGCAGTTCATTATTTTTGCCACCACTACTGTACCAGGACCTCACTGCATTGATAGCTGGAAACCTTACTGATTGCAGCTACTGAGTGTGGCAGAACACTGGGCATAAAAGCACAGAAAAGTTTTCTTTTTATTTCTCTACAAATCTCTAAATAAATGTCAGAGTTCAGTTGGACTGGGTATGATGAATGTTGAGCGGGCAGTGCCCAGGAATCAAATGTGGCTCACCATATCTTATCTTTATATTTGTGAGGAGAAAATTAAAAATTATACTTACAAGTACTTAGTATTTTCTGAACTGTAAAGATACACTGTTAATCTAATTCTAAGACTTCTGTTTTTTTTTTTTTAGTTTTAAACCTTCAGACTCTGTGTTACAGATAAAGACAAAATTACCACAAAATTTCTTTCCTGATCAGAGTGATTAGTATGCACAAAACCTCTTATGCATTACTTCATCTGATTCTTGAAAAGGAAGGCTCTGTCAGAAAAGCAAATCTGAGTTTTTCTTGGTACTGATGGAATAAGTGAAGGACCTTATCTCCTAGTTTTCTCCAGGCTTCTTCTGTGAATGGGTTCAAGGGTGTAGTATTAGGAATTGTATCCTATCAACTGGTCGAACAGATAAGACAACATTTTTATTTTTATCTGCAAAACGCTTACTGCTCATGAAAAAGTATACCTTTCAGCATAGTTCCTCTACCACACTATTGTTCAGGTTACCAAGACTGTATATTCTCTGTCTGTTTGACCCCCAGGACATTCTTGAAAAAGAGACATGTTGTTTTAAGGCCGCAAGGGTTTTGTCTGTGTGTAAAAAATTAAATAAAATAAATTCAGAACAAATACAATATTAATATTTTATACATATATTGCTTTAATATTACATCAGTAGCAAATTAGAATCCAAGACTAGATTTTCATGTTTTGAATATTAACTGCTGAAGTTTCATCAGTAGCCTTAGGAGGATTCGTTGGATCTTAACAATTTGTGACAGAAATTATGGTTTATGTTCACAAAAAGTGAAAAGTGTCTGTTTGAAAACTGCCATAAAGTGGTGTCAGAGAACCAAACCGTCTCCCTGATCCTTAATCAACCACAGTAAAAGCAGGCGTGGTACTACGTGCTTACTAAATCTCCTTGTACTTTTCAGAGTGCAAAAACCAGAAGTACTGGGATGCATTAGATGCACCCTTGAATGATCATAACCCAGAAGGAAAAAGAGATATGCCTATCTCACAGAGAATCTCCACTGCTTGATATAATATTGCTTCATGTATATTAGCCAGATCTTGCAATATGTTTATCATCCAAGTAATCTACACTCCTCCAAGCATTCTTATTACAAGCACTAGGACAACTTTAGTGAATAATTATTTGCATTCAGGAACATTTGCAGAAGGATATCATCAAATCTATAAACTGAGATTTCTATGTGTTGTCTAAGATATCACTCCACCAAAACTTTCAGTGACCGTTCTTGGTCCCATAACATGGAAAAAAAAAAAAATTATTTAATTAGTTTGTGTATACTGATGGATAAAAATCAGCATTCAGAAGAGTATTTTTATACAATTTGAAATAAAGTAGCAGCATAAATGGAAATAGTTTTTAGAAAGATAAAAACCTGGAAAAAATTATTTAAAATTTTAAAGAACATCTGAACTCCAGT
The DNA here is from genome assembly GCF_033815535.1 of Pezoporus flaviventris. Classification (NCBI taxonomy): domain Eukaryota; kingdom Metazoa; phylum Chordata; class Aves; order Psittaciformes; family Psittacidae; genus Pezoporus; species Pezoporus flaviventris. The sequence goes on from NW_026892555.1 coordinate 30,949,675, forward strand.
CTTGTAAATATTCATAAACAGATAGAGCATGTTAACAAAGCCTTTGTCTCTAACTGAAGGTTATGCTGTATAATTTTCCCTATATGTCTATGTCTTCTTAGGAATGAGATAAATGAAATGCATTTAAAATGGTTAAACTTGGACCTATATTTTTTTTTTTTTTTTTTTTTGTGTGAAAAAATGTGAGAAATTTAATTAGAAAAATAATTACTGAAAGTTACATTAAATATAGTTGCAGAAATGCTCAGAATATCTGAGATGATAGTCTGGGACAATGCAGGAACACAAGCAAGGCAAAGTATTTTGTCATTATAAAGGGGAAAAGTCACTCAAAAGAAAATAGGCTGCACCATTTATCACTCCTTCTGCACATTTTTTTGTAGTTTTTCAGGTCCTTAAATTAATATTCTGTTTTGCATTTAACATCTCATTTTCATGAGGCACACTGCTGAATTAGCCTGAGCAGTTTTTCTCTGCCCGCCTCTGGAGATCAGGGACTGAATCATGACTCAGAGTCACGTTAAAAGTCCCTGATTACCCCTTGCTCCAGGAAGAAAATAAACTGCATTAGCCTTTTACCTGGTACAGATTATTTCTTCTCTCTGTACCAGCCAGGCTGTGCTGGTCAGTATGTCGGGGCAAGGGTCATAGGCAGACATTACTCACTCCCCATGCATCTGAAAAGGATTGGGAATAGCTGCCTTGTAGAGGCCATTCACCCTCTTGTAATGCAATCTGCACTCAGGGTAAATTGCACTGTGTAAGAGGGCACTTTAAGCTTCTCTCTAGGAGAGAGGTGTATATGACAAACTCCTTTCTTGTCCTGTATCTATAGTATGTGTTTAGGCAAATAACGTTGAAGCGTCAAAGATGCTTATATTGCTCTTTAATCCTTGATCTACTGTAGTAGAAGAGAATGATATAACAGCCCATACTTCCTAGAGAGCTGTCTCTGCAATGTGAGGCTAATGGAGGTACAGTGTTTAGCACCTCAGAAGGTTCAGTCCATGTATGAACAATCGTGACATTACAGGGGATGGCCAGCAATGATCTGGCTGCCCAGTTTCCCTATATTTATTTTAAATGCACTTTTTCTTGTGGTCAGAATACTCTCATTTGTTTGTTAGCAAAATAATATTAGTGTCACCAAGGAAAACGTAAGGATAATAGATCAGGATGGTAGTGAAAATGATCTCTCACCTATAAGCAGGCTAGGAAGGGGATTATGTGGGAAAGACAAACTGGCCCTCGTGCATTTACATGCATGCAGCAAAAGTACTTTTAAAGTAAGAAAGAACATTGTATGTATCACTTTCAGTTCTGCAGCTTGAAAAGAACCATATCACCCAAGGCCTTGTCCAACCTGGTCTTGAACACTGCCAGGGATGGAGCATTTACAACCTCCCTGGGCAACCTATTCCAGTGCCTCACCACCCTAACAGGAAAGAATTTCCTCCTTATATCCAATCTAAACTTCCCCTGTTTAAGTTTTAACCCATTACCCCTTGTCCTATCACTACAGTCCCTAATGAAGAGTACCTCCCCAGCATCCCTATAGGCCCCCTTCAGATACTGGAAGGCTGCTCTGAGATCTCCACACAGCTTCTCATCTCCAGGCTGAACAGCCCCAACTTTCTCAGCCTATCTTCATACAGGAGGTTCTCCAGTCCCCTGATCATCCTCGTGGCCCTTCTCTGAACTTGTTCCAACAGTTCCATGTCCTTTTTATGTTGAGGACACCAGAACTGTACACAATACTCCAGGTGAGGTCTCACAGGAGCAGAGTAAATGGGTAGGATCACCTCCTTCGACCTGCTGGTCATGCTCCTTTTGATGCAGCCCAGCATAGGTTGGCTTTCTGGGCTGACAACTCACACTACCGGCTCATGTTCATTTTCTCATCATCAACACCCCCAAGTCCTTCTCCACAGGGCTGCTCTGAATCTCTTCTCTGCCCAATCTGTAATTGTGCCTGGGATTGCTCTGACCCAGGTGTAGGACCTTGCACTTGGCATGGTTAAACTTCATGAGGTTGGCATCAGCCCACCTCACAAGTGTGTCAAGGTCCCTCTGGATGGCATTCCTTCCCTCCAGAGTATCAACCGAGCCACACAGCTTGGTGTCATCGGCAAACTTGTTGTGGGCGCACTCAATCCCACTGTGTATGTCAGTGACGAAGATGTTGAACAAGATCGGTCCCAACACTGATCCCTGAGGGACCCCACTTGTTACTGGTCTCCAGCCAGACATTGAGCCATTGACCACAACTCTTTGCATGCAGCCATCCAGCCAGTTCTTTGTCCACCGAGTGGTCCATCCATCAAATTGATGTCTCTTCAATTTAGAGACAAGGATGTCATGTGGGACAGTGTTGAACGCTTTACACAAGTCCAGGTAGGTGACATCAACTGCTCTACCCCTGTCCATTAGTTCTGTAGCCCCATCATAGAAGGCCACCAAATTGGTCAGGTAGGATTTCCCCTTAGTGAAGCCATGCTGGCTGTCACCAAGCACCTTGTTGATTTTCATGTGCCTTAGCATGCCTTCCAGGAGAATCTGCTCCAAGATTTTGCCAGGCACAGAGGTGAGACTGACTGGTCTGTAATTCCCTGGGTCGTCCGTTTTCGCCTTCTTGAAAATGGGGGCTATATTGCCCTTTTTCCAGTCATTGGGAACTTCACCTGACTGCCATGATTTCTCAAATATGACGGCCAGCAGCTTATTAACTATATTCGTCAGCTCCTTCAGGACCTGTGGATGGATTTCATCAGGTCCCATGGACTTGTGCACGTTCAGATTTTTAAGATAGTCTCGAACCAGGTCCTCTCCTACAGTGGGTGCAAGGTCTTCATTCTCACAGTCCCTGCATCTGCCTTCCAAGACTTGGGTGGTGCAGTCAGAGCCTTCGCCAGTGAAGACTGAGGCAAAGAAGTCATTCAGAACCTCAGCCTTTTCCAAATCCTGCGTAACCTGTTCTCCTGATAGCTTCCTGAGGGGACCTATGTTCTCCCTTGTCTGTTTTTTATTTGCTATGTACCTGTAGAATCCCTTCCTGTTATTCTTAATATCCCTAGCCAAGTTTAATTCTAACTGGGCCTTAGAAATAAAAAACAAATGAAGGCAAGTTTGTCTGAAAAGACTTATTGAACGAACACAATCACCTTGGAAAGAAGACTTCAAGCAAAATGAAGAAAATCTAGAGAGTATATGTATTTATTTTTGCTAACCTCATCAATAATGCCAGTGCTATGTTCTTTGTCACAAGACTGATACTGAGCAATGCAAATGATTTTTAAATGCTTTCAGATGATTGAGTTCCTAGTATACTGAAGTTTGTTATATGAATACAAAACCAAACAATATAGGATACAAAAAAGGGGAAAATACAGTGAGCCAGATATATTTAAGAGGGAGGGAAAAAACCCAAACCTCCTTAAAAAACAAAAAAGAAGAAAAAAGAAGATGAAAAGAAGATGAGCTATATGTAGCTTTAGTACATAGTCCAGGTTTGATCATTACTCATGCAAGTTTGTCTTATTACCTTCAGAGGGAGAGATTTTTGACTCAGTAACTAACAATAGAAAGATAAGATATTCAGAAGGAATTCTCCCTGAAATGTCGTATATATTCCAACTCTTGCCTTGAGAATGTTGGATCATTATGGTATGTGAAAGATCTGACTCTAAAATAAACAGTGATAGATCCCTGCCTGGAGGAAATTATAATCTAAATTAGTCATAGTAAGAAAGTAAATGTCATGGAAAGCCTACTCTTTCTGACTCTAGAAGAATCTAAAATTCTCTAACTGTGCGTTTTCTCAGCCTGTATTCCTGCTGTGCTGACTTCATGGTGCAATGTAATGTACATTGAGGAAACTCAGCTGAAACTTCAGGACACCTGCAGGAGATCCTAGAAGGAACTTTGTTATTGTGAAGTTCATTCTTTAGCTAAGGAAATGTTTTACATTACACAAACAGGGTACTTGCCTAAAACATAGCAGTCCTGAATTTTATCATGTCCTTACCCTAACAGAGTTTAAAACTTCCTATTCCTTGTGGGTTTTTGTGGTTTTGTTGTGTTGTTTTGTTTTGTTTTTTTTGGGGGGGGGGGTGTCTTTTTTGTGAGGGGTGGGGTTTTGGGGTGTTTGCTTTCTTGACAAACATGAGTCTAATGCACACACACACAAATAAGGGAGCAGGAAACAATGCAGGACTTCTAAGTCAAAGCATCACAAGGGGACAAGATTATGTAATGCTTATGTCTATCACACATGTGATGGTCAGCTGTTCTGTGTCTTCTGCTTACTATTGCCTGGTTACAGACACTTCCTAAAGGAGTGGTCTCCTCTCAACAATAAATGGAGTGATCTCTACTCCTATGTTCAAGAATCTGTACTTTAGGACTTAGTCTAAATAAATGAAGTAGTTTAAACAGGAAGTTTGTACTTGGCTGTCCATTTGTTTGCCAAGTTTCAGGGTTTCCCTTAATAACTCTCTGCTACCTTACCTCACAGTGGATAAGTCTTTGAATTTTGAATAATAGGAAAAGTACACTGAATTTCTTTGCCACTTCAAAAGATCTGGGTATCTGTTGCTATGAAAACTGGAATCAAAAACAATGATTCCATTGGAAGACTTCAGGACAGTGTTTGTCCTGGAGTCAATGTTGCAAGTTTGAGTGTATTTATATGAAACCTCTTGACTTTAAAAGGAAAAAGTACTATTTAATGGACAAATTATAAAACTAGGAAAGGTTACATTTACTTAATGCTCATTCTTTTTTCTACTGCTTGTTCTACCACTAAAATCATAACCTTGCTTATAACCTTAGTAATTTCTATAATAACAACTTGTGGTATAATAAATAGAGGATTAGAACATTGGGTTGGGAATAATCAGTAAGAAACTACAAGAGTCTGTTTTTGCTGATGTTTCTTTAAACAAAACAGCAGAGTGGCAGGAAAAGAGAAAATAAATAGAAGGAGAATTATCTGTAAATAAAATGTTTCCTAAATTTTTTCCCTGAGGTTCTAATCTTCTTTAGTGTGACACAGACAACATCAGAAGAGCTTCAGCATATTGAAGGAGGAAACCTATTTCACACCTCCCCTAATCTTGGAAAGCTTCCTCAAAGTCCCTATACAGAATTAACATAACCCTTTAGGCCTGAATTCTGCATCTTGCAAAGTTAATGAAATCAATGGGACATGTGTGAATGGATCAGTTTTCAAGGTCCTGGCTTTAAATTAACATCCAGGTCTCATTTGTTTCCTCATGGCTTCTTAAGGAGCACCACAGCCTGGGAAAATAAGCATAGAAGTCATACGAACATAGCATTGTAGGGTGGATTGACTAGTGAGACCAGTCCCCCTCAACTGCATTATAACTGTGTGGCTTGTGAACAGTATGACATATTTTCCAGTTTTTATTGGAAAAAAAAAAACAACACCAAAACCAGATTTACTGTTAAAGGAAAAGAAATGCCATCATTTAGCCCTAGCCCTAATCAGTAGCATGCAGGTGTTTCACTTTGGTGTGAACAGATTCTAACCAGGTACCACGCACCTGCTGCTATAAATTCCTACTGTGCTACCAATAAAACCTGTGGGACACATGCAGTAAAAGAGTGACTGTTATGCTAATTTAATGTTTTCCTCTCTTTGCAGACATGAACCTATGAGATCAAAAAGGAAAATCTATGTATTTCTTTTCAGTCATTTAATTTTCCCTTTTATATGCAGTTACTTTTTAGAAGAGGTTCTGTATTTTCATTAATATTCGGAACTGCCAGCTCCAAAGAAACGAAATATAATGGCTATAACGGAAACATACTACCTTCCAACTTACCAAGCAAAATTCCTATTAATTTGCTGTAAAAGATACATAGTGAAATCAGACAGCAAGAACAGAATATTTAAAAAGTATGACTAATTTAATTCATTAAGTGATGCACATTTGATATTTTTAGTTGGCTAGCAATACACAAACTCTCTAGTTGTCTATCCTGACTTATGCGCATGTACACTGTTATATTAAAGTCAGTCAGCAAACCATAAGAATATTCCCAGTTAGTATGGCATACCTTTTTTGAACCTGCTAGGTTCAAAATAATAGAACAACAGAACAAGTACAGAAGCTCAGTAAATCACTTATCTTGCCCTATAGCTGCCATAGTTCCGCTTTCCTTACCTTAACGGAGGCACACAGGCTAAGAAAACAGGTAGCAGAAGGATATTTTCAATGTACTGTAGTCCTAAATTACATCTCTGTGAAAGTAGCACTAGTCATGTCATGCCATTTTACTAAGACAAGGACTCACAAATGCACTGCCCACAGCAGAGTCACATTTCACCTGTCCTTCTGCAGCCTGCACTGTATTGACAGGATCTGTGACAAGAAGCTGAGCAGGTTTGTTGTTCTCGGGTTTGATGGGCTTATATTTGTAGCAGTCCCATCTTCTGTTGGCAGCAGGCTCTGCTGTAAATGTGGCTACAGGAGAACACCATTATTCTCTGGTACCCTTAAGATCATGTTACCTGAGTAATCTTCTTGTCTGTCTTCTCCTGAACTGTTGGGATTGTTTCAGGAAAAGTAAGAGGTGCTGAATTACTATTTTTGTTATTGTACCAAACTGAAACCCAACTCCTAACCTCCTTCATTATCTCCTCAAACTGTCAAGCCTAATTGACAGCAAGTCTTTATATCTGGATTTGTTCCCATTACAAGTCCTTGTGCCCTTGAATAAACAGGTAAGGTAATAAGTTTAATAACTGCTATAATTAGGTTTATCTGAAGCACCTGTGCTTTGGCATGAGAAAAAAGGTCTAAAACTGAATTCTCTTTTCTGCAACATTGATATGTGTTTTTTCTTAATACCATTCATATGGCTGGCAAAGGCATCCAAAGTAGACATGGCAGCTTAAGAGGCAGAAAAAAATATTTTTTGTCTGAATTGCTGTTAAATAGACTTACTTATTACTATAACAAAGTGGGAAGAAATCGTCAAGTTAAGAAAAAGGCAATAAAATGTATGCAACATCTTTAAAAGGCCATAACCTCTTTGTACAAACAGTTATTAAAGAAACCAAACAAAAATAACTAAATTATCAATAGAATAACAGAGCAGGGTACTTCATAAGGTATGTTTTATTCCTGTTAGCAAGACCTTATACTGTGTTAAGTATAGTATAGTTATAATTTGACTTGCAACCTGTAAGTTCAGCACTTTTCCATTTTAACTGGTGATGGAAAGCAAAATAAAAACATCTTTTAAACTGTATATGAATAAACTTTTATTTTAAAAATGAAAAGAGTGATCATAGATGAACAAGAGTAAATATCTCACTTTTAACTGAAACTTTAGACCCCTTTGAAATAATTTTCAAATTCTAATTGAAGTAGATATCCTGAGAATGCATAGTTCGTATCCACACCATCTTCACATAAGAAAACCAGAAAAGTAGGAAATTAATTCATAGTTACAGACAGAAAGCTGCATTTCAATAATATTAGGAAATGCTATTATTAAGGAAAGCAATGACATTCAAGGTTAAGTGTCTGAATTAATGTATCTTAATATTTGGAACCTAAAGAAAATCACTGATTTTTAGAACTGCAGAGCAGACTCAGTATCCAGGAGACTTTATGTATTCCATGTGTATCTACATAGATTCTGGATTCTAGAACTATGTTTTAGGAGGCCAACTTTGATGTTGATCCAACTTTTGGATGTGTTTGGAACATACTTGAGTTCTTTTTTTTATTTTTTATTTTTTATTCTAATTGGTGCAGTTAATCGGAACACACAATATGTCTGACAATCACATTTCCACAATGAAAGGGTTATAAATGCTGAAATTAGACACATTTTTCAATGTGAAATTGCTTTAAATAACATTAGTCATGTTCTCTGTTGCATTGCAATATAGTTTTTGAGAGCTAAATGAAGTGACTTAAAAGTTGAAATCAAAGTGAAAATTTGTTAAAATTTGCAGATTTGTTTCAATTCTGAAACTGAAAAAGAACTTCCAATGAGACCTAGAGATATCTTGCAAGCACATTATAATCTGCAAGAAATTTGATAATTTTCAGAAGAAGATGGTTACCTTTCCTTTAGAAAGGAAGGCTGCTTCTGTATATTAAGGTGGATATTCCAAGCCAATATTCACATTAGAAAATTTTGACCTGGCTACTTTCCTGACATAAATTTTCATTTGATGAATTAGTCTAGTTACCAGAGAACTGTCAGGCAGTCAAAAAGAAGTGGTCTATGTGACTGTGATTTGGGAGAGGTAAGGCAGACTCTAAAGAATTTTGTCTATTAAAATATGTTCCACACTATAAAAGATTGAAAACCTACCATAAAACAAGGCACAATAGGAGGATGATATGGGATAACTGACTTGCCATTAAACACGCTGTTGTTTTTCTTGAAATAAATAAAAGACTTTGGGCTCTAATGCTGTCCAATATATACTTTCTTTGAGCATTATTTTCCATAAAATAGTCACTATGACTTGAAAAATAGCTGATCTGTGAGTGAGGAATATTTTTCTAAAGAAATTCCTTAGGAATTTTTATTAGATATCTAGGTACTTGTGACTATAAGAGACAGAGACAAGCCATTTAAACACCTGAACTTCAAAAAAAGTCCGTGTTTAGAAAAGATTTAAAATCATTAACAATTTTTTAGTTCATTCCCTTTCCCTCAGACACATTCATGACTGTGGGGGAGCTGTGTTTAGTTCAATTTTAACCATTTAAAAGCTGGATTCCTACAATTTGCATCCATATGAGCACTTCCAGGAGATTCTATGATTCTGTTTGTGTATATTTTCTATATTCTACCACAGCATGAGATCAAGCACATTCCAAAGACAGTAATCTTTCTCCATTGACTGTAGAAGTAGCTTAGATGCCTAAATTCTGTTCAATACTTCATCTTTACGGACATCTGTGAAAGTATCTAAAGAAAGATATGCTTCATGTCTAGGACATCTGTGAAAGTATCTAAAGAAAGATATTTGGAAGCTGCAAAACAAGACATCAGAGGAGCTTTCTTCTTTTACTGAGTGAGGAAAGCATCATGGTAAAGCATAATACAGCTTAAAGTTTACATATTTTCTGAGACCTCTACTCCAGATATTTCAGTGTTGTTGGGAGATAAAAAAGGTGCAGAGTACATATGACAGTCTGAAGCAGACCACTGAATATTTGCCAGATTTGCGTTGATGCTCTTGGCAAACTCCAGGATCTTGAAGGAATAAGAGGAAGAAAATCCAAAAAGCAGTTTTGCTGTTATTTCTTCATTCTTTCCTTCAAAGGGAGAGATCTGTAGATGAATATTTGTATTGCTTTGATAAGTGCCTATTGGTTCTTTTTAACTTGGTTTTATAGCTATTTCTGCCTTTATGTTGATTTCTAAACAAATCAAAAACTACAGCATAAAGGAGGATCAGTTATTAAGTGATACAACAGCACTTTTCATTATATAAATGCTGTAAAAGGAACAGCTGCTGAATTTCTGCAAATAGTCCTGTATGACTCTAATCACACAATTATTAAAGCTATTAAATAGTTTCTTCTTCTTTTTTTTCTTTGCTTTTTTTTTTCACTCTTGTGGGAGGCAAATTAATATGTACCTTTGTGGCAAGTCAGTTGGCATGACAGTTGCTGCCTGTGTAAACTTGCAACTTGGAAAAAATAAGAATAACTTATTCCAGTTTTGGTACAAAGAAATCACTAGGCTTGAAACATGCAAGTGAGTATGGTCTGGTACAGGTTAGATCATTAAACCAAGACTGTTATTCTCAATTATCTGAGATCCAGTCTAGGGCATTCCTGTTACTTTTCCAGGCCAGTAATAGGCTGACACAATATTTCAGTTCTCGAAGCTTATGCCTTTCTGACTTCTGCATGGCAGGATAGGACTTAAAGTGAAACAAGAAGACATTCAGTCTTGAACCAGTCATCTTTTTCATACAAAGATTCACAGAAATAAAATAAAAGATAGTATTAACAATATCAAAATATTTGCAAATAGTTTTTGACAGTGAATAACAGATTGACACAGATTGTCAATCTTTCATATCTTGCAAGATATTGCAATCTTGCAATACCTTCATCTGTTTATTCTTTTTTAGTGATATTAAATATATTAATTTAAATAATACATTTATCCCTGAAAATGCATTTCAAAGACTGCAGTCTGCTGTACAGTATCTTTTTAATAGCATAAGATGCAAAACCAAAAGTAAAGTATTGTCGTTAACTTCAAGGATACTATTTTTAGTCATTTGGGTTACTAATTTAACATGATTTAACAGTAAGCTTTCTAAATTTTGTGACCCATTGTAACAGTCTCCTTTTGCAAAGAAAGGTAACTCTATCTGGCATTCACAACCCAGCATGACTCCAGCATTTTAGAAAGCAATGACTACTAATAGCTTTTCAACTGCAAGTAGAATACAGGCTAATTGCAACAAAGCCTCTCAGTTTAGTAAAACTTGAATCTCCTGACCGGTCAGACAAATCCATTAGGATTTTATTGGGTCCTAAAAAGAGTTATGTGATTCCCTAGGATCCAATCCTTGTCAATCAGGCATGGTAAATTGGATTCTTGAATAGGGAAATCCCTAAGGGAGAGAAGATGTTATCTAGATCAGATGCAGTGATTTTTTGACTCTGTGCTCACTAGGTTCTGTTCTCTCTTTAGTGAACCAATAAAACCATAATAAGTATTGATTAACCCATTACTGAGCATTATCCACTGGCTTCTGCCTGGCTGTATTTAAACACAGCACAGTGCCTCTCTGCTGCCATTGTACAGCTGTTTGCTTTTACATTGGCAGCCTTGTCAAGCTCATGACAGGTTTACTTAGTTTTCAAAACATCTTCAGTCACTTCATGTACATTTCAGATGCACTATTTTAAAAAAATGTCTTGAAAACAGCTGTATTTCCTCCAAGAGAGTGGGGAAATAATGATCAACATTTGTATTTCATGCTGTGTGTTTGGAAATGATTGTGCTTCAAAAAAATAATCAGTTTAAAATTAATATGTTATAAAACACAATCCTGCAGCTGGCATATTTATCATTAGAATGGTATAGATTGCGGGTTTTTGATAACTTTTATAGTTGTAACCGATATATAACAGCTGTGCAGGTACCTTCCATTTGCACCCACCTGATTTCATTAGCTGTTGAATGTGTCATAACACTCCAGACAGTGGACTACAGGCTGTTTGAGGCTATGGAATTTTACCAGTGTGTGTGTATAAGATTTGTCTTTAAATGGACGGTTCATGCATGACCTTTATTTTGCACTAGAGTTGATCTACAGTACTTTTAAAACTTCTTAAACATCAGCTTTTGGGGAAGCTTTCTGAATTTCTTTCGGAGCACTACTCAATACTTAGGAGTACAGAGATCACCTAGACAAATTAACTTTGATTACTAGCGACAAGGTCAGGACCTGCATGGACACAGGTCGAACTGAGGCATCACAGAAAGCTCTTTTTTAAACAATCACGTGAATCATTGAGCTTTTAGAAACTATTTTATTTTATTTTGTGTTGAACGCATGCAACATTTGCAGGAGGAGAGGAATATGTGTTTTGAAAAATTGATATGTATTTATGTTTTTTTTTAGGTATAGTTTTCAAGGCTATGTGGTGTTTTGTGTTCATTACAGAATAGTGATTTGATCAAGTGATTTTCAATACATTGTCAAAATAAATTACATTCACTTCATTAGATGTACAGGAAGTATAGCTGAAACAGGGACAAGTATTAATTTAGGACTCTGCAGAAGCTGACACTCCATCTTATGACCCTGAGGCTGTATTATTCAAGATACCCTGTGATGGAAGGAAGTCTGTCTCCATAGCAATTACCTAAATCTTTTATCAGTCATTTCTGGAAAGAAAATTAGAGCAATTGTGTCAGGATGGTCATATGGGCAGAAATTGCACACTCATTCAAACCACTTATGTCTCTGACTTTGTCCCTGCTTGATGGCTGCTTTTGTTTACTACTATGCTTTTGAAAGTTTGATTGGACATGAGCAGATGTGCCATACTGTAACCACAAAAGGTTGTCCTTTGTTTCCTTTCAATTTCTTTTTTTTTTTTTTCTGGATCTGTCACTGAATTATATTACACTTCTGTTTATTAAGCAAATTACTCTTTTATGTCAAAAAAGGGCAGAAAAAAATAAACTGAAATTAGTTAAAATTAGCAGCAGCAAAATTCTCATTATCATAGCTTTAATTATTACAGAGTGTGATAGTATTTAATGGCACAGGTTAATTTGATTGACCTCTTCAAAAATACTTTTAAAAGCAGTACCTATTTTTATCACATCATATCAATCATATCACACTTGTAGAATTGTATTGACTAGATATTTAGTGCACTTCTACAGGGCTAGCTGCATTCGGAAAGGAAACCTGACAAAATTTTCATGTCCTATCATTTGAAAAAATGGTTAAATCTAATTAAAAAGGAAAACCTGGTGTTGGATGGGCAGGGCTGCCTCTTTAAGAAATAAAACAAAACAAAAGAAACATCTTCTTTCTCCACATTTAGATTTTTTTTCCCACTGTTGTTTTTTGAAATAAGAATAAAAGCTTAACTGCTGATCAATAATAGTTGCAGCCTACTCTGAGTGGTATGAACAACAACCTAAGGTCTCCCTTCAAGTTCCTTGTTCAGGAAAATTTACAATTAATGGCTTTCTTACAACAGCAGAAATATCCTCTTCTTCATGGCTCAGCTAGGGACCTGCCAGACTAATCTATTCCCAGTTTGCTGGCCATGGTCCTTTACTCTATCTGTCTTAGCATATTGATTTCTGAGCTGTCTTATTGGTTCCTAACATAATTATACCAGGAGTGGGTCTCTTAGTACAGCTAATACATTTACACCATGGCATCTAGGGAAGCTTATTACAGCAGCATCCGGTGGCACCACTACAGTTAAGGGTCAGTTGCCATTTCCATTATAAAACCCATTTTTCAGGGGTTTATACCTTAACTGTTTTAATCTGTATCAGGATAAAACTTGGCATAGACATTGTCAGCCTGCATAAAAATTATATGATGTCAAAAACCTAAGTCAGTTAAAGCTGCTAAAAAATAATTCTCATGTGCATATAAATATTGAGATATTGTTAGATTATGGAAAGATTTTATTTCTCTCTAAAACTGACTGCTTGTAAGCTGAAATATTTTGTTAGAAATGTAAAAGTTTACTTTACAAAATGTATCTATCTTATTTAAGCATTTCAAGGAAAAACTCCATTGCATAAAGCATTGATAAAACATTATGATAAAAGTATAACGATTCTTTTGACACAGTAGCATATCCAAAGGATGAACATCCGTAATGCAATGCTAATCATTATACAACTTATGAATAATTGTTTTTAGAATTTTCAATCAATTTAGTGCTGTAAAAGGTATCAGATGAACAACTCTTGAAACTTAAGCCCTCTATTTATCCAAAGAATGACTACTTTTGAGGAGGGAAGAGGAGAAGGGGGGCAACTGCATGCCTTAACTGGAAATGGAGGATTAACAGTAGGGGTAATAGAATATTTCCACCTCTCTTCTAATTCATCTCACTGCTGACATTAAAAACAACAATAAATGTACTCACTTGTGCTACTTCAATTTACACTTTTTTTTCTATAAAATGGTGACCAGTCCATAGTTCACTTGAATGAGACTACTGATCTCCTCCAGAAATTCTGGGCTCCCAGCAGAAGAACACCATGGACTTACTGGAGTGATTCCAGCACAGATCCACAAAGATAATCAAGGGACAGGAGCATATTTGATGTGAGGAGAAGTGGAAGTGTTCAAAAGTTGTGTAGATGAGACCCTTAGTGACCTAGTTTAGTGATGGACTTGTCAGTCCTGGGGTAAAGGTTGGATTTGATGATATTAAAGGTCTTTTCCAACCTAGATGACTCTATGATTCTGTGAAATGTTGCAAGAGCTAGCACTATTCGGCCTGGAAGACAAAAGGCTCAAGGAGATCCTATCAATATATATAGCACCTAATGGAAGGGAATAAAGGAGAGGGAACCAGACTCTTCTCAGCAGAGCTCACTGACAAAAAAAGAGGCAATGAGAATAAATTTGAAAATATGAAATTCCAGCTGAACACAAACCATTGTTTGTTTGTTTGTTTTTTACTGGTCATCAAACACAGAAACAGATCTCCCAGAGAGGTTGTGGAGCCTATTCTGTAGAGATATTTAAAACCCAATTACATATGCCCCTGGGCAACCTGTCTATTCAACCCGGACTGAGCAAACGAGGGTGTGGGTGTTATAGATTTCTTCCCCCAGGTCTTTTAACCCCCCATTGGCTGCCCCCTTAATAGTCCTGTTACACTTTTGTTTTCAATTTTAATTCTGTTCCAAAATTTTACAGGTTAGGATTTATATTTCAGGCTTGACTTTAGAAAGCTTGATGCTGCTTGCAACTTCCAATCTGAATTGCTTAGGATTTTTTTTCTGTGTATGTTAACAATACTTCAAATAGATGGGTAGCCACTAGAATGTTATAGTGTTCTCTCTGGAACATCAACTGATGATAGTAACTCCTCTACTTCCAGCTGTATTTTGGACTAAGAACTTTATTTAGAGATTTTTATATCACTTGTCCCTTTTCCACCAGTGTACAATCATGTTATGTGGTGCTTGTGCTTATGTACATATATATATATATATATATATATATATATATATATATATATATATCAGAGAATCAGAGAATCAGAGAATAGTTAGGGTTGGAAAGGACCTTAAGATCATCTAGTTCTAACCCCCCTGCCATGGGCAGGGGCACCTCGCACTAAACCATGCCATGCAAGGCTCTGTCCAACCCATTCTTGAACACCTCCAGGGATGGAACATTTGTAACTTTTTGGGGCAACCCATTCCAGTACCTCACCACCCTCACAGTAAAGGATTTCTTCTCCACGCAGCCTTGTCTTCTCCAGGCTGAACAGCCCCAACTTTCCCAGCCTATCTTCACACAGGAGGTGCTCCAGTCCCCTGATCATCCTCGTGGCTCTCCTTTGGACTAGTTCCAATAGTTCCATGTCCTTTTTATGTTGAGGACACCAGAACCGTACACAATACTTTAGGTGAGGTCTCATGAGAGCAGAGTAGAGGGGCAGGATCACTTCCTTTGACCTGCTGGTCACACTCCTTTTGATGCAGCCCAGGATACAGTTGGCTTTCTGGGCTGCGAGCTCACACTGCCGGCTCATGTTCATTTTCTCCTGAACCAACACCCCCAAGTCTTTCTCCGCAGGGCTGCTCTGAATCTCTTCTCTGCCCAACCTGTAGCTGTGCCTGGGATTGCTCTGACCCAGGTGTAGTACCTTGCACTTAGCATGGTTAAACTTCATGAGGCTGGCATCAGCCCACCACACAAGCGTGTCGAGGTCCCTCTGGATGGCATTCCTTCCCTCCAGGGTATCAACCGAACCACACAGCTTGGTGTCAGCGTTGCATAGCCTGTCATAACAAAGAATTGCTAACTATTTATTTTAGTGTTCCTAATTGTTGTCAGAACATGACCTGGGTGTGCGACATAGAATTTTTCAAAGTCAGCCTTGGAAAAGGGGTCTACATTTATGAATGTTTTTATTTTATTCACCAATGCAGCAGCACTGGTGAAGGTCTGTTTTTATTTAATTCTCAAGATTTTGTTGTTAATGGAAAAGCTGTCTCATAAATTAGGGAAGTGCTCAGTTACAGGCCTGACAAAGATTGATTTAGGTCCGTGCTTGGTCACTTCTGGCAAGTGAGAGCCAGTAAAAACCCAGTCAGAACTAATGGTACATCACCTTAAAGGTGATCAGGGAAGATGAAAAAAATGGTTTTATAACAGCATCTTGTGTGAAGGTTTGGTCAGAAAACATCTGAAGTCACTCTGAACCTTTCCACTGACTTTAGTGTGTTTTGTCTTCAGGCACTAATCACAGAATCCCTGTTGCATGGGGGAACTTAGCTGTGGTGCTCAAGGAACAGACCCTTTCTCTTAGGTATGAATATCTTATACCTTGCTGAAAAGGTACTGCATTTCTGGGATGTCCTCTGCTGGTGGAAAAGAAGGTGAATAACTTTTAATAGATACTTTACTGTATACACATTTTCAATGATAAGTTCCAGTACCCATTTACTTTGCTTTTTTAGTTGCAATTTCACCTTCAAATTCAGGGTGAATATTATTGGTAGAGATCTAACACTCAAGTGTCAATGCTGATAATGTGAAGAGAAAGCAAAGTAATTTGAAGTAGTCATACCTCATTGAAGGAGAACTAAACTACCATGCAACTATTAGAGCTAAGGAATTAAGAACAAGTAAGGATGAAATCACATCAGTTGAGAAGGTAAGATAAAAAAAAAAGTCACTAAATATTAGTGAAATCCAATGGAAAACAATATATTTCCTCCTTTTCTGAGACAGAGCAGGTGATATTTATTACCTGCTAATTCAAGTGTGAAGGTCTGGTTAGTGACTGTATGAGTCCCCAGTTCATGATAAACCATAAGATATGTATGTGCAAATATTGGTATAGGTTATATGACCTAGTATGTTAGGAAATTATGTAATTAATTTTGCCCAACATGACAGAGCATTATGATACAGTCTTTGGTTCTGCAATCATACGTTATTTTTCTCACAGAACAGTTGCCTGATTTAGATCAAAGGGTACACTGATATATTTAAATTACATGTAAACTGGTGTCCTGGGTTCAGCAGTAGCAGTCATGTTTCTCCTTCTTGGTAGCTGGTGCAGTGCTGTGTTTTGACTTTTGGCCTGGGAACAGAGCTGATAACAAGGATGTTTTGGTTTGGCCAAGGACCTTGTGAGGCTCATGCTCTGCCCGGGAGGAGGGGAAGCCGGGAGGAAGCAGAGACAGGACACCTGACCCTAACTGACCAAAGAGGTATTCCATACCACAGCACGTCATGCCCAGGAGGTAACTGGGAGTTAGCCGGAAGGGCTGGGAGACTGCAGGGTTGGAGGAGGTATCGGTCGGTGCTTGGTTGGGCTGGGGGGGCGGGGGAGTTATCGGTTGGCTGGTGGTGAGGTGTTGTATTCTGTTCCCTTGTTATTTCCTTTATCATTATTATTATTGGTGGTAGCAGCAGTGGTTTGTGTTATACCTTAGTTACTAAACTGTTCTTATCTCAACCCGTGGGAGTTGCATTCTTTTCGATTCTCCTCTCCGTCCCTCCGGGAGTAGAGGGAAGGCAAGAAGGGGGGGAAGTGAGTGAACAAGCTGTCTGACTGGGTTTAAAACACGACAACTGGTTTTGTCTAGGATCTTTCCTCTCATATGCTGCAGAAAATGGACGTTTTATACAGAAGAGATGAGGAATGAAACAACAAAACTTAACTTTCCATCTAATTTAGGTAAACATGACCCTGAGAAACTGGGTTGTTGTGAAACCCTTTGTACTAGTCTGCTGTGACACAGAGTTCTTGGTTGACAGCAGTCAGGTAACTCAAACCAGTGCTTTCAAAGCTAATAATATATTGTCATATTCTTTGGGTACTTTATTTAAGAGTATGTATTACACTCCATGTCTTACCTGATATCTCTGTTTTCAGCAGAATAAAATGGATATCATGACTGGGCAGATGAAGAGCTAGCCAAAATGCCCAAGTACTCTGAAAGAATCAGATAGCTGGTGCCTGACGTAACAGTACTTCAGACTTTAATTTCTTTGATTTTCAGCCCTTTTGAGCTCTAAAATGCTGCTTCCTCAACTCAGAGAAATCTTCTCTAATGCTTATGATGCACTCAAACACAACAGCGATGACTGACAAACAAAAGTCTAGATTAATTAAGAGATTAATCTCTTTCTGTCCAGACAAGAATGTGTAGATGTAAAGACGAGTTAGGAACTTGTGCCAAACAATTATTCTAAACTAACTTCTCACTGATTAAGTCCTGTTTGAGACAGGCAACATTTGAGAGTAAAAAAGGAAAAAAATCAGAACAGATGGTTTTAGCCATTTAAATTATCTAGGTTCACCCACTTGAAATCTGCACAATATTCACCTGTCCTTGGAAGCCACCATTGCTGTTCCCAGCCACCATCCTCTCGGTGAGAGTTAAACAATTAACTGTGCTGTTTTATCATTAAAGGTGAATGGATCATTTTGTAGAAGTAGCA
Organism: Pezoporus flaviventris; assembly: GCF_033815535.1. Classification (NCBI taxonomy): domain Eukaryota; kingdom Metazoa; phylum Chordata; class Aves; order Psittaciformes; family Psittacidae; genus Pezoporus; species Pezoporus flaviventris. The sequence goes on from NW_026892555.1 coordinate 30,967,886, forward strand.
ATAAGTCTGTCAACCCTTTTCCTCACTGAAGTCAATATAGTTAGTCTTGATTCACAATGATATAATGGAGAACACAAATTGGCTTTCTTAAGGTAGTAACCAACTTCACTTTCAGTCTGAGTCTTCCTGCTGGCAGTGTTAATATTTTGTGTCTCTCAGTAAATTAAAGAAAATTAAGCACAAAGTGTGCAATGCAACTCATGGAAGTAGTGAAAGCCTAATGTTATGCAGTAAATGTAGGAAACAACTTCTAAGTGTTTGTTTGCTACAGGAATTTGTATGGTAGGCTGCTGATCTTCATGTTTAAGAAGAGGAAATTTTAACATTCATATGAGAACAAAAATGTTTCCAGGAGGCAAGTGCAATTTCTAAAATAAACCAATATTAAAAGAAAACTAGACTGAGGTTTTGATGTAACATACTTATAAGAGAAGAGACTTGAAATTGTACCTACTTGGTTAACTTCAGTCAGCGGGTTACATGAGAATTTGTAGCTTTGCTCAACTGACATTTGCTGACACACGTCCCCAGCACAAAGCTTTTTTTTTTTTATTTCAGCTTGTAAAGGAGAGGCAGACATATTTGGATCTTACAACAGAAAATTTAGATTATAATATATTCACTCCATTTATCAATGGATTTGCATGTGATTCAAATCTGAAAAGTTATTTTAAGAGGGTTGGAGCTTGTTTCTATAGGCAATATTCAGTCTTAATCATTGGCATTATGATTAAAAAAGCAGACCTTCATTTGATTAGTCTGCAGTGTAGAGTGAGGAAATGTGCCAATTCTTGAAACTTCCAAATTTTAGAAAGTCATTACAGGGACATGGTGATATTACATCACTTTGTAACAAAACTTAAGCTCAATTTTCAAGTATTAATATCTTTGCAGAGTCACTGAAAATACAAACACAAGAAAGTATCCTAAAGTTTTTAAGCCAAATCGAGCAGGTTTGTGTTTATCTGAATTTTTCTTTTTGGCCCTAGTATTTCCAATTTGTCAAGCTTAATCAAAATAAAAAGAATGCTGGAGGAGAGATTAAAAAATTATAAAGCTGATGAAAACTGGTCACTGAGGAATAAAACATACCCCTTTGTAGATCAAGTATGCAAGGCTTAGGTATAAATGAGGACTTAGTCATACTTTCCTTACAGGTCAGCTTCACATAGACATTCATTGACAGGTTCTGTGCAGAACAGAGATGAGATGGGCTTATGACATTTCAAATCAGAACTGTTAAATGTGCTGATCTGCTGAATCTGCAATCCTTTTCTCATTCTGCACTTAAAAAATCTCCTAATTACTTGCAACATTTTATTTGCATACTTTTTCGTCACTACCAAGAAACAGCGCGATTTTGGTTTACTGCCAAAACCAAGAAAAAAAAATCATCATTGCCACCTTTTTCCTCTGTGCCTATAAGGGAGCATGGGATTTTGGATAAAGCAAATTAAGGCCAGATGGTCAGACAGAAACATCTGCTTGTGCTTAAAGCAAACTGGTCATTCCCTATGCCAAGCAAGAAATTGACTTTGCCTGCAGTAACATCTACATTGTTTACTTAGATGGATGTCCTGCTAGTTTTCCATAATAAGAACACAAAAAGGCATAAAAAAAGTAACCACCAGCTTCCTTTTGTCACCAAAACCTACTTTTTCTCTAAGTATCAAATACAACTTTCAAAATTTGAAAACAACAAATAACAACAACAATAACTGGCAAATTGGAAAAACGTGGTTTTGTTATTACACGTTCTGTGAAATCACTCTGAAAAAAAACAAAGCTTTATATGCTACATTATTGTGTGGTTGTGTGGGTTTTAGGACTTTTAGATAGCATACGTACTTTATAATATGGTAGTTATTAAATAAACTGTAGGTATTCTCATGAATGGTAAAGGAATAGGCTTTTAAAATCTATGCAGTGTGAAGTACCAGTGTATAAATATAACATATGTATAGAGGATTTAAAGGAATCATATGACTATATTATAGGTTTAATTAAAAATATAGACTGTTGAGTAAGAAACAAATACCAGTGACATAGAGGAATTAAGTTAAGGAAGAAAAATTATGTTCTAAGTTGACATTTAAAACAGATAGTATGTGTGGAGACATAAATATTGAAGATTATTCAAGATACTTGCAGCTGTAAGGGGCTTCTGGCTGGCATAAGGGACACAACAGGGACAATATCTTGCCTACTGGACAACAACAAAATCAGTCAAGTAAGGGGATATGAAAAATGTTACTGTGCATTGCTGTGTGTAGTGTAAGAGCTGAGGACATTTCCAGGAACACCAGGGTCTCAGATGTTACTTCATGGAAGCCTGAGCTGAAGGAGGTTACCCTGTCAGAATTCATGGTGAGTTAGGAGTGTCAGCCCAGACAGAGCGCAGAACCTGGTAGAGATAAGGAGAGCTGTAAGGTGGCAAGAAACGAACTTCCCGATCCATGAGCTACAGCCATAGCAAAGGCTCACATCAAGGTTAAAGTGATAGAGGCAAATGGACAGCACAAGCATAGAAGAGATGTGAAGGAGACAGATTTATGTTTCATGGTGCTTATTCTGGTAAAATTGGAAAATAAAAAAGCCTCCATTGCTGTCTTGACAAAATTAGATCAAAATAGATAAGACAAAAACATTCATAGATTATTTCCAAGTGTCAATGTAACAACAGTTGTACTCTAATGAAAAATAGGTTGCCAGCCCCTAGGATAAAATAGTGACAAGTGATTAAGTTATGAATGCATGTTTACTATGTCTCTGGTAGTAACAACTTAGTTCATACATTAATATACATTTATTTTCTCTACATTTAAGATTGAATATCTATATGAGACATAGATATACTTATTTAATTATAATATTTATGACATTGCATCCTATAATAACATGCAAATGGAAGCCAGTGCGTGCCTCTATCATACAGAATATTAGACAGACTAAATACAATTTTCATGGAAAGGTAATTAAAACCAGACTGTTTTTCAGAACATGGAATATTTGAAGAATACATTTAATGGTTAAAATTATACAAAGATACATATTGCCTTATTTCATGTGACTACAAAAATCAGTGACAGTGCAAATTTTTAACATAGGACACGAAACTTCAACTGTGTAAAGAAGGCTTTATTAATTCTAAACTACTTTGTCTGCCTCTCTGTGGAATTTTTTCTAAGAATCTTCCCTGGTTCAGTCCAAAAGCTTTACAGAAACAGAATATTACACTTATGAACTTTATTAAATGCTAAAAGTTTACATCAAATCTCTTATTATTTCAAACCCTTCAAGCTCCATATTGGGTGCCAAAAAGTATAATCTTGGCTTAAGCCCAGCTGGCAACTAAGCACCACACAGCCACTTGTTCACTCACTTTCCTCACCAGCAGGATGGGGAAGAGAATTAGAAGGGTAAAAGTGAGAAAACTCAAGGGCTGACATAAAGACAGTTTAACAAGTACAGCAAAATCTGTGCATGCAGGCAAAGCAGAACAAGGAATTAATTCACCATTTCCCATTGGTAGGCAGATGTTCAGCCATCTCCAGAAAATAGGGCTCTATCACGCCTAATGGCTGCTTGGGAAGGCAAACACCATCACTCCAAATGTCCCCCTCCTTCCTTCTTCTCCCTGCTTTATATTTTGAGCACAATGTCATATGGTATGGCATACGTCTGTGGTCAGTTGAGGTCAGCTGTCCTGGCAGTGTCCCCTCTGTTAATAACACATCCCTGTGCTATCAACAGTGTTTCCAGCACCAATTCAAAACAAGCCTCATACTAGTTACTATGAAGAAAATTAACTCTACCCCAACAAAAACCAGAACATGTACGAATCAAGAGTGTAAGTGTTCACCTTCTTTTTTTTTTTTTGATTCCTAATCTTAAGTATCCTAAGTGAGTAGAATGAAAGGGAGCAAATTAACTCTAGTAATTCCAAGAGACTGAATATTTTTCTAAGCAAAAAGATTTTGAGTATCACACACATTTTTTGTGTCTTATTTTCCCATTCATGTGTAGCTTATTTCTCTTTTGATTGAAGCCAGTCTACCTACTCAGTGCAATTATTTACAGACATGTTTCAAATAAATTATAAAGCTTGGTCTAAATATTCTAAACATGATAATCAACTTATTATAGATATACAGTAACTGTAAGCAGAGTAGATCTTGAGGATGTGCCAAATTACCCTCCATTAGTTCAGTTATTGAACTAAAGATACCAGCTGTCTCATTTGCAGGCAGTTTTGGTATTTTGCTTTCCGTATTGGCTGCTATCTATTGGATATTTCATGGTGAATTTAAGGAATCATTATTCCCACAAGGCATCAGTCTTTATTTTGTACATGACCCTTTAAAGTAGATACTTAGCTGCTGCTGACAAGTCAAAGTGGATAGCTTATATCCTGCTATTCTAAAGCTCTTCTGATGCATAAGTAGGTATCATACACTGCAGTTTATTAATTGCTTGTAATATACTTTCAGGTTTAATGCTGAGTGAAAGCGAATGGTGTGAGTCAGCAAAAAGCTGGATAAGTATAAAGTAACTTAAAATTTCATTTTTCTTCATTAGTATTAAGCAATTCTGAATTGCAAGCATTCAATTACAGAACATGAGCACTACCAACCAAGCTTTGCATACATCAAAGGATAGCATGCTGTCCTCATCAAGGTGACCCTAAGGCTTGCACCTTGTCCAGTGTGTTGAACTAATGTCACTAATATTTTATTAGTTTTAGTTGCACTTGGAAGGATTAATTCAATAAAACAACTATGTGAGAACATTTTTACTGTATGATTGAGAAGTTTGCTGAATAAAAACTCAACTAAAGTTCATACATTTTGTTCACTGAAATAAATTCTTATTTTACCAGTGTTAATCACTTTCGATTTTGCCAGTTTATGTAATCAGGGAATGTGTAGGCATGCAAGAGCTATACCTTTTATTTCAAAACAACATGCTTATAAAACTTTCAGAAACTGTAAAGCCAACATGCTACAGAATTATTCTACATGATAGTGCAAGCAAAATTAGAAGATAATACAGCATACATTCTTTAGATTTAAGCTTCCTCTGACAACAGATTATGCTGGAATAAACTGCACTTGCACCCAAAGGATATTGAACAAGTATGAGTGAAGAATGAGATCTTTCTACCTCATTTTAGTTTCTAATTGACCAATAAGTCAAATTTCATGCCTACAAAGGAACTTTATTGTTTCTGTGATGCTTGTTGGTTCTTTTGCAAGAATATTTTGTGTCATCAGTTTGTGCATCCACCAGAATAGTGTAATTTGCTCTCATTATCTTTCAAAAAACATTGTCATTTAAATTGTGAAGGAAAAACTGACATTTTTTCTGTCATGGCACGAGAAAAACTGGCTCAGTTCATGACAGCAAAAGTTCAGGATGAGTTGATATATTGGCCTGAATAATTAAGCATGTTTTGTATGGGAACTCAACAAGATAGTTTTGATCTTCTCATTTGTTCCTTAATATACTTCTTTCTAGAATATCTTCATTAGGTAATTCCAGGAAAATGCCTTGCTTTCTGATCTATGTTACCAAAATTTTCTGAGATGAACTTTTATACTCCCTGAATCTCCACAAAATATTTTTTCATGTTACCAAAGGAATTTTCTTCAACCTTGAGGTCTGAAAGACATTTCTCTTGAGTTTCACTTTTGTTCTAATTTCACACTTTCCATTATGCTAACGTATACTTTTTGTTTTCCTTTCATCCTTCCAGATTTTTATCCTTCACTGGTAAGTTACTGACTCATTTTATTCCTGATTGTCTGCTCTCCTCTCAGCATCCTGCCTTGACCCACAATTTTTTTTTTATAATGTACTATATTTACTTTATCTCACTGTAGTGATTTCCTGCATTACATGTTTACATTCCTAGTAGAAACTGTGGTGCATTAGCTGAAACTGTTCAAGATTCCCTAACCCACTCTGAGTTAATTTTTCTAAACATAATCGCAAAAAGGATTTACTTCCTTGAAATCCCTGAGCTAATTATGTGAAAACCAGGTAAGAATGGGAAAGTGAGATGATGCTACAGGTTTTGGCTGGAATGGAGTTAATTTTTTTCCTGGCAGCCATAAGGTGCTGTTTTGGATTTGTGACCAAAACAGTGTTCGTAACACAGGGATGCTTTTATCTATTGCTGAGCAGTGCTGACGCAGAGTCAAGGCCTTCTCTGGTTTTCATGCTGCCCTGCCAGTAGGTAGGCTGGGAATGCACAAGAAGTTGGGAGGGGACACATCTGGGACAGCTGATCCCAACTGACGAAAGGGATAGTTCATACCATATGGGATACCATTGTTTTTAGAAAAAAAAAACAGGGAAAAGAGGAAAAAGAGGGGCATGTTCATAGTTATGGCATCTGTCTTCCCAAGTAACCATCTGTCTTCAAGTTACTTCACCAACCAACATGATGAATCCTTGCTTTCAGGATATGGCTAAACATCTGCCGCCTGTGGGATGTAGTGGATGAATTCCTGATTTTGCTTTGCTTCACCTATTAAACCATCTTTATCTCAACTCACAAATTTTCTTGCTTGTACCCTTCCAGTTCTCTCCCTCATCTCACTTATAAGGGAGAGTGAGTTAGTGGCTGTAGGATTGATGATTAATCTGTCTACTGTGACTAACTCGTAACAGGCAGTTAAAGGAGGGATAGTTCACCAACTCTACCTCCTTCATTAATATGTTCATAAGGTTATATTTGTTAAGTATTACCCAATTGTGGTCATGGATTTTCTATGTGAATTGTAGAGTGAAACTAATATTTAAAAGCTTTTTTGTGACTTCTTTTAGAATATATTTTAAGCTATTGACAAAATGAAGTCTTAAGAGAGAGACTGAGAACCTGCAGGAACTTGGAATCAGGAATTACTGGTTAGTTCTTGGTGGCCAGCAGACCATAAGAACAGTCCAAAACACTGCAGAGACTGGTTTCCTGCACAATAAGTATAAAAGTTTACAAGATACCTAAGAGTTGTGTCCATTTATTCACAGTATTACCACTGATTCTGGTTAAGATTTTTAGTTTGGTGAAAGTCTACATAAAAGACAATTTAAGGCAAGGAGAAAAAAATAAAAAGATAAATGTAGTCTAAAAGGAAAAAAATAATATATTTATGAGAGATCAGTGGTGTTAAGTTATTAATATGATGACAGGTTAAGGAGCATCTGGTCCAATGGTCCCTGATCCAATGGTGGAAAAAAAAAACAACCCCAGAAACAACTGTTTTTTCAGTTAACTTCACTTGCCTTCATATTTGGTTTGTCCACTACATGTGCAGCATTCACAGTAGTCTCCACTAGAAAAATAAAGCAATTTGTTGCAGTGGACTTTAGATTAAGGTTCAAATCTATTTCCACCACAGTGAGCAAGTGTTAGATGCAGTTATTAACTAGAGAGAAATCTGTGCCTAATTCCCACTTGCATCCTTAAGTGCTTGCTTGTATACTGTGGTTTTAAACTCAGCCATTTCTTGAAACAGGCAAACAAATAAAAATAAACCAAGCACAAAGCAACCTCCTAAATGTTATTTTTTCCCAGTGATCAAGCATAAAAATTATATCCAGTAACATTGCCTAGACTTTATGCAAACTGACATTGTTTTCTGGAATAAGAACTCTATTTTTTCACAGTTCATGTTTAAAAACGTGAAAAAATAATGACTCTATTAAAGATAAAATTTTTTGTCAAATGTACAACTCTTCATAATTCTTCTAAGAAACATTTAAGTTAGAGAAACTTTTATGATTATTTAACTACTTACCACATTTTTTTAAATTAACTGCAGAAGCCACTACTCTCCATGTTCATCTAGGAAAATTTTCTAGATTGACACTAATTCTCCCATGGTATTTTTTGAGAAGTATGAAACAAAGTAATACAATACCCTGATCTGTTCAACCTTCCATTAAACCCAAGAACCAAGCTACACAAAATTTAAGAAAATGCTCACCTGTCCGTTCAACAAAACACACAGAGGTCTAGTTTTAAATCAATGGCTATATCCATCCTGTCTGAAAGAATGGTCTTTATGCCATTGCATGCTGCCAAACTCATAAAAAGTTTTTCTTCTGCTCTGTCTTTCCTGTTTTTTTCTTGTGCTTGGGCATTTCGGCATGCAGAGATAGTCAGGACTCCACAGCTGCAGAGGTTACTGACCACTATCTTTTCTACTTAATGGAGATGGGTAGGGGCATGAGTATCATTCAGTGGACATCTGAATATGCCTAAAGTGAAGTGTCCCTGCCTATGGCAGGGGGATTGGAACTAGATGGTCTTAAGGTCCTTTCCAACCCTAGCTATTCTGTGATTCTATGATTCTAAGCTAGTAAACTGCAAAGGGTTAGGCCATCGATGCAAGTAGAGGTAAATGAATGTCCTTCCTGTTTAATGCTAGGGTGCTACCTGTTTGTTCTCCAATGAGTTCTGTCCTGGATATTGTCCAGCCATGGTTTTGCTGGTTGTGATGTGTCAGTAATTGCTCTCAACAGGCAGTACTACTAAGTGCAGCAGTCTTGCTCAGGGGAAGAGAGTTTGGCCATTTGTGTGGTGATTATGTCTTGATCTATTCTATGTACAAGTATAGGTAGCATTGTCAGAAACAGTGTGCAGCAGACAAGAGAGGTATAGCAGTAAGACATTAAAAATCTTCAAGGCCCCTTGCTTAGAAAAAGTCATGTTAATAAACATGGACATCCAGGACTGGCAACAGTTAAACATGTTAAACATGACCCCCTGCAATAAATGTGGACCTAACAGTCTCTTTGAATGGAGAGGATTCCTGTCTGAACACTTTATTTTATTTTATTTTATTTTATTTTAAATAATAGGTCTTGCAATATTTGCACAAGTATGGGAGCCCCCTACAGCTACAGCTACTGTTTTTTCATCTGTTACCCTCTCCTTTCAACTGTTATTGCTTTGTTTGGGGTGGGGAGACTTTTTCAATTAATCTTTCATCAGATGTTTTCTCAGCTTGGACTCCATTCCCTCCAACTTTTCTCACATGTCATCTTCTTCTTCGAAGAACTTCTGGGGCTATGTGAATCTGACTTAAGTTGTCTGCCTGTCCTGCTGGTGCCATTTGCCATTTCCTTTTAAAAGGGCTATTGCTATAACAGCTCTATTCTAGGCAGGGAGTGCGAAACCTTTGAAACTGATGCAGGTTCGTTGCACAGTCTATCAGAAGGAAGCAACATTAAAGGACAATCACTTCATACTTGTTTAACTGCTATAGGAGTTAGCAAATTTTAAACAAATGAGAAGTAGATATATATTTTTAAATGCTTACTTCTTGCCTGCAGAACCACATTGATTTCAAAGGCATTTTCTCCCTGTACAGAATAGAGGGGCAGCAAATTGTTCTTTGAAGAGCAAATGCCACTATCAGGAAAGGAAGACAGCTCAGGCAGCTCAAAGATTCCCAAAAGTGTTAGGGAGCCGTGGAGGACATCTAAAGGGGAAAGTTAAGGTTGTGAGCAGCCTGAAGAATTAGTTTAAAAGAACCCTTTTCCCCCACCGAAATCCTTCAGATGAAGCAGCAGCTGTTGGATTCTTTCACAGCTAACATAGAGGGATCAAGCTCAAACAGTTCTGAAAGTCCTGCAAAACAGCAGAGGATAACTAAAAGGTCGAAGTAAAGAGCAGGTTGTACATTAAGGCTTTTTCCTCTCCTGGTACGTAAAGTGAAGTGGGGGGAACAGAAAAATGATTAGTAAGTCATATGTAAGATTTGAGTTTGAACAACCACATTCTTTCTAATGACATGTAGCTTGCTGCTTTAATTAGATATAGTGTTTTTCTTTTGTTATTAAAGAGCTGCCACCTTTCAAACCAGAGGCAACTACATTTCAGTGGGGGTGAAAGATAAGCTATTTGTACTTTGTTGTGTAATGCCTCCAAGCACCATATAAAGAAAATTGCTATTGTGCATGTTTGTAGCTTGTAAAGTCCTTTGAAATAAAAGGTGGACTATAAACATAACACAAAAAGGTCTGCTGAAGAAGAACTATATAGTCTTGGTAAGTATGTGTTTATTGGCAGGTAATTAAAATAAGTTATCAGATCAGGGCAAAGCTTTTATCCCAAGAATTTTGTAACCATATTTAGGCCATAAGTTTGTGAAGTATTTGGATGATTAAAAATTGAGAGATACTAATAAAAAAAAAAAGACTTTATTCTGTTTCTGCATTGATTATATGTAAAAGGCGTATAAACACAGAGAAAAGCAAAAAAAATTAATCTATGTAACTTTTTAATTAAAAAAAGTTTTTAATTGCAAGATATATCTTAGCAAAAAAACAAGGGTTACTTAGATATTTAGGGGGTCTTTGAAATGCATTGTCTACAGCCATATTCACACTATTCCTGTATAGAGGGTACTCAGGAGGGAGTGAGGTGATATTATGGTAAAACCTGTTAGAAGAACTTGAATATACATCCATCTAGACAGCTCCTTTATTAGTGTAGTGTGAATGCATATATGAAAACACTTTTTGATAGCCCTACATGCAATTTCAGTTATATTTATCTGCTTATAGCCCTAACTACAGCATCAGCCAACCCTCTTCTGAACATCCACACTTACAATGCAAAACTTTCTTTCTTGTCACCTATATCTCCAGGGACTCTCAGAAACTATAAGGGAGGAAGGAAGGCTTGTGAGTGGAAGTTTAGGTGAACAAGTTACAAGTAAGTCTTTTCTTCACTTGCCTATTTATTCCTTCTCCCTCTACATGATCCCAAGTAATATTCTTTACAAAACACCATCTACTTAGAAGAGGATCACTGACTAATGAATCAAGCCTGAGGGACAGTCCTCCCTTCTTCATCTGAATCAGCATCCTATTTGCCAGCTCTCTCCCCCTGGCATTTCAAATCACAAGTCTTCAGCAACAGTAAGTATGAATTGAGTTTCATATGACAGTTTGAAAGGACCAAGCATGAAGATATTTATTTGCTATATTCCTGAAGTTTCTTAAATAAAGTGCCTCCTAATCAAAGCAAGATAATTACTCTCAGTATCTTTTCCAAGATATCCTTATGAAGCTTGCTCTTCAGTGAGAAGTACTCCTAGTTTAGATAGATAATCATACAACTTAACTGCAGACACAAAGTGATGAACTGCCAGTAGCCTTTTCTAGAGCATACACAAAAAAAAAAAAAGACATGCACAAAACTAAGGTGTAGAATATAGTTTCAGACTTGGACACTGTTTTCAAGCATTTGAGTATTTCAAGGCCTTGTTATTCAACGCACATTAGTCTCCGGATTCAAGCTAAACTCTGATATTATTTTAGGTGAACTATACCCTTCCCAAAGTTGGAGTTGCAGTATCAGATATATGAACTAAATTCTTCCTCATGTTTGTTTAGCTGTCAACACCACTGTTTTAATGAATCTGAATGACAGAGAAATCAATGGATTTCTGTTTCAAAAGATCTGTCACCAGGTCTTTAGTCAGTTATGGTTAACATTTCTGTTGTGGAAAATAATCAAAATCATTTCAGCAGCCGAATGAAAGGAAATCAGCAATGCTTACTTAGAGGCAGAATATCAAATAAATTAAATAGAAGTGATAGAACTTTGGCTGTAAGAAGCATTGGAACTTAGAGGAAAAAAACAAAATAAAATCACTTGCTGGAAAATACAATCCATTTGACTGAATGTTTCTTGATCTTAGAATACCAAAAAATATATAGCCCAGACTTAAGATCCCACCACCATCTACAGGAAGAAGTAGAGAAAACTGAATGAGGTGATGCATCTGACCCAAGAATGTCTAGAAATAGTGATGTGGTTACTGTGTCGCACACTGAAAGACTGTCAAGATTTTAACTAAAACTAGCATCTCATCCAGTTTGAAGTCAGGAGACTCAGAGCTGCAACTTGCCAGCCTCTTCATGACTGGATGACTTCAAACATGGAGGAACTGGAAACTGGAATTACGCTGACTAGGACAAAACAAGCAGGAAGACCTGTGTTTATTTTCAGCTTCTATGGAAAAAATATCACTGTTGTCAGACTCCAATTCCTTGAAGGTATCTTTTAAGAAATCATCCTGTTCTCTGTTTTCTCAAAATATCTGACCTTATTGTTTGTATGTTTTGGTCTATGGGCAGATAAACTATGAGAAAGTGCTTCAACCCTGCCTGTCAATAGACTGACCATGTCCTTGCAATGTGGATGAGTTTTCATTCCATCTTGAGTTTTGATACAGAATATGTCGATGGTTTCATCTGCTATTATCTGCATGTGATGACCCCAGTGCAAACATATAATGTTGACTCATGGATTTATGGGTGAAGGAAGTCAGTGGTTGTCACTGCAGAACAGTCATCCATTAACATTCAAAGTATTTAGGATCATTCTGGAGAAATATGTCCACTAATAGGGATAAAGAAAGCAAGGAAGCAAAATCTGAAAGTCAGGTTTTCTAGTGCCATGCAAAATAGCATAATCTTAGACCGATGTGATGTTGACTTATGGTGAATTTTGTTTTTAACAATTAAAGCTTATGTAAAATATCTTGCAGGCTGAAAGATATGAATCAGTGTCCTATCTGAAGTGACAGAATCACCACTGTAGATACCAGCATTCATTATGCAGATTACTGATTAAACCTTCAATGTTTCTTACATTAGTATGGATTCTTAAGCCTTTGTGGGTTTTTGTTTTGTTTTTTTTAAAATATCATGAAGCAGACATTGCAGAATTTTCTCCCCTGGGTTCAACAGAAATGCGTAACCAAATCCTGTTACTGCATGGTCTTATAGGAAGCATAGCCAAAGAAACACCAGTAAGATTTGGAGGTTTTAGATAAATTTTTTGTTACTGTAACTATGCTAATAACAACTGTTCACCACTTGCCAAAGTTCTATTTGATGTGGAAGCATGACAACTTGTTCATTAAGAGATATAGAGCAGGAAAAAAAGCTGATATAGAAGGAATGGGAAAAGCACTTTTTGCCTTTTCAATGGATCTTCCACAAAGATCTGCCTCAGTGCTGATGAGCAGGGAATCAATGACCCTGACCCAGAAGTTTTCTTCAGTACACAAGCTTTTTTTGCCTTTAATTAGTATGAACAGGAAAGAAAGCTGAAGGAAATTAGGCCTCACAGGGCACTGATCATACTTCTGCCTTCTTTTCTTGGTCCAGTGGAAGATTTACATTGATTGCAATGTTGTAGTTTAATGACTACAGCATTTCATCACTGAATAGATTTTTTTCCCTCAGACAGGACAATGTCAGTTGTGGATTGGACCTCCTTAGGGAAACTAAAGCATTGCGACCTTGATTACCTCTGTAACATTACAACCCTGAATAAAGTACTAGTAGCCATGTCTACAATATTAAGTGGGGTTTAGAACACAATTCTTATATTGTGAAACATTTCTTCAGCTATTAAAACCTCAAAATAATTGAAAAACTGTTGAGAAAAAGATTAGAAGATGAGAAGACTTGGTCAAGTATATCTTGACAAATGAACAAGATATGTGAAATTGGAAAGGATATCATTTCTTGCCGAAAGAAACATTGTGTCTGTAGTCTTTAATAGCAGAGGACTTTCTGCTTATTTCTTGTTAACCCTCTTCATAAATAGAGCTCTCACAAATTATGATGGATCTGAGTTCCCACATATAAATTACTATTTCTTTCAAGACCTGGAATTTCCTACCGCCATTTCTGAACCATATTCAAGAAGAAGAGAGCTTGGGGGAAGCCATGGTTGTCAAGATCTTCTTAATGACTGTTGAAGAAGGATGATGCAAATTCAAAAACAATAAGGCAGCAAGTAGGTCCACACACATGTTCATCATCCTATTCTAAGAATGAGCCTTGAACAGCATAGCGCTAAAATCCATTATCTTGGTTGCACTTCCAAAGGTACTGAAACAAGGGGGCACAAAATCACAAAATGGAATATAGAAACCTTTAGAATTAGATTTAAGTAATGTTAAGTTTAACGGCTTTGTAACAGTAACAATGGAAAATTATTGAGGTGCATGATACACAGAGAAAAAAAATTAGAGCACAGCTAGAGAACATACTGGGAATTCTCACAAGATAAATCGTTATAGTTGTCATAGTTTAAGAAAAACAGTCTAGAAGAACAGGACACAGGGGTAAGGAGTATCTGGGAACCGCAGGTGTCCAGGATGGGCTACAGTTAAACTAACTGATAAACAGGAGGATAGGAGGATTATTATGTCTCTGGTGCTAACGAACCAATTAAACTGGTATGAGCATCTACTGCGCATGCTTCAAAGGCTGCCAGAAGTGATGAAAATTGTTGGAAGAAGTAAATGACCCTCGGAGACCACCACCGCAATTCTGTATGCATGTGGGGAACTTTCTGGAAAATTATGTAATCCATACGTAGCCTCAGGAATATGTATGTATGCCCAGTGTCTATAAAAGGACGGCTTGTGTGGCAATGGGGAGACACACGTTAGGAGGAGCTATCCCCTGTGTCTCCCGGCGCCGCAATAAGGAATACCTGCTAGTTAGCTTGAAAACTTTGTTGGCAAGTTTGTTCCTGGAGTTTTCTCTGAATCAATTTGGCACCCCAGATGGGACCCTCTCTGCTCGGCTGCAGGACCCGCTGAGGGCAGGGCTCCCTAGGGCCCTTGGGAATTTTTCCTGGAGGGACCCCTCGACTCATTTGAATTGCTGCGGGAGCAGACAAGGACCATCTCATAAAAGGTATTCTTTTCTTTTATACAGTTTGTAAGGTGCAGGGGGCATCTTGGTTTGGTAAATTGGTTTGGTAAATTGGTTTGGTAAGTGTACACATGGTTTGGAAGCCTTCCGTAAATCGAGATAGGAAATCTCATAGGTAAAGGCGTATACCCAGCTGCTAGCGTCCATTTGGTATACACCCACAAGAAGCAGGGGGCATCTTGTGGTTTGGGTCCTGCAAGACGCAGGGGGTGTCTTGTAGAAAAGGTTTTGGATTTTACTGGCATACACCCATAAGAAGCAGGGGGCTTCTTGTGGTTTGGGTCCTGCAAGATGCAGGGGGTGTCTTGTAGAAATGGTTTTGGATCTTGTTGGTATTTATTTTGTGGCTTGTTACATTAAGGGTTTTGGTCTTGTGATTTTGGTATCAGTGACAGACTGTTATAACTAAGCAAGGGGCATCTTGTGGTTTGTTTCATACAAGACACAGGGGGTGTCTTGTGGAAATGGCTTTGGGTCCAGTGTGCTATCAACAGCCCATAAGGGATTTGATTCAGCGATGCTGTCAGCGTGGGTCCCTGAATAGGTTAGTCGAATCACCCTCCAATACAGTGGGACTCAGACAGGCTGGTCGGGCACAAGGGTCTCGTCCTTCTTGGGACACTGACAGGCTGGTCAACTATAAAGGGTTCAAGGAAACCCCCCTATTAATGTTACAATATGGTCTGAGCCATAGGGGTTAGGATGTATTGCTTTTGATTCTACTGATATTCGTCTTATTTTGTGGCTTTTTACAGTAATGATTTTGGTTTTGTGATTTTGGTACTGGTGACAGGATGTTGTAACTGTGTTATTAACTGTTGTTTGTTTGTTTGAATTTTAGTCTCTGTCTTTGTCTCAAGTGTTGTAACTGTGTGGAGGGTATCTGTGGGATCCCATTTGTGTATGTGTGTGTGTGAATGTGAGACTGATAATGGAAAATCAGCAGAGTGAAGACATCTTGAAAAAGCGTCCTTTGGGTGCATTTTGGCACACTGGAAAGAACTTGGAGAGTCTCCTGGGGGCTCAGTAAATAAGAAAACTTTGGTAAAATATTATAACCGACGGTGGCCTTTGTATACTTTGGAAGATCAGGAAAAACGGCCTAAAAATGGAACTCTGAACTATAATACATTGTTACAATTAATGTTGTTTTGAGGGGGCAAGGAAAATGGCATGAAGTAATGTATGCAGATGTGTTTTTCACTTTAAGAAATCACGTGGAGTGACAGACTGAATGCAAAATTAATATAGCTCCGCCAGATTCCTTAATCTCAGCTTTGGAAAAGGACAGGATAAAACTGAAAGTTAAGCTGAAGAGACGTTGCTCAGCCTGTGATATTGGTGAAAGATGTTAAAAGTTAAAAAAACAGTAATAAGGAAGATAGGTTGAAAATTATTTATCACAGGTACCTCTGAGGGAAGCATCCTCTGCATCTGTCCTATCTGATATTGATAAGGAGGAAGAGATTGATGTCACTGGCAACAAGCAGCACATTCACATTCAGAGTTAAGAAAGGGTTAAACCGGAAGTGCTGTTGCAGAGGCAGGCATCTGCAGCCCCTGCAGAGCAGGGTGAACAACCGTGAGTTAAAAAAAAAAAAAAGGGAAAACTAAGGGGGAAAGAGGGGGAGCTCGGGCAGCTCCTGTGTTTGAGCATGGAGGAGTGACGACGGGCAGAGGTTGGGGGAGTGGGCTCTTCTGTGGAAACAGATTGGTGTGCGTGCTATGGGGAGTTTGGACTTTGGAAGTGAGACTGCCCGGGGGGGGGGGGGGGGGGGGGGGGGCAGTGCCATGGGGTGGCTCCGGTGACTGAATTGGAACTAGACTGACAGGGACCTGGGGAATCTACCCTAGCAGATCCACTGATTAAATTAAAACTACGGACTAGAGGAAATAAAGAGGAATTTTAGTGGATACAGGAACAACTTATTTGGTGTTAAATCAGAGAGGAAAGAATTCGTTACAGATGTGGGTGCTACTGGCCACCAAGAAAAAGTGGGAAAAAAAAAAAAAGGCATTCTATCTGAAACCTTTAAAGTACTAATTGGGAAAACAAATAGGAATGCATAAATTTTTATGCATGCCAAATTCTCTAAAATCTTTATTAGGGCGAGAAGAAATATTTAAAGAAGACAAAATGGAATTTAGAGTTAAAAACAGTCAATTAATTGCAGTTTTGAGTTTAATTCAACAGAAAAGCAAAAAGAAGGACCTCCCTGAAATAGAAGAAATCCTTAATTAGGTATGTGTGGGAGTATGGGCATCTGAAGTTTCAGGTAAGGCAAAAAAATGCTTTGCCTGTTAAAGTGGAAATAAAAAAGGGGGGCCTGCCCAATTAGACTGAAACAATATCCCTTAAAATTAAAAGATCAAACGGAATGAAAAAAAAATGATACATTTTAAAATATAGATTATTAATTGAATGTGAATTGGAATATAATACTTGTATCTGGGCAGTAAAGAAATATGATGGGAAAAGTTGCAGATTGGTTTACGATCTCAGGGCAATCAACAAAATTGCAGAGGATATTTGTCCAGTAGTAGCTAATTCGCATGATTTATTGACTAAATTGAATAATAATCAGAAATGGTTTGCAGTCCTGGATTTAAAGGACACTTTCTTTTGCTTACCATTGGCCAAAGAAAGCCAAAATTATTTGCTTTTGAATGAGAAAATCCTGACGCAGGAAACAAAACTCAATTAACTTGGACGGTATTACCACAGGGGTTTAAAAACAGTCCAGCGATTTTTGGAAATCAGTTAGCACGAGAATTAGAATTATGAAAGCCACCTGCTCAGATGGGGACTCTGTTACAGTATGTGGATGACCTGTTATATGCTACGGAAACAAAGGAAGGATGTGTCCAGGGAATGGTGGGATTCTTGAATTTCTGGGACTGAATGGTTATCAGGTATCCAGACAAAAGGCCCAACTAATCCAAACACGAGTTTTCTACCTAGGATATGAAATAACAGGAGGACAGAGAGAACTTGGAACTGCCAGAAAAGAAGCCATTTGCCAGACTCCATGACCGTCGACCCTCAAGGAGCTCCGGACAATCCTGGGAATGACAGGATGGTGCAGACTTTGGATCCATGATTATGGTGTTCTGGTAAGACCACTATATGAACTGTTGAAGGGAAACCCTCCCTCTTTGGACTGGACTGATAAAGCAGAGGAGGCTTTTAGAAATTTAGAGATAGAGTTAATGAGAGCTCCAGCTCTGGGACTTCCGGATGTGACTAAACCGTTTTGGCTATATTCCTATGAAAAACAAGGAAAAGCCTTGGGGGTACTTGCTCAGAAACTAGGACCACACAGAAGGGCAGTGGCGTATTTTTCAAAACAGCTGGGTGAAGCGAGAAAAGGATGGCCTGGATGCCTAAGGGCTGTGGCAGCAGTCGTCATGAATACTGAAGAGGCTCGCAAATTCACCTTGGGACAAAAGATTACTGTGCTACTGTCCCATGTGGTATCAGCAGTCCTGGAACAGAAAGGAGCCCACTGGTTATCTCCTTCATGTTTTTTAAAATACCAGGCCACCATTGTAGAACAGGATGATATAGAATTGTGGTCACTAACGTTGTGAATCCAGCATCCTTTTTTTCAGGAACAATCAACAGAACCACTAACACACGACTGTTTGACCACCATAGAGCCTGTATATTCGAGCCGACCAGATTTGAAAGAAAAGCCTCTGGAAGATGCTGATTCTTGGTTTACTGATGGTAGTAGCTTCATGAAAAATGGTAAACAAAAGGCAGGATATGCCATTGCCATCACTTCACAGGTAATAGAAGCTAAACCTTTACCTGTGAACACCTTTGCCCAGAAGGCAGAAATAATAGCATTAATGAGAACCCTGGAACTGGCTAAAGATAAAAGGATAAATATTTGGACTGATTCTAAATATGCATTTGGTGTGGTACATGCACATGGTGCTATCTGGAAAGAGGACTTTTAAACACACAAGGGAAACAGATTAAACATGCTACAGAAATTCTACAATTACTGGAAGCTGTTCAGCTACCTGAAGAAGTAGCTATTATGTACTGTAAAGGACATCCACAAGGTGACTCTGATCAGGAAATTGGAAATAATTTGGCTGATTTTGAAGCCAAACGAGCACCTGAACAATCTCAAATCATGTCCTTAATCCCTGACGGCAAACTAACAATTGAAAAATCTAAACCTAGGTATTCAAAAGAGGATAGAAAATTGATTGAGGATCTAAAGGGACAGGAAAATAAAGAGGATTGGGCTCAAATACCTGATGGGCGAATTGTAATCCCTTATAACCAACTCTGGAAGTTATTTCAGGAAGAACATAATAAAACTCATTGGGGTAGCAACTCTTTGTATAAATTTTTAGACAAATTGTAGGAAGGAATCTATACACCACAGTTCAATTAGTGACAAAACAATGTCAGTTATGACTTAAGAATAATCCTAAACCTGAAAATAGAAATCCAATTGGGAAAATTGGGAGAGGAAGTTTTCCGGGACAGCAGGGCAAACAGATTTTTCTGAATTACCAAGAAAAGGGGGTTATCAATATTTGTTGGTGTTAACGGATACTTTTTCAGGCTGGCCAGAAGCATTCCCTTGTAGGATAAATAATGCAAGACAGGTGATTAAAACATTATTAAATGAAATAATACCTCGTTTTGGAGTACCAGTGGCAATTTCTTCTGACCAGGGTTCACACTTTAGTACAAAATTGTCACAAGAAATCAGCAAAAAATTAGAAATTGATTGGCAACTACATGTTCCATATAGGCCTCAGGCAAGTGGGCAAGTATGAAAGATGAACCATCTGATTAAACAACAAATTAGTAAAATATGTCAGGAAATGAATTTCTATTGGTACCAGGCGTTACCACTGACTCTATTAAGAATTTGAACTAAACTTCGGTCGAAAGAAGAAGTCAGTCCATTTGAGATTTTGCATGGAAGACTATATCAGTCCCAGTTTAAAGGAGAAAGTCTTCAGGAACTGCGACAGTTTCTGATCAATCTGGGAAAACAATTGGAGGAGATAAATAAGAGGATAGTAGGGACAAGAGCAAGAGGTTTGGATTATCCGATTCACCCTTTCAGATCTGGAGACTGGGTTTATGTTAAGAATTTTTCAGGGGATCCTCTACAGGAGAAGTGGAGCGGACCGCATCAGATATTACTGACCACCTTTACAGCAGTGAAGATAAAGGAACAACCTGCTTGGACATATTATTCAAGAATTAAGAAAGCACCAGAGCCAGAGAAGACATGGCGGATCGAACCTTCAGGACCCTTACGTATGAAACTGTGTCGGTCATAATTTGGACTCATAACTGGCACACAAACCTGGGGCCAGAATTTATACCTGAAATTAGTGCAGAATGTTACTAATGTTTTTAACCGTAGAGGTTGTTGGGTGTGTGCACAGTTGCCTAAATCAGGAGAAAGCCTGGATCTCCCATTAATTGGAGTTCTGATTCCTAACACTGTCTCATGGACAAATTTGTGGGTGAACACTAGCAATCTGTATTTGAAGGAAAGGTTAAAATTTGGAATAGTTAATCCTAATCCAGGTAATAAATATTACACCTGTGCGCAAAGATGTATTACACCGGGAACCAAGGTAGGAAATCTTGCTTAAATGCCACAGATGTAGGTCACCATTCAAATTGCAATCATACTATTAATATAGATGGCATCGTAGTTCAGTGATGGCACGTTCCTAAAGTGAAAGGGTGGCATTGGCTATGTGGAAAAAATGCTTATAAGACTCTCCCTCCCGCCCCCAACTGGAAGGGGGAATGCACCTTAGATGCTGTAATACCCAATTTTAACCAGCCTGTCTAAAGTGGTATTACAAAACCAAATGGCTCTAGACATGTTATTGGCATCCCAAGGAGGGGTTTGTTCCATAATCAGTGAAAGCTGCTGTTCCTATATAGACCAAAGTGGCAGAATCGAAACAGCTCTGGAGGAAATTTGGAAACAAAATAAGATATTTCACGAAATGGCCATGGATGACACCTCCTGGGGTTTTGAAGAAATATGTAAAAAGTTAACTTCATGATTGCCTGAACTCTCCTGGTTGAGGCAACTGGTTGCAGGAATATTGATGTTAATTATTTTAATATTGATTACTTATGGTATGATACAATGTTCCCTCTGGTATTGTAAACGGTCTATGATTGGAAAAGGAGTGAAATTAAGCACCAAGTAGAAATAGGAAATTATTTCAGAAAGAATTTTGATGGTAATGGTAATATATAAAATGTTGCAAAAGAATTTGCAAAAGGACAGAAAAAGGGGGGAATTTGAAACAAGGGGGCACAAAATCACAAAAAGGAATATAGAAACCTTTAGAATTAGATTTAAGTAATGTTAAGTTTAATGGCTTTGTAACAGTAGCAATGAAAAATTACTGAGGTGCATGATACATAGAGAAAAAAAATTAGAGTACAGCTAGAGAACATACTGAGAATTCTCACAAGATAAATCGTTATAGTTGTCATAGTTTAAGAAAAACAGTCTAGAAGAACAGGACACAGGGGTAAGGAGTATCTGGGAACCGCAGGTGTCCAGGATGGGCTACAGTTAAACTAACTGATAAGCAGGAGGATAGGAGGATTATTATGTCTCTGGTACTAACGAACCAATTAAACTGGTATGAGCATCTACTGTGCATGCTTCAAAGGCTGCCAGAAGTGATGAAAATTGTTGGAAGAAGTAAACGACCCTCAGAGACCACCACCGCAATTCTGTATGCATGTGGGGAACTTTCTGGAAAATTATGTAATCCATACGTAGCCTCATGAATATGTATGTATGCCCAGTGTCTATAAAAGGACGGCTTGTGTGGCAATGGGGAGACGCACGTTAGGAGGAGCTATCCCCTGTGTCTCCCGGCGCCGCAATAAAGAATACCTGCTAGTCAGCTTGAAAACTTTGTTGGCAAGTTTGTTCCTGGAGTTTTCTCTGAATCAGTACAAAGCCATTACAGCCAGGGGAATTCCAGGGATAATGTGGTATGAAGATAACACTTTTCAGAGTGCTTGCTCTTCCCTGACATGGGGTTGTACACAGTTTCCAGGGCAAAAGCTGGAAGCACCTTCTCTGCTGTGCCTTAATATTTGCTGTAAGAGGCCAAGAGGTCTTGGAATAAAAAGAGTGGAAGGATATATAAGTCTGATTTTCTGATACCATATGACACTACTAGTAAACTTTTGTAACCACATAATTTTATATAATTTGTTCATATGGGTAAATACTGCAATAATGTTTTCTCTTATACAACAGGCAACGAAGGTGATGAGTATTTATTCACTCTAATTCAAATGGCTGGAAACAACTGAGAGGTAGGTCTACTTGTAAGCCCTAACACCTTCGCCTGATGCACAGAATCTTTTATTTTCCCATTTTCTGCCTTTGTTTTGAAGCTTTGCTTGTTTGTTTTGCTTAATGTTTTTTTTTCTTTTGCTTTTTTTTTTTCATTTTGGGAAAATGATATAAGGTGGGAAAACCCAAAGCAAAGCTTTCTACCAACAACAAGGTACCAGTTTGCAAGGAAAAAAAACCCCTGCCACAAATATGTCTGAGAAACCTTTAACTGGGAAAAGGCAGAATTTCCCCAGAAAATCTATATAGAGGATTTTCATTTGAAAAAATGTCTTATGCAATGTAAAATAAGCCAAATGTAAAATAAGTCAAAAACTCAGAAAGAGAATTGGAATATGCAGGAAAGACTTCAAAAGAGCTCAAAATGCTGCTCATAGAACTGGGCCTGAAAGGAGTTGTTGAGGCAAAGTTACCCTCAGGCAATGAGTCCCAACCTGCCAGATACAGGCAAATTAGTTGCACAAGCACTGTTCACTGAACTTAGTCTGCAGCAGAAACAGCTGTATTCCAGGGTGGAAAAATGTGAGTGGGAGACAGCAACAAAGAGGTAGGAGACAGGGACAGAAGTGGATGCTGCTAGGAAAGCTTCAGCAGCAAAGGACTAGAGGCAGTTCGTACAGTGGACACAAACTGGAAGCAAGCTCAAGCCCTTCATGTTCCAATTCTCTTTCCATGGAAACATATCTCAGTAAAATAGGTCTGTGTTGTGAAGAAGGATGCTATTGCAGCAAAGAACCTAAGTTAACATGCCAGTTCATGACAGAGTGCACATATGGCCACATCCATGGGTAAGTAAAAGGGAAAGCAGGTTATTATAGTCTTGTATAATATCTAAGATGGAACTTTTATTTACCTTCAGTGTTAAGTTTCAGGTTTACAAAATATGTTATGAAAGCCTTTTCATTACTGTTCTGTAGTAATTTTTTTGTTAGGAAAAAATAAAATGGGGTTAGTTGCATAATAACTTAAAAAGGCAAAACCCCCTCAATGTTCTAATTATTAAATTTATGAAAGTAAAAATCTTTTATCCTTTGTTTTAGCCTTCCCATTTAGCACACAAATAGGGATGAGAAGAACAAAATAAGGTATGAAGATGCGCCATAAACAATGAGCAGTTAACAAATAACCAAAAGCAAAACATTTATACTTACATTGAAAAATACACCTCAAAAGTACAACTACAGTTTTAGTTTTGCATCTCATGCTATAAAACAGCCCTAGCTTTGATGAGTATGCAATCATGTGAGAAAATATTTTGGTAGGCAAAAATTTCAGAAATACAAAAAATAACTTTCAAGTCAAACCACTGTCTAAAGTAACACATAGCAAGACAATTCTTAAACTTGCTTAACTTTCAAACTACATGTGTTGTTTGTTAGCCCCTTTACGTATAGATGGGGGGCTTGCAGTGCTATGAATGTACATTAAGTTCTTGCATTTTACTGCATTTAATGTAGCTCTGACTCTTGTACCAAAGCTATTAAGCCTCTTAATCTTACAGTCTTCTGGTGTTCCAACATCTGAGCAGTACATTTCAATACTAAGGAGGCATATCACTCATTTCCTTTGGGTTCTCCGGAATTCCTGCTACAGTGATGGACATAGAGGCATAATGGTTTTTTGAGCATGTAGTATGGACAATTGTCACAGTCCAGTGTGCATACAGTCAAATATCTCAATCTTCAATGATTCTGTGTTACCTTTGTGGCTTAATAGAAATCCTTTTAGTACAAAATGTAAGGTGCCATATAACTATTCAGTTTCCTCTGAAACTGAGAACATGTTTTCTCCTACAGTTCAGTTTCAGAGATTTGCCTTGATTCATTTTGGTTTCTCTGATGTTATTTGCACATATTTATAGGGATACCACTGCTGTTGTACCAAACTTACTTTGTGGACATATCATAACTAACACAAGTCAGGGTCCAATTACAAGCTAATGTGCTTTCTTCTATACTTTCCACATGGTTGATGTACACTCCCAGACAAGTCAAGTCATGGTGCTGTGAAACGTTAAAAGAAGAAAGTATTCTGTGGGGCATTTATATATTCAATCTTTAGCATGCCTGAGTGGGATTCACTAAACCACCTACAGCTAACCTGTAGATATGCACAGCCCATTACTCTGGTTTGCTTGTGTAGTTTCTAGAAAGGACATGCACTTCTGCAGTGTCATTCATTTAAACATTCCCTGAAAGCCCATCTTTCTCTCTCCATCTTGCCAATACAGGGAAGCTGGGAAGATTAGTACAGATCTAGACACTGTTTATAGTAATGATGTTCCACCAGCTGCAAGATGACTTCAACCCATGTGATGTATGACCACACTATTAAACAGCAAGGGCAGTCTGAGGCCAGGCTGACGCATACTGCATCAGCCCTCATTATTGGAGACATGAGGGCTGAAGGGAGGACCCTAAAGGACTCTCACAACTGTAACTATACCCAGTGTAAGCAATACTACGGCTGGGCTTGCGAGTAGCATGTATCATTTAGGTTGAGTGCCAGATAACCCACCTATCCATGCCAGATAAAACAAAAGCACAAATACAGCAAATACCGGCTCAAAGTAAGGTACGATATACTGAAACTGTGAGATCAAAAGGAACAACTTTGAGAGCCAATAAATCAGCATTGTGATGAGTGACTATTAATCCGGACAGATCTGTTGTTATCTCAACCCTTCTGTGCCCCACGTTGGGCGTCGAAAAGGAACTGTCGTGGTTTAAACCTAGCCAGACAGCTCCCAGTGAGTGGTGCCGGCTGGAGGCAATCGAGGCCCGCATCCCCCCTGCCGGGGGCTCTCCCCTTCCCCGCTCCCAGAGGGATGGGGAGGAGAGTCAAAAGAATGCAACTCCCACAGGTTGAGACAAGAACAGTCCAACAAACAATGTACAACACAAATCACCACCACTACCACCAATGACAACAATGATAAGAGAAAATAACAAGGGAAGAGAATATGATACCACCCACTGAAAAACGAGTCTGACCCAGAAGACTCCCTGTCCTTCCGGGTAACTCCCAGTTACCCCCCTGAGCATGAAGTGCTGTGGTATGGGATACCTCTTTGGCTAGCTTGGGTCAGGTGTCCTGTCTCTGCTTCCTCCTGGCTTCCCCTCCTCCCTGGCAGAGCATGAGCCTCACAAAGTCCTTGGTCAGGGTAAACATTACTTAGCAACAACTGAAAACATTGGTATTATCAGCACTGTTACCAGGCTGAAAGTCAAAACACAATGCTGCATCAGCTACCAAGAAGGAGAAAAATTGACTGCTACTGCTAAACCCAGGACACCTATTCAAGGATACAGCAAAATGCTATCAATTGAAATAAACTATTTAAAAGCAGTATAAGGTAGTTTCTCACTCACTTTTAACACTCTCTACAACCAAATAATGACCTAGAATATGTAGAGAAATTAGTACAGTCTTATTCAGTGCTGCTTATGGAACATAGCACAAGAACATTTTTGCAGGCTATGCAATGTGCCAAGTGTAATAATGTCCTCTAATAAGTGTAATGTCAGGTACTCTTACACATATCTCTTTCTAGTGGCTACCAAGCATGGATAAAAATTTTTTATACTATAATACTGTTCTTGGAGATCCTCCAGTTACGTAAATGACAAAGTCTGTTGGTTCTGGGACAAAAACCTTGCTGTGCTTTTTTCCTGCTTATGATTTGTGAATTCCATGTGGTCATATTATGCATAACTGTACAATGGCAGGAAGTGAAACAGTTCACCACCAAGTCCTCTGCAGCCATTGAATGGTTCCTTTCTTGAAGCAATTAATGCAATTTTCCCTGCTAAGGAGGGCATAATCCACAGTAAAAAGTGGAATAGCAGCTTTATGATATTATTAATTCATTTAATTTTGCCTTAATTGGAATTTTTCAGTACACAGAAGGAAGTCATCTATGAGCCATCTGTTCATATATATTGCAGTCATTGCTAAATTATCCTGCATTTAACTTCCGTTAACAAGGTTAACATGGGAGCTTTAGCATAACACTACTGCTGCTTCTGTCATAGCACTTCTCTCTGTGCTATGTCTGTATAAGAATGGATTTCACTGCTACCCAAGAGGACTTCATAGGCAGAATCAACTTCTCTTAAAGCGTAGAAACCTGACACTGTTTCTTACTAAAACTTCTT
This sequence comes from Pezoporus flaviventris, assembly GCF_033815535.1. Taxonomy (NCBI): domain Eukaryota; kingdom Metazoa; phylum Chordata; class Aves; order Psittaciformes; family Psittacidae; genus Pezoporus; species Pezoporus flaviventris. The sequence goes on from NW_026892555.1 coordinate 30,994,200, forward strand.
GCCAGTGCTAAGTTAGAATAGTTTGGCAAGGAAGCAAAAAAGCTGGTAGTTGACAATTTGAAGAATATATTAAGTAACAAGTTTATAAAGCTGACATTCTCTATTAGTGAATTCTGAATACAGTCAATCTCTACTTTTATACCCCTAGGGCAATTTCAGCAATTAACAAATATATGAGGAAGGATAGTACATGGGCTACAGAAGTTTTACACTGCTGTGGTAGCATCAAATCACAACCAGAGCTTGGACCTAGTGAAGGCAGATTTTTGTTGTCATACAGTTTTTGTAGAGGATCTTGTATACACTTGAACAAACATTCTCCAAAGTCTCAGCATTACCTTGCAGAAACACAGGGTATATAACTCTTTAGAAGTAGCTAACTAAATTTTCATTCATGAACAACAAAATCCCACATTTATTGTAGTGGAAGAAGCTGCTAAAATTACACAAGGTCTTAACTTCACATGCCACCCTGCACTCAGTTTTGAAATGGGAGAAAATGCAAAGGTGGCTAAAATCTACCTTACCTCTTCCCTCACACAGTTCTGAATACTATGACATGTCCAAAGTTACATTTGCCCTATCTATAAAATGCATTTGAAGCTTTTTAACTGCCTTAGACAGTAGACCCCTTTCCAAGATAGATGTAGATAAGAATGGCAAGCATTAGGAATTGACTGTCTTCATAAAAAAACAGTTGAGATTGCTGGTACATTGAAAGTCACACTCCAGCATGAAACTGAATTAAAGACAGAAGTGAAATCTTAATGCTTTAAACATCTAAGTTGCTAATGAAAAGAAACATTTATTTGCATACTTAAAATCTCAAAAATATTTTAACCTTTTGTTTCAGAAGATATGGCAGTCCACAAGTAAGTGAGTGTTAAGCTGGGGAAGGGTTAAGGTTAGGCATAGGATTAGGCATTTCAAATTTGGGTTGAGTTAATTTGGTTGAAGAAGAGATGATAGAGCCCTTAAAGAAACACATGCTGTTCCTATCACTATAATATATCCTAAATATATTCTACTCTAAATTTTTTTAGCATCCAAACCAAACCATTCTACATGGAGAAGTCATTAAAAATATCAAACCCTTCTGATTTCACTTCCAGTTTAAAAAGTTGTTAAAATAGAAAATTGTTCCTCAGAACCTGCATTATTGCTAGGATAGTTTCATTAAGTAAATATGTATCGCTATAAAAAGCAAATGTAAAGCAATAACTGCCTTGAAGTGCTAGGTTCAGAATAGACCAAAACATGTTATAGATGTTCTGTTTTTTCTGTTTTTACTTGTAACTAAATGGAAAATTCACTAAATAATATGAGCATGTACATCAGAAGGATCTTCCAGAAAGTTAATAAAATGCAAAGGAAAGAGAAATAGAAGAGAGAGAAGGAAGGAAGGAAGGAAGGGAGGGAGGGAGGGAGGGAGGGAGGAAGGAAAGGAAAGGAAAGGGGAAAGGAAAGGGGAAAGGAAAGGGGAAAGGAAAGAAGGAAGGAAGGCAGGAAGGGAAGGAAGGAAGGAAGGAAGGAGGGAGGGAGGGAGGGAAGGAAGGAAGGAAGGAGGGAAGGAAGGAAGGAAGAAAGGAAGGAAGGAAGAAAGAAAGAAAAAAAGAAAGAGAAAGAAAGAAAGAAAGAAAGAAAAAGAAAGAAAGAAAGAAAGAAAAAGAAAGAAAGAAAGAAAGAAAGAAAGAAAGAAAGAAAGAAAGAAAGAAAGAAAGAAAGAAAGAAAGAAAGAAAGAAAAAAAGAAAGAAAAAGAAAGAAAGAAAGAAAGAAAGAAAGAAAGAAAGAAAGAAAGAAAGAAAGAAAAAGAAAGAAAAGAAAAGAGAAAAGAAAGAAAAGAAAGAAAGAAAGCAAAGAAAGAAAAAAAGAAAAGAAAAGAAAGAAAGAAAAGAAAAAGAGAAACAGTCCCCCCAAAAACCCACAAACAAACCAACCAAAAAAAAACCCACCCCTCCCAAAAAACAAACAACCCCCCTCCCCCAAACAAACAATAAAACCCCAACAACAGAATAACCTACAGCCTGCTTATGGCAAAATTACTTGTAATAGGAGGTGGCTTGTTCAAGTATCCTTATAAAAGGGGCAGGTAGAAGTGGGGCTTAAGTATTCTATTTATAAACTCCTTTTTGATTTCCATGTCATCTTTGTTCAGGTTACTTAGCTGAAGATACTGCTTTTGTTTCTATCATATCTGCAAAGTCAATCCAACAGATTAAATTAAACCTTCTTTCTTTCTGTCATCTCACACATCATAAAACTAAAAAATATTTCAGAAAGTGCATGCTGTTTCTGCTATCTGCTGGTAGTGATGGATGAAACAGAAAAGAATAGAGCTTGATTTAATCAGATAGCTTAACCTTGCAGGGAGAAGAAAGAAACCTGTATAACATATTCGTGTGTATATTTTATTTTCAGACATATGTGTCCATGCATAAGTATATATTTTAGACATACAGGTCTATCGTGTCTCACTTTTTACATTACAGTGACTGCATAGAAAAGGCACAGTTTATTGTATTTCATGCGTGGTGTTTCATTCAGATGATATTTTGTTAGCCTTGAATTACACAAAGTATATTTCTGGCCCAAAGGAGTACAGAGAAAACATTACAGAGGGAGAGGGAGAGCTAAACATTCTTCTTTTCAAACAAGGCACATGTCACAAACATTAAACAAGAGGGATTTCTCTTTTCTTCAGCATGTTTTCTGTATTCTGAATCAAGTTGATGGTTTCATTTTAACAAGAAGACTTGTGTTTTCACAGTTTCATCTTCACCTTCTCATTCCGTTAAACATGATGGTCCAAATCCTGTGAACACTCATAGACAAATTAATTTCAAAGTTATGTATTAAAATTAAACATATAGAGAAATATTTTCATAATAATGTATTCTAAGTCACACTATCAAAACAATCACAATATTTGTTGCTTATTTTTCTTTTGAAAAGCTTAACTGTCTGTCTCAATAAATATATTGCTTAGATCTAAGCCCTGAGATTCACAGAAAAGTGCATACTGTGCGCTTCCTTCATTCATTTGAAATGGGAAGGGGATTGCATCATGAACAGGCTGTTTCAATTATATTTTGATATTTTTTGCCATTTGAAAGATAGCATGTTACAAATCATGTCAGAATATTTTTCCTACTGGACTTCTATATCTATCCAACAATCAAAATATTTTTTGTGAAGCGTGAACATTTTAATAACTATTCTTCTGGTTTTGTGAGCTAGTTGACACTGTATAATAGCAGAAAAATGAAACTGTGTTGAAGATTTATCAGAACAAAACACTGGAAATGATGAATCACAAGTAATGAAGCAGGAGCTAAAGAAGAAAAAATGTGCAAGTTTTTGCTTGATTGAAGAAATGCTAATACATTTTGGTATGTAAGTTGTGACACCCTGATACATATGTACAGATACAGCAGTATTTTATAATCACAGTAATGGACTAGGAAACAATCCCTGGAAACAAAATTTGAAGACCTTAGTATCTGTGTGATATTAACCAGATTAGTGCAGGCACACAGTGAATGCCTGGGGTCACAGCAAGGTCAGTTTAGGAATAAGAATTGCACACCAGGCCTGGGTGTGAGCCCTGCAACATACATATTGGAAGCGTGGCCAGCAGACAAAAAGGGGAGAAGGAAGAATATAACTTTACTATGGAAGTTCAGGATTCAGTGGGAATTCATAAATTGGGGAGTTGCAATTGCTGTTAATCTGATTGCCTAACTCTAAAGTACTGTGCAGCCTTTTGTTCCTCTGCTACCAAACACCCTTTGAAATTGAAGATCGGGGTCAGAGCTACAGAGGACAGACTAGAGGGGTAAGTGTCTAGCCCTGGGCAGGAGACTGTACTCAACATGAATTAAATTCATCCATCTTCTTATGCATTCAGAAGAAAAGTATTTTGACACTCCACTGTTTTATATAATATTTAGCATGTGCTAAGAAAGTGCAAAAGATCTAAGGGGAAAGAACTCCATATATTAGCATTTTAAATCCACTTTTATATGACATAGAAATGTTACTATCTTCTGAGCACATATTCTGAGCCAGATACTATGAGACTGTCTTAATGGATTGTATGGCCATCTTCTTATTTTGGGCCCTTATTTTGAACTGAACATAACAGTGAACAGGACTGACAGCTTAATACATACGAAGAAAATACACAAGCCAAGAACGCATTTATCTCATTTCTGAGAAATGAGGTCACAAAAATCATCAGATGGATGTAACACCTCCCTTAAGAATAAAGGCTGAGAAAGTTGAGGTTGTCTAGCCTAGAGAAGATATCAGGGAGACTTTATTGCAGCCTTACAATAGCTAAAGGGGGCTTTTAAGAGATGGCAGCACTTTTTAGTAGGGCCTTTGCAATAGTACATAGAGTAATGGTTTTAAACTAAAAATAGTTATATGGACTAGATATAAGGAAAATATTTTTTACAGTGAGGGTGGTTAAACAATGGACCAGGTTAGTCAGAGAGGTGGTAGCTGCCCCATCCCTGAAAACATTCAAGGTCAGGCTTGATGGGGCTTTGAGTAACCTGATCTAATTGAAGATGTCCCAGCTTATTGAGGGGGAGTTGCACTAGATTAACTTTAAATGTCCCTTCCAACCCAAACCATTCTATGATTCCACGATCCCATGAAATATGAAGGCTGTATCAACTATATTTTTCCTTTCCAAAGAATACACTTTCTACTACCAACACCTCTTTTCCTTAGAACTACCTTAGAACATTTTTTCATCTTCTGGTTTAAATCACATCTTACAGTTCTAAATAATGTCCCTTCACCTTTTCCCAAATACAAAAGTATTCCAAATCTTCTCTTCCATAACAGAGCAAAGAGAAAAGCAATTTTATAGGATGGTTGAAGTGAGCCTCTTTCCCAGCAGTGCAATCCAGCATTCATTGGTCATTGCTGCAGCTGCCACTGGATCTAATGTTCATGAGGCACAAGATTTCAGAATTGTGTGGCTGCTGAATCTGAAACTTCATTGCTGGTTGTAGATACTGACCGAAACTTAACTGTGTGAAATTCTAAGAATAACTTTCCCAAAAATCCAAAATTTATTAAAATATCACTGGTCATAAGGGTTGCTAGGGAATAGAATTAAAAGGGAACAAGTATTATTTTAATTAAGAGCCACAAAGAATATTCTGAATTCAGTTATTTACCTGTGAACTGAAGACCATGCCCCTAATCTTTATCGTGAGACTTGAGATACATACATATCTTATGCTGCAGTGCACATGGGCTCCAAGAGCAGTCTTTTCCATATAAATCACAGAATAATAGAATTGTTTATGTAGGAAAAGACCTTTAAGATCAAGTCCACCACTAAGCCACATCAGTAAGTGCCACATCTGCAAGTCTTTTGAACACTTCCAGGGACAGTGACTCAACCACTTCTCCAGGCAGCCTGTTCTAACAATTGACAACCCTTTTGCTAACAAAATGTCTTAATATCCAGTCTAAACCTTTTCTCGTTCAACTTGAGACCATTTCCTTTTGTCTGCTCACTTATTACTTGGCAGAAGAGACTGCATCCTGTCTCACTATAACCTCCTTTCAAGTAGTTGTAGTGTGATAAAGTCTCTCCTGAAACTCCTCCAGGCTAAACAACTCCAGTTTCCTCAGCTGCTCTTTGTAAGACCTGTTCTCTAGACCCTTCACCAGCTTCGCTGCCCTTCTTTGGATGTGATCCAGCACCTCCATGTATTTATTTGTAGTGAGTGGCTCAAAACTGAACACAACATTTGTGGTGTGGCCTCACCAGTACCAAGTACTGGTGGACGATCACTTGTTTAGTCCTGCTGGCCACACAATTTCTGATACAATATCACATGGTATCATCTAGTGAGGTATCTGAAAGCAATTTTACAATATGGAACTAGGCATAAGGAGCTAGGCTTCTCACATCTACTGATGGTTAAAAAAATTCCTATTCTACCACTGGAAATGCTGAAGTACAGAATGGCTAAGCAGAACATTTTCCAAAATGATTCTTAGATTAATGTTTATGATTTTCACATGTTTGACCTTAAAATAAACTTGGAAAAGTATCAGAAAAGTGGCAAAATCTTCTAGGAGAGATGTTTCTGGTACTGAAAAACTTGGGGAGAAGGTTGTAATGCTTTCTACTGGTCAGATAAGCTTTTCTCATATCAAAAGTGTAAATCTGTGTTCTGATGATTTGCTGACTTCAGTTTATGCAGAAGAAGGTCATTTGGATTACTATATTTATCCATTTTAGATTGTTTTAACAGATAGACCACTTGTTGGATAAGGAATTGGCTAGAGGTCATATTCAGAGAGTTGTGGTCAATGGCTCAATATCCAGGTGGAGACTGGTGACAAGTGGTGTTCCTCAGGGGTTGGTTTTGGGACCAGCGCTGTTTAGTGTGTTTCTCAGCAGCATGGACGGTGGGATTGAGCGCACCCTCAGCAAGTTTGCTGACAATACTGAGTTGTGTGGTGTAGTTAACATACTGGAGGGAAAGGATGCCATCCAGGCAGAAGTAGATAGACTCAAGAGGTTGACCAGTGCAAACTTCATGAAGTTCAACAAGGTCAGTGCAAAGTCCTGCACATGGGTCAAGGCAATCTCAAGCACAAATACAGGCTGGACAGAGACTGGATTGAGAGCAGCCCTGAGGAGGAGGACCTGGGGGTGTTGATTGACAAGGAGCTCAACATGGCCCAGCAATGTTCTCACAGCCCAGAAAGCTAACCATATGCTGGGCTGCATCAAAAGGAGCATGGCCAGCAGATTGGGGGAGAATTGAGCAGATTGAGCAGATTCTCCCCTTCTACTCCACTCTCATGAGACCCCACCTGCAGTACTGCATTCAGCTCTGAGGCCCCCAACACAAGAGTGATATGAAACTAATTGAGTGAGTCCAGAGGAGGGCCAAGAAGATGATCAGAGGGCTAGAGCACCTCTCCTATGAAGACAGGCTGAAAGAGTTGGGCTTGTTCAAGCAGAAGAGAAAGTTCTGGGGAGATCTGCTTAACTGCACCTTATAACAGTCTTCCAATACCTAAAGAGTGCCTGAAAGAAATCTGGAGCGACTTTTTACAAGGCATGTAATGATAGGACAAGGGGAAATGGCTTTGAACTGAAAGAGGGGAGATATAGATTAGATGTTAGGCAGAAAATCTTTTATATAGGGTGGTGAGACAATGGAACTGCTTGTACTCTGTTTTTATGTGAACAAACTGTTTATCCCTTCACTATTGAAAGAAAAAAGTATTAATCACTTCTTTTTATGCCTGTTCAAAACTGTGGCTTCTGTATTTCATATTGTTCAAGTCCTACACTGAACAAAGATTTTAGTTTCTTTCTTAGGTTTTAATTTGATTCTCCAGTATGTTTTTTTTTTTGCTTCATAAAGCTTTATACACTACCTGTAAGAAAACTCCTATTTAACTAAAAAGTATTATAACCCGTCATTTTACTAATGAGTAACTGAAATGGAGACATCCTCAGGAACTTCTAGCAAGTTATACACAATGTTCCTGTCAAAGAACAGGATGAAAGCCAGATGTGTATGGAACCAAGAAAGTCATTGTTACCTTGCAACTAGTCTTTGTGTTCTTCCCTGCACACTATATAACTATGTCAATGAAAGGAACACTAGATATAATTCTGTTTCACAGGACATCGTTCAGACATTACAGAGTATAAAACACAATACTCCATACCATGGTGATTCACCGTGCAGCTTAGACTTACTTCACATTGAGTGTGTTCAGTGAGCAAGGAAGTGATCCCACCGAAATAATATACTGTTGCTGCATAATTAAGAATGCTACTGCAATGCATATACCACAAGTGATTACATAAAACAAACCAAAGAGCCTAAGTTTTGATATTTTCTGGCTTTTTGATGATTCATTTGGGTTATGTTTAAATATTACAATGAAGCAGTATGTTAGACATCCTCAAGCAGGTAAGTTTACAATTACTTGGAGCAGCATAGCCTCTGAAGCATGGCACTGCACCTGGGCAATTAGCTCAAGCATAACCTCAGTCTGAAGCAGCTTTATTGCTTCCAGTTACAGAGTTAGCTCATTTAGTGCCTGTTTAGGAATTGCTCCGACAAGTACATGTTTACATTTTGTTCTGTGGGAGGGAGGGAAGAAGAGGAGGAAGAAGAGGAAAGAAGCCTCCTTTGTGTCAAGCCTGAAGCAAGTAGTCAGGTACTCTCACGTCCGTCTACAAAATTTGGAGGGAATTGGGACACCCCCAAAGCCCTCTCTCCTCAGCAATTCCTATCCCACTATTTCCTGTTACAGCTGAAATTCCACTGAACCTTGCTGTGTGTGCATATGCACATCTAGCAGAATCCTGAAACACCATGTATTCAATGGAAATTTCCTGTCAGTTTATATATGCTGTCAGAGCCAGCTATAATAAAGAAACCACAAGTTGTTTGCTTTAATCTTCAACAGAACACCAGGGTTTTGGCAGGAGTTACTTTCATCAGACAGTTTATAACCACCAGTTGTGGATGTTTTCAGCTAACAGGCATACGTCAAAGGTAAATACAGTTTAATTATAGCATGTGTGTTTATTCTTTCTTAATGAATTTGATTTTCACTAAACGTATTTAGTAACCAGGGGAAAAAAATATTCCCCTAATTTGCATCATCAACTTACAATTAATTCAGTTAGCTCTCAGCCTTGTTCATTCCCTGGAAAATATTTTCCCAAAGTAGTCTCATACATACCTTGGGCCCACTGTAGGAGAGGATCTGGTTTGAGACCATCTTAAAAATCTGAACGTGCACAAGTTCATGGGTCCTGATGAGATCCATCCACGGGTCCTGAAGGAGCTGGCAAATGAAGTTGCGAAGCTGCTGGCCATCATATTTGAGAAATCATGGCAGTCAGGTGAAGTTCCCAACGACTGGAAAAAGGGAAATATAACCCCCATTTTCAAGAAGGGGAAAATGGATGACCCGGGGAATTACAGAGCAGTCAGTCTCACCTCTGTGCTTGGCAAGATCTTGGAGCAGATTCTCCTGGAAGGCATGCTAAGGCACATGAAAATTAACAAGGTGCTTGGTGACAGCCAGCATGGCGTCACTAAGGGGAAATCCTGTCTGACCGATTTGGTGGCCTTCTATGATGGAGCTACAGAACTGATGGACAGGGGTAGAGCAGTTGATGTCATCTACCTGGACTTGTGTAAAGCATTTGACACTGTCCCGCATGACATCCTTGTCTCTAAATTGAAGAGACATCAATTTGATGGATGGACCACTCGGTGGATAAAGAACTGGCTGGATGGCCACACACAAAGAGTTGTGGTCAATGGCTCAATGTCCAGCTGGAGACCAGTAACGAGTGGTGTCCCTCAGGGATCGGTGTTGGGACCTATCTTGTTCAACATCTTCGTCGCTGACATGGACAGTGGGATTGAGTGCGCCCTCAGCAAGTTTGCCGATGACACCAAGCTGTGTGGTTTGGTTGATACCCTGGAGGGAGGGAATGCCATCCAGAGGGACCTTAACACACATGTGAGGTGGGCTGATGCCAACCTCATGAAGTTTAACCATGCCAAGTGCAAGGTCCTACACCTGCGTCGGAGCAATCCCAGGCACAATTACAGGTTGGGCAGAGAAGAGATTCAGAGCAGCCCTGCAGAGAAAGACTTGGGGGTGTTGGTTGATGAGAAAATGAACATGAGCTGACAGTGTGCACTTACAGTGCAGAAAGCCAACCGTTTGCTGGGCTGCATCAAAAGGAGTGTGACCAGCAGGTCAAAGGAGGTGATCCTGCCCCTCTACTCTGCTCTTGTGAGACCTCACCTGGAGTATTGTGTGCAGTTCTGGTGTCCTCAACATAAAAAGGACATGGAACTGTTGGAACAAGTCCAGAGAAGGGCCACGAGGATGAGCAGGAGACTGGAGCACCTCCCATATGAAGACAGGCTGAGGATGTTGGGGCTGTTCAGCATGGAGAAGACAAGGCTGCATGGAGCCTTTCAGTATCTGAAGGGGGCCTATTGGGATGCTGGGGAGGTACTCTTCATTAGGGACTGTAGTGACAGGACAAGGGGTAACAGGTTAAAACTTAAACAGGGGAAGTTTAGGTTGGATATAAGAAGGAAATTCTTTCCTGTTAGGATGGTGAGGCACTGGAATGAGTTGCCCAGGGAGGTTGTGAATGCTCCATCCCTGGCAGTGTTCAAGACCAGGTTGGACAAGGCCTTGGGTGATATGATTTAGCGTAAGGTGTCCCTGCCCACGGCAGGGGGGTTGGAACTAGGTGATCTTAAGGGCCTTTCCAACCCTAACAATTCTATGATTCTATGATTCTATGATACCTTACTTTTTCAGAATAAAACACTGGAGTAAGCAGCTGACACAGAATGTGCTTATTAAGCAATGCACTTTAAAACATGTTTTGCAAGGATAAATTGTCTTTTCAAATACCAAAGCTCTAATCTTGTCCACCAGTTAAGCTGCTTCTTTTCCATCTAGTGCTACAAAACTCCACCTATAGAACATTTAATTATATATATATATATATATATATATATATATATATATATATAAGTATTCTGAAATGAGATGTTACGGCAAAATTACTTAAAATTCTGGATTAAAAAAATCTTGAATTTCAGATTGGAGTTGCTATATTGACCATTTACTTTCTTCCTTATGTTTCCAAAAAAAACAAATTGCAGTATTCACTTGTAGAATGACGCAAACAATGCTGCATTCTGTGCCTACTCAATTATCCTTTTGTCCCTTTTTAAAGCACAAGACAAAGAAATTGAGCCATACAAAAATAAGGGAAACTTTCAATCAGCAAAATAATTTGCTGAAGACTACAGTGTAGTCAGATCAGTTACAACTTCTCAGAGAACTGAAGTCTTCAGTAATGTTATTAGGTTTTAACATTATTGAAAAAGCTTAATTCATCCCTTTTGTTGGGTGGGCCAAGTGAGCTATTTTAACAGAGCTGAGTCATCTGCTCTGTGCCTTAAGCTTGCTGCCCTAATCAATGTGTATATTTTACTAAGATTTTAAAATTATAATAATTTACATTGCAATTTTAGACAGGAAGGGACAATCTTGCTCATCAAATCAAGTCCCTGCTATCATGAACAGACATGATGTATCTTCTCATCCATCTACTGGTGTCTTAACTGCTTTGGTACTACTCGTCTCATCAGAAATGTGTTTCAGAATCTGTTAATATTAGAAACCATATTGCTATTTCCAGGTAAAACTTATTCAGGGCCAGTTAAGAATGTCGACAACCAATTAAAACATCTCCTTTGTCTTCCCAGTGTTTAAAACAGCTGATGTTTTTATGTCAAAGTATCCTACATTCAGCCTTTGTTTTCCTAGCCTGAACAATCCAAGGTCTTTCAGCATCTCCTTTTCTTCTTCCCCTGATCATCCTAGTAACCTTTCTCTATACCTGTTCCAATCTGAATTCTTTCATGAACAAAATTTGATCCTCAGCAATAAGTTTCACAGATTTGTTATGGTTTGGGCCCCTGTTGTACTCATCATAACCTTCTGAGGTGAGAATACTACATGCCTAATTAATAGACCCCTTCTCTGATTTTTTTTTAGTAATTTCTTTGATGATACTTGTAATTCCACGTTCTACCTTTTCAGCTGGTTTCATGATTCCCTAAATGTTCATTGATAAATACAGCATAAGACTCACACCTACCTTGAAAGGTGCTTCTAACCCAGGCAGTACAAAAAGAGAAGCTGGGGAGAGGAAAATAAATACTTCAAGGTGATATTTAAGGGAGCTGAAAGCTGAAGAATAAGAGCTAGCCATTGAACAACACACACAATTTAGGAAAATTATCTGAAATTATGAAAATGCTGCCTGTGTACATCCCATTTACAGATTTCTGCAAGCTTTTCTCCAAAGCAGAAGTACAACATCTGCATGAACAGTAGCAGGTGGTTTCTGGGAGAAGAGCCAGGCACAGAGACTTGCAAACAGACTGAAAATAAAAGTAGGAGGCAGTCACTTTAGTGTAGCAAAATAAGCTCTCATGTTTGTTTTTAGAGGTACACGCATCTAACTTTTTTCAGCTGGATCACAGATGGCCTCCCTAAAACAGCTTTAAATCAATGTATTGGTTAAGAGGTTCAATGTCTTAAGAGGGTAGAAGTGCCTGAAGGTTTGGAAGGCAAGATCCACAGAGTGATTGCAAAGTGGTGCAGCCAAAAGTCTTAACACCACCCTACACTCTCACCAACACATCTTTCCTCTGATAACCTCTATCTTCAAAACATTTATGAAGCACAGCAAAGCAGCAAAGGGTATTAGCCTCTCAATAGATTGCCATTCAAATGTTGCATACCACTTTGAAAACCTAAGTGGTAGAATTCTAGAGTTTTAAGCTTTTTTTTTTTTTTTTTTTTTGTAATGCAATGTAATGTATAATAGCATTGCTTTTTTGGGACACAGCTCCAGTATTATGTACATCTTCATTAACTGCATATTATAAATTTAAAATTTATAATGTCACATTGTATGAAATACAGGCTGTAAAATCCTGCTGTTTATAAATCTAGTTAGTATCCACTCATGCTCTCAAATGCCTGTGAGTCTCAGAATGAATCTATGTTTTATTGATAGGAGGAATTCTTATTTTTGTAACTGGCAGACCTTGAGAATCACACGATCTGCACATTGTTTATTTCTATACAGTAATTTGCTTTTGTTTCCCAAAGTAGTTTCTGCCTAAATCAGGGAAAAAAAAAAAAAAAAGAAAAAAAAAGAAAAGAAAAAAAAGTACGTTCTATTAGTTCTTTTTATTTAATAAAAATTTAAAGGTAAAAGCTGCTTAGCCACAAGGGAAGCAACACAGAGCAGCAGTAAAGCCAGTAGCGTCTATTTTTAAAGCTGTCTTATTTCTGTAATGCTGATGGCTGAACTCAAGCTTTAAGTAACACTTCCCCTTGTGACCAGGGTGCTTTCAACGTTTCCATTTTGTTAAAAGAGCTAAATTGAGGGTATTCCATGAGCCTAATTTGGAGTTCAGTTGTTATTGTGGTTTTTGAATTAAAAATAAAAGAAGTGGCCTAGTCATCAGGGAAGCAGCACATGACTTTGGGGATAACCCATACTGTTCTGGGACTACAAAATGCTTAGGTAACATCCATGATGTAGGAAATGTTTGAGTATGGAAACATGTCAGAAGGTGAGAATATGTGTGGCAGTAAAAAATGGGTTTTATATCTTTGCTTTTTCAGTTGTTATTTCAAAATACTTCTTTTTAAAATGTCATTAACAGTACAGTCTTAAGGTGTAACTGAAATATGTTTGCTCTCATCTGATTTGCTTTCTTCCTCTGCTTAGAAATATGTAAAATATATTTTCCTTGGAACAGTTTGGAACTAGCCAAAAGAACATGTTCTCAAAGCTTCGTAGACACATATAATTCTGTACTAGAAGTATTAGTTTAGGAGGTAAAAAGATGGTGTAAGTAACATCCTGTAATTTCAAAATAGCTCCTTGCAACAGCAGACATTGCAATGGCTCTAGGCTTCATCTCACGCATCGTTTCTGAGCCAGAGGACACAGAAACAGATTGCAACCTCACAAGGAGGTATTGGGCATAACAGTAACTGTGTGGGGCAGTTATATAGATCCTGTTGAAGTTCAAGAAAACATGCATTTGAGAAGTAAGCAACAACTGAATTATTTTACTTTTTATCAGTCACATATAATGTCTGTCGTCAAATGTACAATGCAGGCAGTGAAAATTTTGGTATAAGCAATTGTTTCTAATAGATGAATTTCCCTCATATATCAATTCATTGGTATCTGAAATAGCATACTAAGAAGAAGATGCAAGCACATTCTGTTAGACACAGGGGTGACACGAGTTAATTTCATTGCTGTCAGGAGATATCTTGATGGGTATATATTGTGTGTTATCATGAGTTACCACAGCTGCAAGGAATTATGTCTTCTACTCATAATGGCATAATAGAATACCATAACTTGTCACAAGATTTCAAGTCATCTATGAAATTAACCTATTTCATCACTGAAAAAAAGAAAAAAAGTCCTTACTGATTCCCCCCCCCCCCCCCCCCCCTTTTTTAATGGAACCTTGGTGCTCTAGTAAATAGGAATTTTGAAAGTTTCAAGGAACTGTGGGACAGCTTCATTTCTTGAATAAACCTTGCATGTCGTTTCTAAAACTCACCCATCATATTCTCTGTTCACAGCTAATGTGAACCATATCACAATTTTATGGAAAATTAACAATTAATATTGTAAGCCAATAGCAACTAAAAAAGTAAAATCTATCCTCTGGCCTATATCCCATTCACCATATAGAGCAATAATATCCATGTTTCTTGCAGTATTTTCTGGAGACCATCAAAATCCACCACACTGAAGAATGACTTTTAAAGAAGTCCTGACAAGATCATGCCCAACTTTAATTTATAGTTCTTCATCCTCTTTTAAGACGTAACTAAACAAGACAAAAATACATAAAAAAAAATAGCTCATTCTTAAGGAACAAGATACTTTTCATTCCTGGGTGAATTTTATGCCCATTTAGAGAACTAACTTACCTCAGCAAAGAGCCAGAGGTGTGCTACAGTACACTTCAGGAAAGCCCTAGAAGGTACCCAAGGGATGGAGAGAGCACAGCTGCCTCCTCCAGTGGCAGCAAACCAGTGGGCTGGGTCATCTTAGCTTGTCTAATCAAGGTTCATTTAAAGTAAAATAATTTTTGAAGTTGGACAGGCCCAAATCGCTACAGACCAGCAGCTGAGAAACAGAGTTCTGTATTAGCCGCAGCTAAAAGGTGCAACATTGAAATACCAGAGTGACACCAGATACTACTGAAGTCCCCAAATCAAAACAGTATTTGAAAACCACTAAAGAATAACTGCTGCTGACCATTTAAAAGTACCCAGGCATTTAAGACATGAAACAGTTGGTCTTACTGTGAAAAGCAAGTAAAAAATATTGACATTAACAAAGAAATAGCTCATTCATCTCCTCCTATGTTTTTTTAAGCAATTTGGCAGCAATAGCTCTGTTTTATCTGTTTTGAACTATAGTTGCAGTTTCACCATGGTCATGGCTGTACCGTGAAGATCAGATCCAAAATCAGTGTTTGCAGCATATTGCTTAATTGCTGTAACAATGTAGCATATATATGAAATAGGAGGAAGAGAGTATCTTGCATAAGACCACATTGAGGCAAAAGAGCAGTCATCAGCTACTACCCTCTGGTTCTTTCCTGAGAGAAAAGAATAGCTCACTCAAGTGCCTCTTTATGATTCTTGCCAGGGTTTCCAGCAAGGTCAACAAAGCTTCATGGTCAATGGCTAGAGAGAGAGTGAAAGGATTAGTAAAAGCATTTAATATTTGTCCAGTGATGACAGCAGATCACCGAGCAATAAGATTTCCTTTCTTATTATCAGGGTCACGTAGAAGAACTATTCCTGCTGAAGTTGCAGGAATTAAACTTATAAAGTAGGCTTAGCGAATTTTAGGGGAGAAGTTAGATTTGATTTTAATTGTTTAGCAACCCCCTAGGGCTATAGTTCATAAATTAAAAGGTTTTGTGAGCACAAACATTAATTGAGTTATATGTGCTTTCTGAAATGTACTGTCATTTGGTTCTTGAAAAGATTAATGTTCTTGTGATTCCTCTGTATGCATGTCTTAATTCTCTGCTTGTCCCTGTGGGTTCTGTTTAGTGGTATTTAGGTTCTCTGATGGAGCAGATGACTTTTTACAGGTGACAGTGTTGGAACAGGGATCAGGAAAAAGCTTATTCCTCTGACCCTCCCCAGTCTGGATGAGGAACTAAAACGGGATACGGATAGAAAGTGCTACTTAATGTTTTCATCCTGTTGATAAAATCAGGCTTATTTTCGCTGATGAGAGGGGCCTAAGCCTTGCCAGAATCTTCCTAAAGCCTGCTGAAGGCACAGATCTCCCTGCCGGATTTTGTTTTCTTTCTTTTTTTAACAGATAGGATAATAATATTTCTGGGGAAAGGGATATGCAGAGGCAGAAAAATATTGCTTATAGGAGTGCTGATGGGGAACATACACCTGATCATTTTCCCAACCGTCCATTTATAACCTAGGGCTTGCTTCAAATTCATCACAGGAACTATGATTCTATAATTGAAACTACCAGCTGCCTAGTAGCAAATATTAATAGGAAAAGTATAAAGGTTTATTTTACCCACCAGTATGTCATAAACCAAAATATACTAGTAGAGTAGCTCCCAGTACTGAGCATTACGTAGAAGTCATAGAATCATAGAGTAGTTAAGGTTGGAAAGGACCTTAAGATCATCTAATTCTAACCCCCCTGCCATTGGCAGGGACACCTCACACTAGACCATGTCACCCAAGGCTCTATCCAACCCAGCCTTGAACGCTGTCAGGGGTGGAGCATTCACAACTTCCCTGGGCAACTCATTCCAGTGCCTCACCACCCTCACAGTAAAGAACTTTTTCCTTCCTTATATCCAATCTAAACTTCCCCTGTTTAAGTTTTAACCCATTACCCCTTGTCCTATCGCTGCAGTCCCTAATGAAGTGTCCCTCTCCAGCATCCTTATAGGCCCCTTTCAGATACTGGAAGGCTGCTATGAGGTCTCCACGCAGCCTTGTCTTGTCCAGGCTGAACAGCCCCAACTTTCTCAGCCTGTCTTCATACAGGAGGTGCTCCAGTCTCCTGATCATCCTCATGGCCCTCCTCTGGACTTGTTCCAACAGTTCCATGTCCTGTTTATGTTGAGAACACCAGAACCATACACAATACTCCAGGTGAGGTCTCATGAGAGCAGAGTAGAAGGGCAGGATCATCTCCTTTGACCTGCTTGTCACATTCCTCTTGATGCAGCCCAGGATACGGTTGGCTTTCTGGGCTGGGAGCTCACACTGCTGGCTCATGTTCATTTTCACATTGACCAACACCCCCAAGTCCTACTCCTCAGGGCTCCGCTGAATCTCTTCTCTGCCCAACTTGTAGGTGTGCCTGGGATTGCTCTGACCCAGGTGTAGGACCTTGCACTTGTCATGGTTAAACTTCATGAGGTTGGCATCAGCCCACCTCACAAGCATGTCAAGGTCCCTCTGGATGGCATTCCTTCCCTCCAGCATATCAAATGACCCACACGGCTTGGTGTCATCAGCAAACTTTCTGAGTGTGCACTCAATCCCACTGTCCATGTCACTGACAAAGATGTTGAACAACACCAGCCCCAACACTGACCCCTAAGGGACACCCCTCATTACTGGTCTCCAGCTGGACATTGAGCCATTAACCACAACTCTTTACATGCGGCCATCCAACCAGTTCTTTATCCACCGAGTGGTCCATCTATCAAATTGGTGTCTCTCCAATTTAGAGACGAATGTAGGGTATGTGTCTGCAATTTCTATTCAGTGGATTTACATCACGTAAAGAAGGCTTTTTGATTTGCGCTGTTTACAGTGTGTTTAAGTGCCTTACTTTCAGCATAAATCAATCAATTTTAAGAAAGCAAGATGCAAGTCATCCAAACTGCCAAGAAGCTTAATAGTAGAGCATTGCTCTTTTCACTGGTAATAACAATACTCCCCAAACCTTAGAGTTAGCTTGTATTACACATGTGTCCCAATAGGTACTTTTTCTGACTCTTGAAGTGGTTAATGTCTATGGTTAAGCACATAGGTTCCAGTCAGTAACTGAGACAACACCTCTGCACTGCATTTTAAAGGTAGATTTTAATTATAAATGCTGGATAGATATAATCTATTGTTAGCATTGGTACTCTTGGAAGACATTTTGTTAAATTCAATTCATCAATAACAAAATGAGCTACAACCTAATTAAATAGAGTACTAAACAAATTCTCACTGGGGTCTGAGCCTCATGTCATGAGGCATACTAGACTGGAGAACAGAGTGGGCAAATAGACTGGAGAGTAGAGCTGTCCCTGACAGCTTCCACAAGATCATAACTAATTGTCAGTTCAGAATCATCAAGAAACTCAATAGTGTTTTATAAAATGGATTAACCAAACCACACAAAATCTCCATTTAGACATCCTCTTTCACAATTAAATTTTTTTAATCCACTAAAGTTTAATATATTTTAATTACTTTAATTCTGCATGTGAATGTTCAAAGAGAGCTTGAATGTAGTTGCACTGATTTATTTTAAAGATGAATCTTTAGCTGAATTCAGATCCTGAATGTCGCTCTGTCTCACTCTAAGATGTCTTAAATAAGCAACAGCTTTAAACTGCAGTTTGACAAGGACAGGAAACAGTTTTCAGCAGCTCCCTTCCACTTCTCTCATTTGTATGTGGTGCTGATGAGTTGTTCATATACTCTCCTTTTCCCAAACACAAGCAGAATTACCTGATTTCTCCTTAGAGGTGAGCTAATGTTCGGGCCTTATTTTATTATTATTTAGCTTGAACCACTTCACCCATTCCCAAGATTCAGCTTGTGTATAAATGTGCTGAAGTAATAAGAATGTACCCTTTTCCCCATTCATTTGTGAAACAAAGAACAAACCAAAACAAGAACATTATGTAGAACATGATACATGCATTTCACATATTTCTTTCACTTCAGTCAAAGTGCCTGGGAAAACAAAACAAAACAGCAATCTGCTTTCAGATGCAAAAAAGGGATATTGATGTTGAAAAATGTAAAAGGAGGGATATTTTATATACTCTGTGAAAAGGGACAAAATTTGCAAGTTAAAAACCAAAACAGCCAGTATGATTTTTATGTAGAACGTGCAGTTGTAATTCCTATATGATAACTTTCAGTTTTTTTCTCAGACACTATAAGGTGATTAGCATTGCAAGCAATGTTTATCATTGATCCCCTGACTGGTAGAGGAGGGCAGGTGTGCATATTTCTGGCCAGATGACTTTGTAGGTGAATCTCCTATTTATTTATTTGTTTATTTGTTCATTCATTCATTTATTAAGGACTCTATTTCCTTTAGGAGTATGCTCTTCTGTGATATCCTGATTTTAACTCTAGATCAACCACTGCAGCCTGAATGCACTTACAGTGAAAGCTGTGTGAGAATTTTCCCTGGGCTTCTGGGAATGCCAGATTGATTTGTGTTGCTAGTGTTTAGCAGAGCAGTAGGTTACTACAAAAAGTGATTTTGAGATACAATCTCAAGTCAAAATCCATAGCTGTAGGGAGTGATACTTTGAACTGGGTATATTTTCCCTGCATTTTGAGACCCCTGAATTGCCATCAATAGTCAGAAAGCACATCATCCTAAAGTAATCCTATGGTGCTTACAGTAAGTAGAGGGGGAAACCCAATTCAGCCCAGGTATTAACTTAAACATTGTAACATTTTAATTTTTTTAGATATTATTTACTGAAACCTAGGGTAAGAGAATGCAGTGAACAGAAAATAGAAAGCAAAGGACAAAAATCCGTTTGACAAATCAGGTCACTAAAGAGCACTCTGAGGCTTAAGCGGTTGAAAAGACTTAATTTTTTAAGACAACCTTTTTTTCCATCATGCTGCAACATAACATTTTCTTTCTTTCTCTTCCACCCCACTCAAGCTGCTATACTTTAGGATCAGTTCACTCTGCTGAAAACCCATTGTAAAAATGTCAGGGTTCATATAGCTCATTGCTATTGATGACCTTGTAGTACTCTTTGCTCTTACATAAATTCTTTTAATTTCACCTTCCATTAATCATCCCTATTACTTTCTAGTTACAATACATTTATTACACTGTCATTGGATTTTTTTTTTCTTTTATCTAAAGCTTCCTTCTCTTCTGTTTTTCTTGGGTTTTCTAGCCTTTTTCATAATTTCATTTTTTCTCTTTTCTACCACTTGCTGTTTTTATCTCATGCACATTTATGTTTTCATATAGACACTGCCTGTAACAATTTTTTTACAATTTTTGCAAAACTCAGGTATGCTCAGTAACTCTCCTTACAACATGCCGTTGAGCTTTGAAATGTTATTACTATATAAATTATACTTTATCCTGCCTTACTTCTTTTCATATAGAATCCCCAATAAGAAGCAGTCTTCCTTGTCATATTTGATACACTTCCCACTTAGCCCTCTCTTTCTAAGTAATTTTTATCTTTCCCATACTAATGCCTATGTAATATGTACGTATTACCTGTATCTATGTGTAATATGAATGTATTGATGAATACATTCTCAAAGTCAGGTTTTACTCTTGAGGAAAGTCTTAACATTTTGGGCCTTTCTTTTCTAGCTAACTGAAAACACTTTTCCGAAAGTGGATTCTTTTAAACATCTTGGATTTTTTTATAAGTTCTTTCACTAACATAATTTTTTCCCTAGGGATTAAAATATTAAACTAGTAGTTTTCTTAGACTTTAAAATGGCATTCTTTGTTTCTTCATTTCTGACTATCCCTCCTTTCCTTAAATGCCATAACCTGACATTTTTGTGCCTTTTTAGTACTTATCGTATCTCTGCTTTTTAGC
This sequence comes from Pezoporus flaviventris, assembly GCF_033815535.1. NCBI lineage: Eukaryota > Metazoa > Chordata > Aves > Psittaciformes > Psittacidae > Pezoporus > Pezoporus flaviventris. The sequence goes on from NW_026892555.1 coordinate 31,014,711, forward strand.
TAAACACAGTTAAATTTTTGCTCATAACATTCCGGTAAATGATGATTTTTTTTCTTTGGTTCTCAATATCCGAAATAAAATTATACATTTCTATCAATCTCTTAAGTATATAATTAATATTTCTTCTTTAAGATGAAATTGAATTAATAGATATCTACCACTGGAAAATTTTCAGTTAAAAAATAACCCAGGACTACAGAGCTGGGAGTGAAATGTAGATGATTATGTATTTCTTCTTATGTCATCATAATTTAAGGAATACCTTATCTGATTTGCATCCTATTTTTAGAAAAGCTTTTAAGCAACTACAAATTTACCTGAACATTGAGGACTCAAAATAAGAAGAAACTATAAGTGTAATTGCAAATATGCACTGCAATTGCCTTCTATAATAATCCAAACATTTAAACTATTTTTGTTTTATACTTATGATAATTATCATCTCCCTTGAGCAATATATAGCTATTTTCCCTCCTAAATATCAGAGTAAGATTTTAATCGTAATGACATAAAAAACCCTACTGTACTATATAACTTATTTTCCATTCTGGAACTGAGAATTCCTCTTTAATGTTGGTTCTGTGACCTATAACTCTATCAACTAGAAAGTACTTTGCAAATGTTTTCTTCCTTCATATAGTCACTGTTTTTAAATCAATTTGAATCTGTTGTTTAATGAATAATAAATGGAACTTTTCTAGTTACAAAAAATATTACAATGCACATTTGATGTACTGCTTAACCCGAGTGTTTTTTCCATTAAGTTAATTATCTTTCTCCTATTACCAAGTCTAGTTGCTTCCTGCGCTGCCTACACGATTCAATTAATATCATGTTATATAAAAACATGAACACTTTCACTCTACCTTATGTTTGATGATTTTCCTTCTGACTCTCCCACCACATAACAGCTATTATTAATGATAGCTTTTTTGGTGGCACATTTCCTCGAGCTTTTAAAGTGGTTACTTTCTCAGCACCCTCCTTTAAGAAGCTTTTATGTGATTCAAATTCCATTGCTAACTAGCATGCTATTTCTAACCTTCTATTTCTTGGTAAAGTTCTTGAAAAGATACTCTGTTCTTAACTTCCCAAACACCTTGTTAATAATAATCTCTTTGACTGTTTCCAAGTAGGGTATATTTTCATCTCCAGTATAGAATAAAACTGTTCTATTCCACTTACAAGAGTTTAAGATCTCATGTAAACTTACCTAGTGATTACAGTTCTTTCTCAATATTTTAGGTGACAGTATGGCATTTGGCCATCAGAACTTAGTATTTCATGACATTATTACAGATCATGTGATCACATAGATCATATGATCATGTACTGATCATATTATGGGGATGTGAGGGGGATCTGGCTGCGACATCTGTCACCTCACTGATCACCAAGGTTGATTCGGCTGATCTGGCGGGCTAGGCGGGTGTCCCCTTCCTCCCTCACTGCTCCACGTGTCCCTCCTGAAGCTGCGTGCTCGGTTGAAGAGGTTGACCTTCCCTGATACAGGCAGTACCGTTCATCGGTCACTAGTATATGGTAGCTATGCTCCCCTGTTAGAACCTCCAAACAAGCTCAAGGTCCAGTTCTATGAGAACGTAGGGTAGTCAAGCTTCCAAGACTGAGGACACATCCACGCAAGGCACTGCACGTGGCAGTCTGCCATTCCTTTTCTAGGGTGCACAATGGACAGGGCTGCACTTGGTGCACCCTGGTGGAGCTCCTCCTGCAGCAGGTGGCTGAGCTGCGGGACGCTGTGAATAGGCTAAAAGATGTCAGGGAAGCTGAGAGGAAGCAGGAATGCTTGCTCCCGGCCCAAACTGTGCAGGGGCTTCAAGTGCGCCTTGTAGCTCATGGAGGAAAGAAGGAGGCCGTTAACCCAGGAAGTTGAGAAATAGTAACAAAAAAACCCACAAACCCCCAAAAAGGAGGAAGAGGACAGTTAAAAGCAAGGGGCTTCCTCCTAAATCTGATGTAGTCACCCAGAACCGCTTCATGGTTCTGCACGACACTAATGAGGAAACATACGCCTCGCACCATGAACAACCTGCTGATGCACTGGTAAAGATCACTACTGGTGCTGCCAGGAAAAAACGGCGGGTCAAAGTAGTAGAGGCCTCTGAGAGGCACAGAGGCACCCATCTGTCACCCTGACCCAGTCTCAAGGGAGGTGTGTTGCCTACCAGGGGCTCGAATCAGGGATGTTGCAGAGAGGCTGCCTGGTCTAGTAAGTCCCACTGACTATTACCCACTTCTAGTCATTCATGTGGGTGCTAGTGATATAGACAGCAGTAGCCTGGAGAATATTAAGAAGGACTACAGACCCCCGTGAGAGGTGGTTAGGGGCTCTGGAGCTCACATAGTCTTTTAGTCAATATTCCAGGATAAAGTGGAGGACCTTACAAAGGCTAGGTGGATTTGGCAGGTTAATAAGTGGTTAGAAGAGTGGTGCCATAGTCAGGGGTTTGGGTATGTAAAACATGGGACTCAATTTGTGAGGCTGGGTCTACTGGAAGCTAGTGGACCTGGTCTGACAACATAGGGGAAGACCTATTTTGGTAGGAGGCTTGCCAGGCTGGTCAAGAAAGCTTTAACCTAGATGTGTTGGGGGAGGGGGGCATCATTCCATCCCAACACACCCAGTCAGTTGCCAGCACCTATAATAAATGCTTGGAGCAATGTAGAGATATTTCAGCTGCTCCAGCCAATGAGCCAGCTTCATTTAGAGCTTGGCTCAGATGCCTCAATACAAACACCCGTAGTATGGAGAACAAACGTGAGGTGTTAGAAATGTGCACGTCTATGATATAATAGGTATCACAGAAACATGGTGGGATGGCTCCTAAGACTGGAGTGTTGGAATGGAAGGTTACAGGCTCTTTAGAAAAGACAGGCCCTGCAGACAGGGAGGGGGAGTTGCTATTTATGTTAGGGATAGGCTGGAGAGTATGGAACTCTGTCTGGGGAAAGGTGATCAGTTAAGAGAGAGTTTGTGGTTAGTGTGAGCACAGCTATGGGGAACATTATTTCTGGGATCTCTTACAGACCTCCTGATCAAATACTCTGTGGATTAAGTTCTCTATGGACAGATAAGAACAGCCTCATGCTTGCAGGCCCTTGTCCTCATGGAGGACTTCAGCTACCCTGATATTAGTTGGAGGGACAGTACAGCACAGCACAAGCAATCCAGGATGTTCCTCGATTGTGTGGAAGACAACTTCCTTCTGCAAGTAATAGAGGAGCCAACAAGGAGAGTTGCCATGCTTGACCTCATGCTTCCCAGCAGGGAAGGGCTGGTTGGAAATGTAACACTCCAGGGCAGCCTTGGTTGTAGTGACCATGAGATGGTGGAATTTGAGATCTTCAGGACAGTGAGAAGAGCGTGCAGCAAGCTCACTGCCTTGGACTTCAAAAGAGCAGACTTTGGCTCTTCAGGAGCCTGCTTAGTAAGGTCCCATTTGATACAGCCCTAGAGGGCAAGGGGGCCCAGGACTGTTGGTCGATATTCAAAGATCACCTGCTACAAGCTCAGGAATGTTATGTCCCGGCTGGAAGGAAGTGCAGCAGGAGGATCAGGAGACCTCCTTGGATGGATAAGGAACTGCTGAGGAGACTTAGAGGGATAAAAAAGGCTTATAAAAGGCGGAAGCTAGGACAGGTGGGAACACAGAACACAGGATGTTTTCTGGGAAGCTAAGGACCTGGTTAGGAAAGGTGAGGCCCAGTTAGAATTAAACTTGGATAGGGATATGAAAGATAACAAGGAGGGATTCTGTAGGTATATTGTGAATGAAAGGCAGACTAGGCACAATGTGGGCCCTCTGTGGAAGCTCTCAGGAAAACTGGCTACCCTGGATTTGGAGAAGGCTGGGGTTCCTAATGACTTCTTTGCCTCAGTCTTCACTGGCAAAGGCTCTGACCGCACCATCCAAGCCTTGGAAGGCAGATGCAGGGACTGTGAGAATGAAGACCTTGGGCCCACTGTAGGAGAGGACACGGTTCAAGACCATCTTAAGAACCTAAATGTGCACAAGTCCATGGGACTTGATAAAATCCATCCACGGGTCCTGAAGGAGCTGGCAAATGAAGTTGCTAAGCAACTGTCCATCATATTTGAAAAATCATGGCAGTAAGGTGAAGTTCCCAATGACTGGAAAAAGGGAAATACAACCCCCATTTTCAAGAAGGGGAAAATGGTTGACCCAGGGAATTACAGACCAGTCAATCTCACCTCTGTGCCTGGCAAAATCTTGGAGCAGATTCTCCTGGAAGGCATGCTAAGGCACATGAAAAACAACAAGGTGCCTGGTGACAGCCAGCATGGCTTCACTGAGGGGAACTCCTGCCTGAATAATCTGGTGGCCTTCTACGATGGGGCTACAGAACTGATGGACAGGGGTAGAGAAGTTGATGTCATCTACCTGGACTTCTGCAAAGCATTCGACACTGTCCCACACGACATCCTTGTCTCTAAATTGGAGAGACATCAATTTGATAGGTGGACCACTCATTGGATAAAGAACTGGCTGGATGGCCACATGCAAAGAGTTGTGGTTAATGGCTCAATGTCCAGCTGGAGACCAGTAACAAGGGGTGTCCCTCACAGGTCGGTGTTGGGGCTGGTGGTGTTCAACATCTTTGTCAGTGACATGGACAGTGGCATTGAGGGTGCCCTCAGCAAGTTTGCCGATGACACCAAGCTGTGTGGGTCTTTTGATATGCTGGAGGGAAGGAATGCCATCCCGAGGGACCTTGACAGGCTTGTGAGGTGGAGCTGTTTGGCCTGGAGAAGAAGAGGCTGCGTGGAGACCTCATAGCAGCCTTCCAGTATCTGAAGGGGGCCAACAAGGGTGCTGGAGAGAAACACATCATTAGGGACTGCAGTGATAAGACAAGAGGTAACGGGTTAAAACTTAAACGGGGTAAGTTTAGACTGGATATAAGGAGGAAGTTCTTTACCATGAGGTTGGTGAGGCACTGGAATGGGTTGCCCACGGAAACTGTGAATGCTCCATCCCTGGCAGTGTTCAAGGCTGGGTTGGACAGAGCTTTTGTGACATGGTTTAGTGTGAGGTGTCCCTGCTGGTGACAGGGGATTGGAACTAAATGATCTTAACTATTCTATGATCATGAGTTAATATTTGCAGTTCCTGACAATTTTATTTTAATGGTAACATTTTTTTTTCTGTTGTAATTTTTTTGCTGTTGTTTTTTCATTCACTTTTGTCTCACATATATGAAACATTAACCTCCTTTCTAATGTATTTTTTTTTCTATCAGTCCCACAATTACTGGAATAATAGTATAATGATAATAACATCATGCTTTAACATTTTAATTTGTAATTGAAATACTGATCAACTCAAACAACTGCTACTTACAGATGTTAAAGAAGTTTTGTCATTGATTTCAGAACTTAATTTTGTATAAGCTACTTGCATTTTTGTACAACTAAGGAACAGTTTGGATTCCTCAAAGCAAAGTGAATTAACATACTCTACTTGCATGTCAGCTCACTTGCACAGCTAATTAAATATTTCTTATGTGCATTGCATATGATGACTACTTCAGTTTATGCTTAAGAGATGTTTTCCAACATTCTGTGATTTATTTATAAGTATATCTGTGGCACTAATCATTGGAGTATTTGAGCACATAGAAATTATTAAAGATACATCAAAATTACTTCTGGAAGGTACCATTTCTCTTCCTCTGCTTTGAAGCCGTTTCTTTGCCTTAACGTTCTGGAAATTGATTCCTTCTGTGTTCAGTGTCATTACTACCCACCTATTAGGAAATGCCAGTTAATACAGCTATCCCTTGTACTGAGCTTGAAAGTCATGTGAAAGAGGCTTCACTTGTTTAGGATCAGCTTTGTAGGAACTTTGTTTCATATTTTTGACCTATCACTGAGAATGCACTCCTTTCCATTGTCACAAGATGAAAGCCAGGGTATCCCAAATGAGTGTAGCAATCACACTGGGAAATTGTGAAAGACAGTGCTTGAGATAAGTGGACTTCAGCCTTTCATATCTTTGATGACAGAAAGGAAGGGGGGGAAAGAAGTAGGACAAGGTTTTCATGATATACACTTTCAGTATGAAGAACTCTCTAGTTTCTATTTATCTTCACTTACATAGCCTTCAATTCCATTTTGTGGCAAAATTGTCCTCTATCAATACTTACAGGAATCAAGATTTTTGTCACAGTACTTAGGTGAGACAGCAAAGTTATCTAAAGGAATTATGGACAATGTTACAAATTAATACCGTAAATAAGACTTGTGATGATAACTATCTGCTTTGAGAAGGTACCTCTGAGAACAACATTGAACTACAACACAAGTAATTTCCTCCTCCCTGGAAAAGGCAGTGTAAACTGTAAATAAACCAGAACTTATTTTATTTAAAACTATTTTAAATTTCTCAGACTTATTTTCCCATTCTGGAAGACTCTAGACTATCCTTGCATCTCCGTTACATACCCTCTTGAATTTCCGGTTCCCACAAAAAATGGCAAAATTTTTGACAGGGAATTGAATTTGACTTTTATATAGTTTTGCATCTTATTTGGAGAGGAGGAAAAAAAATTAAACTGATACAGTTTAAATTGGTTGTGTGTAAATTTAGTTTGAATTATATTACTGCAGAATTTATATGGACTGCAGAAAGTGTGCAGGTGTATTCATTACTTTATTCTAAAATTTATTGGACCTCAAAATCCCTTAAAAAATTTTCACAGTCTTATTCCAGTGTGTCGGACAACAACTTGCAGGAAAAATAGAAGTGGTAAAGTTAAGTAGATGTTGCAGACAGATTTTCTTTGGCCACTTTTAGTGGCAAGCTTGCTGACAGTGACCTATGGCACAGCTCACTGGAAGCAGACACAAGATTCCACAGCTTCAATGACCAGTTAACATGTTAACGTGACAACTGATGAGCAGAACTTTTCAACAACAAATTACTGTAGACAAATCAAAAAAGAAGGTGGATTTCAGTGACAGAATACAAGCATAACACAAAACACTAAAATTTAGAGGATCTCTAGACAAAAGGCAAAGCAACCCAACTCTCATAAAATTTATCTTTATTTTGAAAAGAGACGTCGAATACACACTTTGTTCAAACACACACAAAAAAATGATATCATTTGGAGAGGATTGTCATATTTCATTTTCAAATGGGCAAACTCATCCTGCTTCAAGATTTGTTTGTTTGTTTGTTTGTTTTTAATCATGTTCAGCTGGCTGTCACTCTGCACCCTCTAAGGTCCTTTTCCACTTACCAGCTTTCCAGCCACTCTCAGCTGGCCATTAGTTAGCACCCACAGGTCCTTTTCCACTGAGCAGCTTTCCAGCCACTCTTCCCCAAGCCTGTAGTGTTGCATGGGGTTGTTGTGGCTCAAATACAGGGCCTGCCAGTTTGCCTTGTTGAACCTCATACCATTTGCAACTGCCCATCAATCCAGCCTGTCCAGATCCTCCTATCATCCAGCAGATCAAAACTCCCATCCAACTTGGAAGCTGGGAGGAAGCAGAGACAGGACACCTGACCCAAACTAGCCAAAGAGGTATTCCATACCACAGCACGTCATGCCCAGGGTGTAAGTGAGAGTTACCCAGAAGGGCTAGTTCTCTGCTTGGTCAGGCTGGGTATTGACAGGTGGTATTGTATTCCCTTCCATTATTATTTCCCTTATCATTATTATTATTGGTGGTAGCAGTAGTGGTTTGTGTTATACCTTAGTTACTGGGCTTCTCTTACCTCAGTCTGTGGGAGTTACATTCTTCTGATTCTCCTCCCCGTCTGTCCAGGGGTGGGGGTGTGGGGGAGAAAGGGGAGGAGTGAGTGAGCGGGCTGTGTGGGTTACTGACTGCACTTAGACCACAACAATGGGTAAGAACCTGTTTGCTGTAGAGAATTATTCAGAGTGATAGGTCAGTTCAGGGACTGTTAGTCACAAGGGAAATCTGGAAAGAATCTGAGTACAAGAACTTTTAGAAGAGCTGTAGTAAGACCTGAGAAAAGCTCCTTCTGGGATCTAGAGTTTCAGGGTCAAGTGTTAACTTGGACAAGGTAGGCACAATTTTAGTGGAAGGAAGTGAGAAAAACTGAATGAAGTAGCAAATATAGATGATTACATCCTTTCCAATACTTGCAGGTAAAGCAAGGTGTCAAGAAGCCTGAAAAATAGAGATACTTGGGTTATACTAAGCACAAAAAGAGACATATCTGTATGGAACAAGTGAAAGAGAGCAGAATTTTACAGGAAAGAAGGAGTGCAAATTATCTTGTCTTAAAGTTTGAGAATTGCGTAAAAGTTTTACTCTAACAGCAAGAGGCATTTTTTAGTTGCACTAGAACACTGATGAGCTAGGATTTGGAGGTTTTATGGATTTTTTTCTCTTTTTTTTTTTTTTTAATATAACAAATAGAAGAACACGTGGTGGCTCACCAGGGTAAATTCAGAAAGAATCAAGCTCAAGAGGTAAGATTTTTTTTTTTAATACAGGCATATACAAACATGGACAGACACACACACAGACACACACGCACATCCCATTGCCCAGAAAGAAAATCTTACTAACGATTAATAATATTTCCTGCCACTAAACTGTTTAGGACGTGATACACATATTTTAAAATATATTGTGGAATAAATGTACAAGAAATAGATTTCTGCTTAGCAATCACACTGAGGAGGTGTAAAATTCTAGATACCAAATATTATCTGTGCAAGTACCCTTTGTTAGGAGAACATTAGGTTTTGTATTGCATTTATTATAGCAGATAGTACCTAAACTTCAGTATGCTCAATTATCTGCCCTTAACAGCAATACATTATTTTAATATCAACCTTTTACTGCAGTCAGCAAATATTGTGTATTTTGTTTAAATTGACATGTCATATATTATTATAAAATTTGAAAAGAAATAGTTTAGTCTCTTAGAGTTAGACAGAATCATTTTACTGTGGTTTGGCTCAAAGGTATAGCATATTTTGTTTCAGAAAAGCCTCAAAAAAAAAACCCTATGAGAAAAGAGAACAACCAATAAAACAAACAGATTAAAATGTGAAATATGAACTAATGATCAATTGTTTACTTTTTTATTAAATTACTTACAGATCTGACTGCATATTAACCTCTTGTTGGACTATAAAATATAAATACTCTTCCTATAAGATCTTTGATAACAGAGATAAAACAGGTATCAGTTTTCATAACTATATACAAATTCCCTTTTTTACTCTGAATGCCACTTGATGTGTGCTAGCCAAAATTAGTTGTCAAGATTTGTGTTTAAAAACAATAACAACTGAAAATAAAGTGGCAGTCTTTAAGGGTCCTCATTGATTGCGGTTTATTATACAATTATCTTAATGCTGAACTCATGAGTAAATGGGAGTTGCTCATCAGAATCTCACCATGAAATCAAGGCAGTGAGAGTAAACAAGTCGAAAAATCTACTATATTATTGTGTGCAGTTACTGATTATACTGTAGAATCAACAATCAAAATACAGTATACTATAAAAAAGGCAGAGATTTTTAAGACAAGCATCACTTCTAGTTATTTGAATATAGCAGTAAAACATCATTCCCTGAGCTGGTTTTGTTCGAATACTGGACAAACATAGAAAGTTTATTGTGAAAACAGCAGCTGAGGAAATATTACTCAGTTATTAGTTGTTGTGATATTTAATCGTGTCTAATGAAGAAAAAGTTATTTCTTAGTGACTTCTTTCACATTGACAAAACTGTATATATTTAATATCACAAGAGGATGTTTTGAAAAACTTTTGCTTCCAACATTTATGTGCTAGAAAGATTGGTAGGTCACAATAGCTTCCCAAAGATGAGACATCCATTTACTTGATATCCTAGATATTTTAAAAAGACAGAGAGAATAAAAAGGGATGGGGATGGAATGGGGGGAGGACACAACTCTGGTCTTTATATAAACCAGAGAAATATTGTATTTGCACATGAGATAACAATATTCGTAAAGGACAGGAAAGTAGTGAAGTTGAAAGGCCCTAAAAATAAAAAAAAAAATATAATTGCCTTTGAAAAAAAACAAACAGCAAAACAAACCCCAAAAGGTAAGGGAAAGCAGTTTTTGAACATCAAGTTGATAAAGGTAGAAAAATAACCTCTCAAGTTAACCTTCTCTGCTATTTTTGTTTGCACACTATTTCTCCAAATCTTCTGGTATAACTTTTTACTAATGTTGAGCAGTGGACCAAAATGACTACTCATAGATTTAAATTTCTGCCTTTATTAATAAAATATTACTCAATATTGGATTGATAATAAAGATGAGTCATATTTTGCTAGAGGCAGGCATATATTTTCTAGCTGTAAACCTTTTTCTTTTTCTATAATAAAATTGATCACATCCTCAAAACCACCATAGGCTCATTGAGCTTGACTTTAATTCCAATAGATCTCCTTTATCCCACAAGAATTTGTTGCTGATAGGGATTTTGTTTGTAAAGAACTTCAGATAAGTGTGTGTTGAAAGATGCTCCCATACAGTGTTCTGTTTAGGAAGCATTTTCATTTTAAGGATTATCGCACCACTGGGAATTCTGAGCTTTGTACACTTATAATCAAATCAACCCTGCTTCCTCTGAAAGTTTTCATCTCTCAGAAATATCCCTTTTGAGATTCATATTAGTGATTTTATCCACAGAGATTTTTTTTTTTCTACAGTTAAATTAAATCTTCATGAAAGCGTTTTTTCTCACTAGAGAGAAGAACTTGAAGGAACAGAAGACCTAATGCTCTTATATGTCCATTTAAGTAGAAAGTGCATGAACACTGTTTGATTTCCCTGTAAAAACTGAAACGTTGCTCTCTGGAAAAAGGTAGTATATATATCACCTTCTTTTCTTTTGATTTACTGCTTTCTGCCTAGCCTAGGTACCACCATTGTTGCCCAGACTTTCAGCCCAGGTCTCAGCACCAGTGTTGGGAGTTGCAGCAGAGCATCTAAACACTAAAACTGCAGCACTGAATGAATGGTCCTTTCACTCATGGAGGTGAGAACCTAGCACAGGTGCTGGTGACCTGGCAGGTCTCTGTGGGTGCATGTGGTGCCTTAACCCTCAGATGACTGGTGTCCTGAGAAATTCTATAAATGTTCAAAGAAAGAACTATGTTTTATTGAAAAGAAGGGACCCATGAAGATTGGCCATTTTGAGCGAGCTTTGTTGATGAAAGCAAATTATGTCTTACTATATTAACAAATCAAGCTATGTGTCAAGTAAAACCAAAAACCTAAACACACACAGAGACCCCATTTATTTATACATATTTATAAGAACATCTATCTCTAGATATTTATAAGAACATCTATCTCAAATACACACATGGTTTATATTCTTTTCATATGTTGGTATTTTACAAGCTATACCATTAATTCTTGAATGTTACTTGAAAAATAATTTAGTCTTACAGGACATATAGATCATTCTGTAGTTAAAAGACTATAATAACATTATTTACACTGTGAAAGTGTTATTTATCCACAAAATTGGAGCACATTTTGTGAGCAAGAAAGAGACTTTTTTTTAACATTTTGAAATCTTACATCATCTGACTACAATAATTTTAGTACCAAAATTGTTTCATTGAGATGACAAACATTGCAATTGGTTTGAAGAGAAATCAAGCTTTCTCCATTTGTCATGGATCATACATGTTACAACATCACAAGCCATGTTGTACTGTTTAAACCTCTAATGGTGTCTATGCACATCCAGCTGCACTGTGACTAATTTTCCGTTATAATCAGAAACTGTGATTGATCTGGTTCCTGGGATTATAACTCAAGTTGCTGTTCATTCAACTAGAGTTGAACACACACCACTCCATAATATCTACAGATATTCCAATATCTTTCTCAAATCCCACATATTCTCTCAAAGTATCAAATTAACTAAATTGCTCTTTAATTTCTCAATAATATAGAGTGCTGAGAACCTTCAGTTGCTATGGAATGTAAAAGGAATTGAGGAAGTTCAGCATGTCTGAAGACAAAGCAGTCTAAATGTATTTGAACTTATATTGGAAAAAAATTTTCCAACCAATTGATCAGTGAACACATTTAAAAATACAATTGAAACCAAAAGGCAGGCGTAATTTTTCTTCGTTATTTTCTCAGGTTCTGAACCTTGATATGATTTCATTGCACACCTAAACAGAACAACAATCACAGGAAAAAGTTACACTGTCCACTTCCCTAATTGAAATTTTGCTAGATTCTCCAGCTTTTTTTGTAGATGAAATCCAGCTTAGGCTTCTCCCACAGTGCTGATTAGTTTGACTAGTTTGTTGCAGTAGAACTACTCTGACTTTCAAAGTCTTCCCACAGAGAATTGAGTAGACCCTACCATGACTCTGTTCTCAGATATTTCAAATGGAACTAAGAACCAGAGCCAGTTCAAATGCCCATAAAAATATTATGATAAAATTTTATTTTTCCCACCAGACCCCAGCCTGATTCATTGCATAAGACAGACAGGCTCAAGGAATCAGAGCTTGTTTAATGTCTCTTTTTACCCCTGCCATTGGCTGCTCACCTGACACAAGCCAAACCCAATACTAAATATAAAATTATTAATTTTATAATGAACTTTTCTATAGTGTTCATCACCCACAGAACTGAAATGCTATACATATGTGTACTTATGCATGCATAAAATGCACTGAAAACTGCTCTTCTCATTTTGCATGGAGGGAGGAACATAATAAATAATCCATTAAGTTTGGGTACTGTACCTCACAGATTGAATTTTTAACATTAATAGCATTCTTCTAAAGTATTTTGTGCTCAGAATACAGTTCCTATTAAAATTAGTTGCAGCTAGAATCTCTCAGTTCTTTTGAAGACAAGAGCACAAGTTTCTAAGATTGATTAAACTCAACTAATAACCAACTGCAAAAGTTTTTCTTTTAAGAAAACACTCAGAACAATTTAATTATTTTGGAGTGAATCAAATTCAACAAAGAGGCTGTAACACAGGGATCCCTTTTACGTTTTCTCGTTTGACCAACCTTGTTCTCAATTCTTGCAGTAAATACCTATACAAGGCAAGATATTTTCAGATGTTTTATACACTATTGCATCATAAGGTCTGTCGAGATGCGTTTGATCAAGATCTGCCTTGGAATGGAAAGCAAAACAATAGTAGCAACAGAAGTCCTCAGTTTCTAACTGGTAACCTATTTCAATGTGACGCTTCTGTGATATTGGAACTCTTGATTTATAATACTCTCACTAATATTTCATTTCCCCAAAGCATGAGGGGAAAATAACATTATTTTTCATTTAGAAGCATTATCAGACTCTGCATAAATGAAAAAATTGCTAGACAATTACAGTGACTTGTAACATAATACAGGTATGTATTCTTTTTCAGTAAAGAAACTATGTTCTAGAATCATAAAGTAAGTTCTAGACTCATTAAAGTTTTATTAGATGCAGTGGTCTGCTCCTTTTACCAATGAATTTATTTAGCTTCCAAAACACACAAATCAAATAGAAGAGAAGCAAAACCAAAAACTTTAGAGAAAATAGTTGTGTGTGCATATAAAAATTATATCCTGACCTTTTCAATGTCCAGAAGCATAAGATCTGATAAAGCTTATTTTTGCAATATAGCCAGAGATGTTGTTATTGGTCATAAATAATTCTGCCCTTTTAAAAAATTCAGATGTAATGTTTATATTCTATGCTGTCTAAACACTGTAAGTTTTTAAAAAGCAAGATGGCTTATAGCGGTTGAGCTGTGCAGGCATAGTTTTCATAACATTATATTTGCCACATGACTTATTTATCATTGCTTTACGACTGCATAGGATAACAGAGTATCATGCTTGAGAAAATGAAAGTCCTTATATAAAATCACCTGTGTAGTACTTGCTTTTCCAGTATGTATATTACTAACACTGTAGTAATTCCAGTATGTTGCTAAAATTACATGATGAAAGTAATTTGTAAATTTCAAATAGCACTCCTAATATTTCAAACATTTTCAACGTTACATGACGTTCCTTTTTGCCTAGTAATAATGGGTTGGAAAGTATCATCCGACACTTCAAGAATCTTAATGAAAGTGAAATTATGAATATAATAATTTTGTTCATGATTATTAGTGGGCTTTTGAATTTTTATTTTATCCTGTCTAAGCACTCCCTGGCCACTGTTCTGTAGCACCAATGCTGCTTAAGCGTAACACCTTTTTTTCCTTTTCCAAACTATGCAGAATATATGAGTTTTGGGGGTACTTGTCAAAATTTGAAGTTGAATAGTCAACTTAAATGACCTAAACTTCAAAATAGTGGCATCACAGAAACTTTTAAAATGGATGAGGACAGTGTGTCAGGGACAACAGATAAGGTCTGTGGTGAAACACACAAAGATAGAAAAGTACTGTTTGTCTGCTTTGGCTCCTACCTGGAAAGTTCCACTTTAGAACTCCCTGGAAAAGTCTCAAACTTTGGAGACCTTTCTATATATTGCTGGCCTCTTCTCCAGATGTAGGCTGGCCCCCTGCATCAGAATGAGCGTGCATTTTTGTCAGTATAAATTCCTGAACCTCATGTGATGTGAGGGAGGCAGAACCTCATAGCACCCAGATCAACATTGCCTCTGTGTGGACGCCTGCTAAGGTTGAGCCTGCCATCTTGTACTGCAATGATGATCCTCAGAGCTCATTTCCTGATCATCTTCACAGGGTCCTTGGGGTTGGTAAGATTTACACTCTTCAGAAATATCCTTTACTGTATCTGTTAGATTCTGTATATTTTCCTATATTAATAAACTGCTTGAGAGTTCTCTATTTGTCTCTTCTCTCACCTAGAATCCTCAAACTCTGGAACAGACAGCTAGAGGTCATCTAGTTTAGAGAAGTCAGAATGTCTTCACTTAACACTACCATTCAGAAATCATAGACATCAGTAAGCTGTCTTTTTGCAAGGCTGAACCAATCCAGTTCTCTCAGCCTGTCTAGCTGCTGACTGCTTTGGTAGACCATCACTGCACTCAGATGAGCTGGTAAATGTATTCCTTGTACTAACGCTTCTTGAATTTGTTTTAGTTCACATGGAACCAACTTTTCTGTTAATCACTGCTCTTGCATTTATTTTCAGTAACTCAATGGCAAAGTGCAAAGCAGATAATACAATAGATTATTTAGGACAAGTAAGTGTAGGTGCTTTCAGAGAAAGTACACTAAGAGAGTGTGCTGTGGTATTTCTGTTTCTATATGCAATTTTTTCTTCCTCTCTGGAGCAGCACAAGCACAAGGCCAACTGAGAAAAAAAAAACAAACCAGAAAACCCCCCAAAAAACCAACCCAACAAACCAAAGAAAGTGGCTAGCTTGGTTTAAATCCTTTGGAAAATTGAGGATCTTTTGCACCTTTCAAGACAAAATCAGAAGTTAGAGAATTATATGCTTCTTTTTCAACAGAATAAGGATGGAAAGCTTGAAAGCATATATTCATCTATTGTACAGTATTCATATTCAGAAAAGGAATAACTTATGTTTTGCCTGGAAAGGAGGGAGAAGGTGCAGTGTAAAGGTCTGCATAGAGCCACATTAACGGCAAATGCAAGGATCGCTTTCTGTGTTTTGGTGCATTTTTGTGCTGGCATATAATAAACATCTTCTAGACACTCATATCATATTCTTTCATTAATGTTAGACTACCTTAATTTAAAGGCAAAATATGTACACTAATCAAAAGCAGGTGTTTTGTGATGAATGCAAGTGAAAACAGAATATAATTAATTTGTGAGATGACCCTGTATTAACTTTCTAGACAAACAATTTTAAATGATACCTCTTCTACTATCTGTAAATATAGCTAGATAGGGATAAACTTACAGATAGTTACTTCTTTCAGACCATTTGTGAGCTCTTCTGGTGGTGAGACTCAAACAGGTTGTGTGAACAGCAGCAGCACGATAGTAAGTAAAAATCCTTTTCCTTCACCCACTACTGGGGCTAAAAATGACATTTCTTTAAGTGGCAGTGCTATGAATACGAGTGATATGTCTTGTTGCTGGGAACCTCTTTTAAAATAACTCTGGAATTAACACTAAGACAATTTGAAACAAGGTAATAGGTGAAGTAACAAAATGAGAATGAATTCCTGTTTCTGACTCAGTGTTTCTCCTCAGAACCTAGCATTTTTCTCAACCAAAATATTTGTGGTTTCCAGATCACCTACTAACTGGAAACCTGTTTTTTGCCATAAAAGCAACAATGACAGGCTTCAGAGCTACCCAAAGTCAAGTGGAATTGAGTGTGGAGTGGGATTGGCATTAATTGAATCTGTAGCAAGGTGAGAGATTAAAATCCCATTTTCAATTAGAAGTAGAGTTTGAAATTCATTACTAGGGAACACATCTCTTGCAGTGGGAAGAAATGTAATCATATTTTGTTTTACATTCAACTGAATTCAGTTGTTTGCACAGAAGAATCATAAGTACCACTTCGCATGGAGCTTAGAAAATGGTAAAGCCAGATTTTGACGTCCCTTTACTACTTTAGAGACCATTTTTAAAGTCTGGCTTCAGAGATCATTATGTAACTATATACAAGAACCAATAATGTCAGCATGCCATAACAACAAGTCACTGTGGTTCAATTTCAAATACTGCTGTGCATTTAAAAGATTCCTGCATGCTTTGTATTTTTGTCCCAACAAGAATTGTATTTTTGAGCACAAATTAGCAAATTATTATTGATAGTTCATAGGTTCAACTAAAAAATGATGGGCTTAGTGCTTGAGACTTTAAAGTAGAATTTCTCTTTTCTCTAGAGAATGTACTGCAGTAACTAAAAAACATACACAGAAAATGTGCTTTATAGTGGGTCCAACTCTGCTGATGTTTAGTTCATCATTTTTCCTTCACTGCTTTTCTGACACTTTCTTGTCAGGCTGTATTCTCACAACAACAGGATTTTTGATTAAGGATTTCTAAACTGGGTGTGGAAAAAAAATATAGGTGGCAAAAATTATACTGGTTCCTTGTTTTATGTATTTATTATAAATTACATTTTAATGGTAGCACACAAGGTTTTATAGAGGAGAAACTATAAAAATAATTATATGCAACATGAATGCTAAAAACATTTGTTCAGAAATATTTCTAAAGAATAAGAATAAACAAGGCTATTTGTAGCAATCCTACCTTAAAGTAGAACAGTCTCTAATAGTTTCACTTTTTACATTACTTCTATATAGTTTTATTTTTAATTTGGTGAGCTTTACTAAGACAAATGTAAATAAAGTCCAGTCTTCTGTTAAAGTTTCAGTAGCATTTGCTTTTACACATTGAAAAAAAATCAACAGAAATTATATCCCTCTGGCTCAAAGCGGGTATTATTGTAGACAAAATCTGTTACATGTATTATAAAACCAACCAAAGGTCTACATGAAACATCTTGAAAGTTAAACTCTGAAGGGGACAATAAAGCTAACTATTCCCCATATTTCAATTTTACCATATTAGTGAAAGTATCCTGGAGGATTCAAAGGCTTCAGCTTCTTCTGCATTTTCAATTGTTATACATAAACGCAGAAAAAGAGGATATAGTTGATTTGATCCAGAGTGGGTATAGATTACAAAATATGAAAGCCTTTAGTTCTTTCTTCTATGTTCACTTAAAAATGTCTCCTATATTACATTTCTAGGTGATTTTACCTTCTCTTAACCATGCAAAAGCTATAGTGTTTCAAAGCTGCAGATTAGTGATGGTGGCAGCTTATTCCTTTTGGTTATCTACAACACCATCTTAGTGTCTCGAGGCATAAAAGAATATTATCTGTGTGACAGTTATGGCTAGAGCCATCTATACTGTTCATGCTATCAGCACTCAAAGAGCTCAGAATAGAAATCATCCAGTTTAAGACACCTTCTGTAGTTTCATTAAAAGCTTAAAATCAGGAGGTACTGCAAGATATGACTAAGGTTATAAAAAAATTTCAGTAAATCTATGATGTGGAAAAGTATATATGCTGTTGGGGTGGCTAGGATAGAAATGCTAATCTTTTGTGAAGGTGGTTGACCATAAGCAAGGCAACCTATAAATCTGCTTTCCTTCTTTACTTAATTTTCATCACAAATAATGTGCCACTCTGATTGCATGAAATCATCAGGAGTGTCTTCAATTACTGTGTGCAGCCTCTGATCAAAATGACTTCCTCTGTTCTCAATCTGGGGGATGATGGGCAGAAAACAGGAGGAGGGGGGTGAGAAATGCACAGCCAGTTATGTATTACAAATGTCAGGTTACTGCGAAAGTGTATATATTCATATTTAATAATTTCTAAGCTGGAGTTGTGATTGTAATAATGGCTCATTCATATCTGCATTTAATTTAAATGCACTGTTTTGACTCACTGAACGTTTGTCAAAGATATTATAGCTAAACTTTTTCACATGACCACTGAGGTAATGACAGCATTACATTACCAGAAAACTGCATGATTTGCTGATACTTCCATTTTCCTCAGCAGCATATGAAATAATCAAAATGTGTGCTTGAAATGGCGGCCTGTTCTGAATTTATTTTAATACGGATAGGCTTATACAGAGAAATGAAGAAGAGCGTAGGACCTCAGACACAAGAGACAATGACTATGCACAAAGCTGAATTTTACTAGCAGGAAAGATGGATATATGGGTATTAGACTTTTCATAGCTATAGGAAGGATAATCTTTCAATCAGATTAATGAGAAAATATATTGCATGGGCCCTACAGCACTTTTTGCTTTCCAGGCTAATACGTGATTTAAATCCCAAAAGTACATTTTCAGCAGTACAATATCCTTTGATAATAATGTCGCTTGCACAAAGACAGATAAAAATAAAACAGTCCCCCTTGATTTCCCATTTTAGATTTGAAGTATATTTTCTGTTCTTTGCCTGCAATGAAGTGAATTCTATTGAGAAGAGTCACATTTAATAAGACAAAGAGAATTTTCTAATTATGCTACCTGTCAAGATTGGAATCTATGGGATTGCAACTGCAATTGAAGAAACAGAGGAAGCAATTACATATAGTACAGTTTACTTCGGTGTATGATTACTATTTGCACTTAGATATTGCTAAATGTAAATCAAGCACATACACAGAAGCATGCTTTGAAGTATACACCAAAAGGCATTATATAGTCCTTGTTTCAATTTTCACTATGCAATTTCCCAAGCTTTCCTAATTTATCTATAGAAAAACAGTAGAAACCTGTGAAAATGAAACACTTTTAAATTACTCTGAGTCACACAAATGTAAAGTGTACCAAATGATAAATATAATTAAAGTACAAATTACTAAAGGAAAAAGAATGTATATGCATAATTATGCTAGGTTAAGCATTTATGCATCGTTCTGGAGCAAAGCAAGTGCTGTACCAGTGAAGAAAAACAAAAGCCAGTTAAAATTAATACAATATGAAAAAATACTTCTTTCCATGCAGTTTCTTATCATTTTTGCATAGTTCACATTAGAAACATGTAGACATTAAAGGAAATCTTGCTGTTATAAATGGGCCCCTGAAAGTTATCATATGCTGTCCTTTCAGGGTCTCAGGGGAACTGTTCAATGTGTCCCATCAGACATTACTCTTATTTGTAGCATTGCAATCTTGGAAACACTATGGCACATTAGACAAGGAAAATAAATATTGTGTTCTTGATGGTGTCTTTCATATTACAAGTTTACACAAATCCGTGGCACAAAATCAATTATTATAAATACTTGATACAAATAATAAATTAGTTCTTTTAGTGGCTTCATTACTTTTTTTTTCTTTTTTAATTAAAACAGTGTCTGGTAGGATGATGCAGATTATGACCACGGGTAAAACAGTCAGCATAATATAAGCCTCCAACAAACCCTTTTTGTTTCTTTTTTAATGACATGTGTGGTTTTATATTTCTACTTGTGTGCATATATATACATACATATGTAAATGTACACACATGCATGTATATACACATATATATATGTGTATGTGTGCACACACACCTAAAATATCTTACTGTAAAATATGATTTTTTTTGGTACTAAAACACAATTGGAACCTATTTTATCTCATTTGGTTTTATGCAAGTTGCAATCTGATTTTTCAACTATTTGGTTTACATCTTTGCTTAGCTGCCTCTGTGGAGTTTATTGAGAGGGAGAAGAAATATGGCCACATCCCTTTATTTTTCTAAAAAAAAATATAAGCTCTGTAGATGTTTTTTAGTAACTCCTAAGTGGTGTCTTTTTTGAGCACTACTATCAAATATCTTATTAACAAGCTATAGCTTTAAACATTTACAGTAGGAAGACTACTAAAAATTCATAAATGATTTGAGCATTCTAGTCTGGCTCAAGTTTCTGAATGCATAAATATGCAGCATACTCAGTTCCAGACCAAATATTTGGTGTCATCATCCACCCATATGACAAAAACAAAGCATAAAATTCATAGGGCTGCAATCTCCTTTCATATCTATACCATAGGAGCTTCAAAAGTTTGAATTATAGGCATGTTAGACAGGCTGCCAGCAGCATCAATGATCTGCCAGGATTCTTCCATCCTCTAAATGGTATTACCACTTCAATGTCTTATACATTTGTAATCCCTTACCCAAACAGGAGATGATGTGTCCAAAGGTAGATAAATTCAGCTAAATGCCTTCTGTGGGCCAAAATTTTCAAAAACAGGCATGTTAAGTTGCAGCAGAAAAATCATGCTGACCCCGTGATCCTGAAACAGGGTAGATCTTTACTGGCTTCAGCATTGTCCTTTCAAAGGAACATAGAAGGTTCATGTACTGAGCTTCCTGCCCTCTGTCACATCTGAAGCCTCCCCTCCTTCATGCAGAGATCAGAGATATTTTTGTACCTTGCTGTACAAAAACACCCATGAAGTGACCTTAAAAGGAAACATTGAGAGCAGGGTTTCAGAGGCTTACAGCTTCACAGAAATATAAGAGAACGAGAAGGTGCTTTTTGACGTGCTTCCCCACCCCTACTTGTCCATGGAAGGGGCCTTTTTTTTTTCCCTAACGATTACTTTATTGCTGTGGCTGATATGTCTATGTGTTTCCATTCAACAGGCATCCAAGCCATTCAGTTTCCTCCGTATTTATGAGTCTCAAGAGGACTGGTGGGGGATACTACTATCCTCTGCAATGCCACAGAAAAGTAGAATGAAGTCACTCATTCAATGAACCACTCTTTTCCATTTTTTTTTTTTTTTTCCTCTAAGGGAATTCCATTGGGGTTCTATGAAAGCTCTGCAAATTTGAGCATGGTCAAGATTAGCCCCAAGGTTATCAGTCTGTCTACCTCTGCAGAACCAAAACACGTCATAGCTGAAGCTGACAATCTCTTAGCCCTTCTCTTTAACTGCATGTGGACATGTTTTTCACACAGTGTTTGCTTCAAATTCTCAATTACCCAGGGACATAAAACTCAGTGCATTGTACCTCTCAAAGGAACATTTTCAGAAGCTGCTGTGAAGATGTCACCACCAGCAAGAACAGCTGCCAGTCAGGGCCAACACACCAATATTTTCAGTTGTAAAGAACTGCTGAGCTGATTGTGTTGCAGTGGTGGATGAATAATCCCTGTATATTGTTTACATATCAGTTTGCTAAATTTGCACATTTTAGGAATCATTAGGATGAAAAGCAGTATAAAATGCAAGATATTGTTGAGAAGTAGATTTGAAAAAAAATAAAGGACGAACAGATGAACGGGGGCAGATCCCATAGCTATTTTTAGCCATGCAAAAGGAAAGGGCATTGAGCAGATTACCTCCTACTAAGCCTGCCTTTCAGGTCTTGTGTCCTAAATGCATTCAGGATTAATTCTCTACTTCAAAAGACGTGGCACTGTTTGCATAGCAACACATTTCTTTCCTGGTCTGTGTCTATCCCCTTTTATACCCTGGTGGGACTCTGTTCAGCTGGCTTGATGTCTCTACCCAGAGTCAGCACAGAAGAGTCATCAGAGTAAACATAACAGTATTTCTTCCGACCACCAGTTGCCTCAGGCCTCAGTTTCATAGTTGCAGAAAGCTTTTCAGTCTTTCTTAATTGCACATGCAAAAGCAAATGATGTTTCCTACTTTTGGTGATAAATTAAACAATATTACAGAAGTTTGGAGTTATCCTTTATACCATGGCTCCAGAGATGCAAGCACCTGAGTTGTGCTGTCCTTGAACTAGCTACTGAGAGTGTTATTCAAACCTCCCAGTTTGCTATACTCTTTACTTCTGCACCATGGCACTTCCCTAGTTTGAAGACTTGATTGTCCACCTATGATCTTAGTGGGAAAGAGCACTTAGTTCACTAAAAGCCTGATCTCTTGAGCTTTCTTAGCCTCAGAAGGGAAGTTGAACTGTCCACAAAAGTAAGTGAGAAGTCTGTTCTAGGAAGGAGAGCCCAGTAATAGACAAAAATTGTTCTGATTCAGATGCAAAGCAGTAACCAAAATCTTCAGTTTTGGCAGAGGATGGAAGAACCACTACATCAGACTCTCCCTAAATTTTCTTTCTGCAGAAGAATTCCTTATTAGGGATCTTTTTTGACTAAGGTGTTTAGAAATCTTAAACAAACAAAAAAAGTTCTTTTTACTCTCTTCTGTAATTTTGTGGCTGGCAGATTACCTTTAATTTAGTGGCTTTTCTGGTTGCTGTCTTTGTTATGCCTTTAAAAACAAAAATATTAGGCTACAAAATTTTTGGAAATTCAGGAGTGCCAAGAGGACCTAACATCAAATTTCATACAGAACTAAAGAACAGTTTAACTAAACATTCAAACATATAAAATGGGAGAAAGACAAACTACAAGATAGGGATTGGATAAATACAGGATTTTCTTTGTCTTTTGAAATAATTTACAAGGAAGGGTCAAGGTACACTTTCATAATCCTGTTGTAGCACTTTAAGATACTGTGTATTGGGCAAAAGTATTTCATAAAAATGTTTTAGATTCCAGTATCAAGGGTATTCTTTCTAGGTAGTGAAATTGAAGCATGTTTTTAGTGTTTGTATTGTTTGTGAATTACCTTGTGTGATAGACACAAAAGGAAGAAAAAGACTGATTTTCATGCCCATCTTTTTTTTTTTTATTACCTCTTTAGGACTCCAAAGCATGCTTAAGGTAATAATGGCTGTGAAGGCCAACTCTCACCAGAGCAGGAACTTTTATCCTTGTCCTCATGAAAAGAAAGCTCTTCACAACTGCCATACTTATCAGCTACACAAATCGTCGAAGAAGTGACTTGGGCTTAATTTTACTTTAATTTTATGTAGTATCAATTCTTATTCTAATGATTATGTCTTAACCAAATATCATGGCAAATGCCCAATGCCCAAAAGATAAATGCAATGCCCAATTATTTTTCTGGTGATAGCACTTCTGGGAAACTGTATCTGATTCCTGGTTTTAGCTTCAATAGAGTTAATTTTCCTTATAGTAACTGTATGGTGCTGTGTTTTTGATTTGTGATGAAACCAGCATGGACAGCATAGGAATGTTTCAGTTATTGCTGAACAGTGCTTGTACAGTATCAAGGCCTTTTCTGCTTCTCAGCGATTAGGCTGGGGGGTATATGAGAAGTTAGGTGGAGACACAGCTGGGACAGTGACCCCAACTGACCCAAGGTATATCCTGTACTATATGACATCATTCTCAACAATAAAAGCTGTGGGGAAGACGGAGGAAGGAAGGGACATTTGGAATGATTTCATCTGTCTTTCTAAGCGACCATTACATGCGATGGAGACCTGTTTTTCTGGAAAAGTCTAAACAGCTAGGAAGTAGTGAATGAATTTGTTATTTTTCTTTTCTTGCACGGGCAGCTTTACTTTACCTCAACCCATGATGTTTCTCACCTCTACCATCCCACTGGAGGGGAATGAGAAAGCTGTTGCATTGGGCTGTGCTACCCACTAGGTTTAAACACTACCAGTCATATGCTTACTTTGGCAACTGCATCTGTCAGGCTAATTTCCCCATTGGCAGGTGCTGTGACATGGTTCCATGAAATTAACATGTGAGTTAATCATGTACTCTGTATGAGACTATTGCTGGAGCCAATCTTTCAAATTTCTGCTGAGAACATGTTAGAACATAAGGGTGTTCATCTTTTTACAGGGGACATGGCAGAAAGTAAGATCAAATTTGGCAAAATGAGGTTCTGATGCTGCCTCCCACAGCTGTAAGTACATGGACATTCATACAGACCAAAAGACACAGTCCAAGTTCTCAAGCCTATTTAATTTTTCAGGGATGAAGTGATTCCTCTATAGATAGAAGTTTCCAAGGAAAAATCCTAAATCTCCAGTAGATGTGAGCTGTACTTCTGGCCTATACTGGCATTTCTTGCCAACAGTGATTTAGAAGCAGCATGTGGCTACTTTTAATTGGGGACCAAATATTTTTTGAAAACATTCACAAAAAATGAATGGTTGAAATAGAAGCAAACTACCTCCTGCTCTCTTCTTTCCCACCCCACATCCCCATATTGTGCTAGCACTTCATAAAATAGCAATGTAACAAGTCCTTTTTGACAACAAAACTGCTTTTGTGAAGAAACATACTCATTTGCAATCATAATGAACTGAAAATGCTGACTCTGCAAATTGTGAAGTGCTATGTATCCCCAGCAAGAATTTAAAATAGAAATGACCCTTAGTATAGCAACAACTAATTAGTTTATTGCCCTGATGAGGTGGTGACAAGAAAAGCAGTTGGTAGCAGTGCCTTCATCACAGGGTATTCTAAGAAATAACTAATTTAAAGCTTCTTAAGCACAGACACAAGCTGCTCCACATGGGAGCAGATCTCCAGAGGGTTCATTAAGTTACTGGTAGTCCAGATTTTGGAAGCAACAACTAAACACTACATTTCTGTTCCAGTCTTTTACTATAACAATTGCCAAAAGACCTATAGGTTCAATGAATTGGAGTGGTGGAAAGAATTGCAAACTGTCTCTGAATAAAAAGAAATGAGGAAAGTACAAAATTCTATTCAGCACAGCTGTTATATTTAAATGCAGTAGCTGAGGAAATATTGCTTCCTGTAATGCTTTCAGAATAGCTGCATATTAAGTTTCAGAAAAATGTTGCTTTTCTTCTACACAGGAATAGATAATCTGTTACTCAGAAGTGGACAAAGAATTGTTACCTTTTATCAGGAAATAATAGGGGATTTGCAAATTTCTTTCATGCTTGTTTATGCTTCTGACTCCTGCAGCCTGTAAAATTCCTTTTGATCCTTGGATCTCTCTTAAACAGAAAGGAAATAGCCACCTTATCTTCTACTAGGAAGAGGTATATACCCAGTGGGCTTTGTGACTGTCCCCTATCCTGGGCCTCCAAAGGAAATGCATGAGAGATCTGCCCCTTGTTTTGATTCCAGAATGTTGGTATGTGTCCTGCTGACTTAGGTTTACATGATTTCATTTCCCCTAGTATTCTTTTGTGATTATTTGGTTCAAGGGGACTCCCTCAAAAAGCAAATCTTAGCCAGAATTGGAGTTTGGGGTCTTTTACAATAAAAGCTCCTAGGCATTTGCAGCTTTTTAGGTGGTTTCCACTCAAACCCATAAATTAGATGTTATACTCAATCCAGGTTCATGAATCTGTGGTTTGCAGTGACACTTGAAACCAGGAAAATATATCTGTTTCTGAGCTTTACTTTCAAAGTTTTGTACAGCTCTCTATAATACCATTGACAACTTTTATATAACACTGGATTTAAATGTTTGCTTTAGAAAAATCACATTGGGAGAATTTTGGTTGGTAAATGAAAGCTCGTTCAGAGCTCTGTCCTATTTTACTAAAGTTCAAAAGGGAAAGGATAAATTGTTCTAGTTTTAAGTCATTTCAACAGCTAATGGAACTATAAAAATGGAAAAGGCCCATGTTCTTGGAGCAGAAGGGTCTGAGTTACATTCCCAGTATAGCCTGTGTGCAGATTACATGACAGCTGTGGCATCTGCATTTACACAGTCACAAATCATTTATGAGACTGACAGTTGTGCCACAGTTTGTGGTTTTCTCTGCCACCAATTGAACTAAAATATCTCAAAGGGAAAGGTTAATGCACTATACTACTGTGCTTGGCATCCATTTGAATATTGAAAAGTATCTTCTGTACTAATGCATAAAAATCAGCCAAACCAAAGTACAGTAAAGAGCAGAAAACTGTTCCTGAGGTTGAATCCTGTAAAAGTGCCGGTCTCTACTACTTGACGTTGATCTATAATCTCTCACTAGGAATGAGGGAGCAAATGGTGTTTTCTAAGTATATATTTCCCCATTTTACTGCAAATGAAGGGGAAGGAGGTCTTGAAGGTGTCACATAGCTGTCCTCTATCCCCTTGCAGCTGGCCAAAGCGCTATGCACATATAATGTTTAGTGGGTGCAATGAGGGTACAGAGAATGTTGTGTCTCTGCAGCTTTTTGAGAAAGGAGATGACTTTCCACCTCAGGAGTCAGCAATTGCCTTCAGTGGAGGGAAGGCACTGTGTCAGTAATGCTCTCTCGACCCTCTACTTCCTCTCATGTTCATGAAGTGTCTAAGAGGTAACAGTTTGGTTTGTTTTTTGTTTTGTTTTGTTTTGTTTTGTTTTTTTCTGGTGGTGGTGTTTGTGCTGCCCTGGTATTTTCACCAAGGTCAGGAGAGGTCACACTGAGAGCTCCAGCTGAATGATGAAGGGACAGGCTTTCAAGCAATACACAGAGGCCTTTATTTCTTTGGAAAATCTATTGTGTCTCAAAAGGTTTAATGGCATCACTCTACAGGAAGCTCCATGAAGAAAACTGGGTGAGTCATTCGAAGCATGAAGTGTTAGATACGTATTTAAAAGACTAAGACTACTCTTTCTGACTGGCGCATTCACTTAAAAGCGTGTCTTTTGCTCTGCACAGTGCTTATGCCTTGCCATCATTTTTTTCCCATTATACATTATTTTAGACATTGAGGACAGGGTATCAATAACTATTTTAAAAATACTTGTTATTTAGATATGTAACTTAAGTTTTTAAAAGCATCTAAAAAGCTTCAAGAGTTAATGGAATTTAGGCTCATAGAGAATTAAAAAGGTTTTGATAAAGGTACACTATATTTGCAATAATATTTATATGTTTAATACTTCAAATGGGAAACTTTCACCTGTATTTTACCATCAGAAAAGTTCTGATTAAAAAGATCTGTCTATAAATTCGCATTCCCTTCTTCTGCCCTCTTCTCAATTAAAGAGATTGATGAGTTTTCACAGAACCCCACAGGCCACTCATGGTCAAGCTCCTGATTTAGGTGTATTTCTCTACCCAAGCTTCATACTGTGAATAGATGACCTTAGAGGAATCTTACCACTTTTCTTCTAACAGAGTGAGATACCTCCCTTCCCTTCTGTCCTTCTGAGGCCCTGTGTTCTTAACTCCTTCAAAACAATTTCTTAAATTAGATATAAACACAATATTGCTCATTCATATGTATCCTAAATGCCTAAACTTAAAAATACTAACAAAAAAGCGTTCTATAATATTTTTGTTTTGTTATGCAACTATTCTAATGTAAGTAACTGAATTAAAAAGCCATGAGGAGAACATGCATTAAAATATTTACTGTCTACAATTACTTAATTCTTTCTGACTTAACAGTGCAATCTATTATTAAAGCTACATATTTGATATGCTTTGTTATTCCACTCTTATTTCAAATGTTTTAATGATTGTTTTATAAGGAATAAAAATATACACAATGAGAAAAATAAGACTAATTTGATTTCTAAATAAATTAAAAGCAAAAAAATTTATAGACTTTTCACCTAATGTATTATGCATGAGTTATTTCCAACATTTAAAAGGGTTGTAAATGGCAGAGAACAAGAAATCTTATGAAGCAACTTCTTATGACAAAGTTTACATTTGATGTCCAGGAAGAGAGAACAGACATGAAACTCAAACTGTGATATTTTTTATTTCCATTTTTTTTTTAAGTTTGAAGTGGTACCACTAGTGCATCAGAATATGAAAAAGATACCCCTTTGAACAGGCAGAAATGAGTTGGAATTTCAAACCAAAAAACTTAAAATTTTCCATTCTTCACCACAACACCTCTTTTTTTCCTCAGAAAGAGAGTTTGAGGACAAACTATTGAGCACAAACATTCAGCTTCCCTCAGCTATCCAATTGTCTACTGTTTCTTTTATTTATTTGCGTTTGAGAAATGAGGTTCAAGTAGTCACTTTCCAGGTCCCAGCATGCCATGTCAATGCCATAGTCCTTGAGCATCTGCCCTGCTTCCTTCTTTTGGAGGTGCTGGGTTTTGCACAGACCTCCATTACAGCGGAATTCAAAGCTGGAATTCCTAAATCTAAGTCCCAAACAAGCACTTTAATCCTTTGGTTGTGGAGTTAATCATCCATTTTCTGGCACAATGCCTGCTTTGCCAAATGGAATATTTTCTCATAAAGGAGTATATGAGATTTGAGGGCACAGAGGGGCTGTATAGCAACTCAGGCTCAAGTCACTGTCCTGTATCCAACAAAAAAGTGATTTCAATCAGCTCTTCTATGTTCTTGAAAATTAGTGCATTATTGGCTAAAATGGGTACACATGCTGTCTCTTACATCTTGACCAAAACCTGACATTCTAGATAGGAAAATATTTCCAGATACAAGTTTATCAAAGCAAGCACGAAGAATGAAATGAATGAAAGAAATTCTTGAACAACTTTTGTTGGAGCATTGCTTTTCTATTTCCTTCTGGCTCTCCCTTGGCAATTGTACTACCAGGGAGCAGGGGGAGGAAGCTGCTCTGCAGGGAGAAGGACTTGAGTGGAGTCTGTGGGTGACAGGCCTGCTGGCAGGACAGTGGCACATTGATGAGTGCCATCCCACTGTGCCCAATGAGAAGTGTGGCAGAATTGTTGATGGAGATTTGGATTAGCAGGGATCACAGATAAGTCCCGGTTGATGGGCCAGTTCCAGAGTCAAGCCAGAAAGTCAGGTCAGTGGGTCATGATCAGGATCAGTGAGGTACAAAGACAGGCTACAGTGAGGACCCAGGTCTAGGGCTTGGATACCTCAATTCTCAGGTGAAGGGAGGTGGGTACTCCTGACAAGGTCCTTCCTTTTGCAGGTCTGACCAAGGTCCCACCGCTGCTCTATGTCAGAGATGACTCTGAGATAAGGCAGCCAAGGCCCCTGGAGAGGTAGCACAGACTGTGGGTGCTCTCAGGGCCCTGACAGATACATAGGTTTCTGTACACTGAAGAGGTGTTAACACTACAAGTGGGTAAGTGCTAGCAGAATGGTAAATCCATGCAGAGCAAGGCTGGCGCTGATGGCACTGCAGTAAAATTCGGGAGTTGGCCCTAATGGATTAGTGTACAGATCCTCTACCTTAATAAATTCAGATCTCAATTTCAAAAATATTTTAAGCTGCAAAATGGATGAACATTTTATAATGGCAAATACAATGTCTAGAGATAAAATTTCAAAGCACTAGCACTTTATTTCACAAAGTAGTTACTTGCATTTTTGTGGATTATAATACCTAATATTCTTTTATCAATTAAGTAGCACCAAAAAAAGGCTTTCATCTCTGGTTATTCACATAGATAACCAGATTTGTCCCACTCCCATTTCCAAGACAGAAATTTCCATTAACTTACCTTTAATTTGTGTACAATTGTGAAATACTGACCCCAGAGGGGTGATGAGCAAAATCCCCATTAACAAAAATACATTCAAGACTTGACCCTCTGTTTTTTTTAGCATATTTTTCAAGCTTTTGTAGATACAAAACAACCTTATTCCAAAGTAAATTAACAAAAAAACAAAAACAAAAAACCAAAGAAAACAAACAACAAAAACCCCAACCAGAACCCATCAAGAAATAATCCCACTATAACCCTAAATCCTACACAACAACAACAACAAAACCCCAAACAACAAAAAGACCTACAACCATATTGCAATTGAAAAATGTGTCTTCTGTGAGAGGTTTGTGAGTGATAGGATTTTGTCCTGATGGATTTTTACTGAAATGAGGCTAGTAAGGAAAAATCCAATGAAGCTAGACTCCTAGATAGTCAGTGCAAGAAGAAAGGCATTTCCAGAGAGCAATACTGATAATGTTCTGGAAGGGCAAACTTTCTCTATGAGTTATGTAAGGACCTGGGGCAAGTAGACTCTTAAGGTGAGATTCCAAAAACTGTAACAGATGAAATAGCCTCATGCAAAATATCTGAAACTTTCAACCACATTGACTGCTTTGCATTCAATCTTGCATTCTCATCTTTGATAATTCGTTAAATATCTTCCTGTCTGTGGCAACAAATTAACATATTTCCATTTCACAGTAGAAGAAGGAGAACTCTGAAACCCAATGCACAATATACCCTTCTTTATTAGGAAGATTTTAGAGCAATTTGGCTACAAGGAAGATGCTAATGTCAAAGAGATCTAAGGAAGTCCCCATCATGTGATGTCCTTATTAATGCAGATTGCAGGAAACTGTATACTGCGTAAAAAAAAAAAAGGCAGTTGTTAAAACAGTGACCGAAATGTGTTATATGGGGCACCTTTGAGATACACAGCACTTTCATAATGGAACACCACTCCCAATGCATAAATAATAAGAATTTTTACACTTCTTTCTATGTTTTGCAGAGGAAAAGGGGTTCAAGGCAGCTGAAATATTTCTCAGTTTCTCTCTGCTGAGTTAAACAAACACACATTTCAAATCCCCGTGTGTTTTTTTCTTGCTCTTTTGATTAAAAAAAAAAAGGAATAAAAAAGAAATTTAGTTGTGTGATTGCAATAAAAGACTCATGCCACTTTCTGAAACATTAAGAATGTCTGCAGTCTGCTGCTCGTTTTATAATTACAAAAAAATGCAACAATAGAGGGGTTGTGCAATTTTAGGAGAAAAGAGTTCTGCATAAAAATTCCAGCTGTGAACATGTGATCAGTCCTTTTATGGGCAAAAAAAAAGACACTTCCTTGTATTTGCATTCAATTTCTTTGTGCATCTACAGTTCACTCACATCCTCTATAAACTCATCTGTGTAGTTATTCCTTTTCTTTAGGCACAGAATATGATAACACTGTGGAAAAATAATTAAAAAAAATGCACACTTCATAATTCTTGCTAAGAGTTTATGTGATTTAAGATCAAAGTTGAAAGAAAAGCCAGGTAACAGCTAAGCTTAAAAATTAAATAATGAAGATAAAATTGTGCATTAAATGGATCAATTTGAAATATTCCGTATCTTTGCATAATTAAAATTTTACATGTAATGACACAACCAAAATCCACCAGCACATTTTTTTTGTTTTACTAGGAGAAGATAGATAACAAAAAAATCTATATAAAAATAAAAATCAAAATCAAAGTGGAACTGGCCATCTTGTCTTAAAAAAATAATAACAAAAAGAAGCCTTGCATTCATTTATGGAACTCTTCAGAACAAGAATAAACGTAAATAAATTAAAATATATATATCATCTGCTGCTTTTTCTATCACAAGGAAATTTTCAGGTAGCCAACTGTTTTGAAATAAATTTCCCTGCAGTTGCTATAGTGATGATAATAAAGTTCCTGCCTCAATTTATGTGATAGAGGTTCCTAGCAGAACACTTGAAAAGGTAAGCTAATCATAATGAAGACACTGTTAGTTCTCATGCTCAGAGCAGCCTCCTTGAATTTAGTTCACAATTACAGGACTCCTCCATTGTTGTCAATTTTGTTCTATGTACATTATCATAATCTTCCTCAATGTGGCAGTAACAAATTATGCAGCAGAGACAGTACTACTCTTTTCCTAGGATAAGTCAGTGGACAAAGGATATACAAGTTTTCTGCAATAAACATGACTGAATCAAAGATATTTCTCTATTAGCTTTTTTTTCCATTACAGATCTTTGTTTTTCTAACGATGTAATGACAATATATTTATTTGCTTCTATAGTACATATTGTTCAAGTCTCGTTTTATCTCAGTGTTGATGCAAACTAAATAGCTTTAAAGCAGTTACCTGTCAAAATGGATGAGTCATCAAAGTGATGTCAAAGATAAAACATTATTGCTCAGTGTATGCTCTACAGCAATAATTTTGTAAAATAACATAATTTACTTTAAAACATTTGTGAAGCTAAAATAGCTCCCCTAATAGCTGTTTTAGAAGAAAAATATGCAAAATAGCTGACAAAAAATAGAATGTGATTAAATACTATTTAGATAAATAAGATAAAACAGAAATACTAAATCTGCCAAAACCTAAGACTAATCATTGTGAAAACAATGTTTTAGTGAGACATTTTTTAAAATACCTATTTTTTTGCAACTGTGATGTAACTAAACATACATGCATGTTTCCATGTGAGAGTCTGTATGTGTTTTGTTGTCTATGTGTCACTGTCATTAAAGATGCATGAACTCCCCTCCCTCTTTTACTTTGGTATTATGGCTACCAATAAGTGAAATATTTCATTTCATTAAGAAAGAAGGTATTTGGAATAAAAAAAAAAACTAAACTCACAAATTAAAAAATAATAAGATATAAAGCTTTATGTGCAAAGGCAAAAGTTCTGTGGTGACGATGTGTCATGTAATAAGAGAGATCAAATAAATTAATGAAACAGCCTGCCAAAGTTAATGGCCATGATGTCAGTAAGCTTTTAATTAATAACTTTCATTATTTTTAAAAAGTCCTTTACAGCTGAACTCCTAAGGAGCCAGGAGGTCCTACAACCAAAGAGCAAAGCCAGTTATGGTTTTTTTTTCCATGGACTAAAATCCTTATCCCATCTAGACCCACATTCTCAATAACAGCATATGTTCTTTGGCCAAATGTGTGAAGCCTTAATCTGACCAGTGACATTCAGGTCAGGAGTACACATATGGTATGCCATACTGACTCAATTAACAATCCATCAATTTAATTGCATAATATATCAGAAGATGTATTCCACTACTACTTACAGTTCGATGCAGGCATGGAAATAAATAAGATAAAGCAACAATTTTCTGTTGTTGTTTGTTTACCTTAAAAAGAATACTAAGTAGAAGCAATAATATATTTTATAAAGTATTTATGTTCTTGGAAAAAATAATTTTTGACAGCTAAACTGATCAGAGGCTGCTAGTTTTAGAAATGATACTTCTTGTAATAAGCAAGCGTAGGTGGATAACACAGCTTACAAGAAAATTACAGCGCTTCCACTGATTCTAATCACATTAATGTAGGGATAAGGGAAAAAGAAGGTATATTATTTAAACATTATGTAAATTATGAAGAGAGTTAACACATTACAAACTTACAAGTAGTGACATAGTTGAGTTGATTTATGCAATCACTCCAGACATCAAATCCTTCTGGAATAACACACATGACAAAAAATGATAACGTGGTGACAAGTTTAAAACAAGAAAAAAAAAGAAAAAAGATGATGGCAAAAAAAAAAAAAAATTAAAAGAAGATGACAAAGAAGAAGATGAAGAAGAACACAATGAGGAAGAGGAAGAAGATAGATAAAGAAGAAGAAAGAGAAGAAGAAAATTAAACTTATATTTTAAACATTCAAGGGCAAAAGCTTGAAATAGAAGTCAAACATAGAGCCTTCCAAATTGGAATTCACTGAAAGACAGATTTCAGGATCTGGTCAGTATAAGTGTTATCTAAAAAGACCTCTTCAGAATTTGCCTTACTTTTAATCTGTTCATTTCAAAATTAGGCCTTGAAGGTGCATGCCAGTACATGTATAGCATTTAGAAGTTCATAAGCTGGAGGTTTTTTTCAGCTTCATCTGCAGACCTGCTTTATAGCCTCTATAAACCCTGGACTCATTCACCAAGTCTGTGGGTATCACAACCAGTGTATGGACCACTTGTCAGCCACAGGTCATAATACTTTTCTGAGTATCTTTATTGTACACAAATCAGTGCCATACTGCTGAAATCCTTTCTTTTCTATCTCTGCATTAGAAGAGGAAAACATTCTAGTGTGACGTGTCTTTACAGGCCAGCAGTTGTTGCCTAGAATCAGATGTTTCTTTTATGTTTTTTTCCTGTGGAACAATGCCCAATTCAGTGTATTTTGCTTCTTATTCACCCAGAATATTGAAAGACCTTTCCATAGTTACTTTTTTTCTACAAAGACATAAAATTATAGTGCCATTAGACACTTAGACACTTACAAAGTCTAGAATAATGCTATCATGTCGCATCTAAAAGTTCAGCAGCAGGAATATTAAAACATTATTTGATGAAACATTTTGGAATGAGACAAGGAAAGCTGCTTCTAAAACCAGTGCTTGGTGCATTTTTTTGAGCATAAGCATAAGCTTTGCAACATAGTATTTTTAGATTCAGTGAGTCATCACAAGCATGCGGTAAATAATATACTTCTTGCAGAATGGAAAGAAAAATCATGGTAAACACAAGCTACTACTTTTTGTTAGCTCAGAAAATTACTATCTTGTTTTTATGCGCAATTTTAATAAAATTTAAATACTTTTCTAATGGTTCTTCAGCATAATAAGTTTTTCTAAATTTCCTTATTTTTCCCAAGTTCCTTGAATTCTGGGTATCATATATATTCTGTTTTTAAGCTTTATAAATTAGATTGGTTGAGAAGTTTGTCTAAAGGATCTGGCCTCTGAGTTGGCTCTTGGAGAGCAAAATGGTAATTACTGCCTCTTGAAGATCTAGGGAATTATATACTCATTGAAAAGAAATGTTACTGTTTTGATGTTATCTATCACTGGACATTCCTGCACATGGTAGATATGTCTTCATCACACGGATCATTCCAGTCCCCTACGCTTAACACACATCTTGGTGACTTCTCACTCTCCTTGCATCCCAGGGCATTACAGAGGCTTCTTCCTTGGTCTGTTCCTATGCATTCAACCTTGCTGGCTGCAGAGCCAGAGAGATGCTGCAGTAGACTCCATGGCTCAGGGTTTGCCACAAATAGAAGTCGTACTAAAAGTAACTGCCCTCAGGCAAAGACAGATAACAGGAGTTTATCCCCATTCCATGTGTCACTCAGAAAGGTCTTAACATTGCAGAAAGCTCATAGTTGCATACCGTGTAACTGAATTAATCAGTAATTAAAAATACCTGGCCTTGTTGTCATGGATTTGGGGAATCTGAGAGCCAGATTCCAATCTGTCCAGATTTCTGTTGAAAGACATTTTCATCTGAAAGTACTTTTCTTTAAAGAGATTTGCAGGCTGTGTTACAAACACAGCAGTCAAAGATTTTGTTCCTGAAATAGCAACACATGCTTAATCAAGAAAGAGAAAATAGCTTGATACAGAAGGTGTTAACTCACAACTGCCAGTAAACTGAAAAGACAACTCTTCTAGTTATTTGTTTCCCTTTTCTGAGGTTACAGTCCTCATGGCAGCAAGAAAGGGACACGTTTTAGCCCTTGCTAGACTCTGCAACCTAGACTTAACCTGAATGGAAGTCAGTGCTGACTTACTTTTAGTTGATGACTCCAGCAGTTTAGAAGATGTTGCAGAACATCAGCAATTCAATGGCAGCAACTTACAGGAGGGGCTGGAGCAGCAACTGAAAAAGAAACTATTTCATCAAACCTACTGAAAGAAATGAGTAACACAATGGTAAAATCACAAACCTCTAATAGCCAAATTAATGTTTTTATCCAAGAATATCTAACAAATTCAGAAGCTGTAGTTTTAGTCCCTCCATGAAACATGTTTACTAAACATACTCATAAAAACAAAAAATCACAAATTACTCATGGCCAGCTCAGAAACAGATAAAGATTATCCACTTCACAAGAATTATTGTTGCAGATTCTTCCCTTTCTTTTGCTGCTATTCTGATTTTAATATAGCTCATTGATTTAATTATCCATCACAGGATATATTTGTAAAGTGATAAAAAATTTGAAATTACTATAAAATTAATCAGTATTGTGACTAATCCATGATTGATACACTAGCTGGTAGGTTTTACATGTCCCAGCATAGCAGTTTAGAGAATATGCTTTCTGAAATCCCGTCAGAGATTGGTCAATTTTCTTCCAAAGTCACCAATCTTCTGTTTTCATAAAATGCATA
Organism: Pezoporus flaviventris; assembly: GCF_033815535.1. NCBI lineage: Eukaryota > Metazoa > Chordata > Aves > Psittaciformes > Psittacidae > Pezoporus > Pezoporus flaviventris. The sequence continues at coordinate 31,050,856 of NW_026892555.1, forward strand.
CAACTGAGATGGTGGTGGTGCAACCTTAAAAACACAGTGTTGGTCAGCCTGTAATCTTAGTCATCCCTTTTCCTCGAAAATCAGTCTCACCTAACCTGTGAAGCTCCTCCATTGCAGTCTCCAAGGCCAAAGAGCTTAATGTAGCACAGAAAGCGCAAATTAAACTCTTTCTGTATAGCACCACTGCATAGCAATCTCTATTTTAAGCCACCATGCGTTAAGGAAGCCTTGTCTTTGTACTAGTATTAGGTGCTGTCATAGCATAAGATGATGTGACAGGAGCACATATTGATTTAGAATTTGCTGCTCTCCTTTTAAAACGTAGAATCTGTCTGAAATGAGCAACAAAGGGGATCCTACAAATAGTCGATGCATGTTTTGAGTCAAGCAACAAATGCTCTTAAGAGACCCAAAAATAGTATTTTAAGGTTTAGTTTGGAAAAAGAAAATCTGGTGGAAGGACATGAAAAGGCAAGATACTAGAGAAACACGTTAATTGGGATATAAACTAGAATTACCACATCTAACAGAGCAAACTACTTCTTAGAAAGGGGAGGTATGTAATCTGGTTTATAACGAGGCACTCATCAAAATGGACCCAACAGACACAGGCGAACAAACATGCTCTGCAGATATTCTCACAAGATTGCTCTCTAAATAACTCATCCACATACAAGGCAGCTCATGTTTTTTTGTAGCATTTTAGTTTAGCTCGGCTTTGGGTTTCTTATTTTAAACAAAAGATTGATGCATTGCAAACAGGCAAGAGTCTGGGTAAATGAGATCTGATGTTTATTCATGACAATTTTAAAAAATGTTCAGATAGTAAACAAAACTTAATTACTTTAGAAAGACATAAAATATGCTGATATAGGATATAATGCTAAATAATAATCACCAGAAAGCCATCTCATTATTATTGGTTTTGTGTTTGATATGGGTTTGGCCCAAGGCAAAGCCCAGGGCTTTATTTATTTAAAAGGGTACGAAAACAAGGCAATATGCATGTTTCATATTAAATATTGTGATGGCATTACACTATGTGAAATGCAATGAGAGAGAACATTGTGAAGCACCGAGGAGAATTTAAAAATTTATATTTTGTTGTACTTTTTCTCAGACATAAGCAGACTTTCTGAGGGATTATGGGAATACCGATAGCCACTATGGTGTGGTAATTTATTGTAATCTTGCAGCAAAAAAAGGTACATCTACACACGTACATGCACACACACTCCATGTCTATAGCTACGCCTGATTTTCCTATTGTCATCTGTTATTTTTTTAATTGCAAACTCTGATGAGTTTAAGTCAACATATTTCCTTACTGCTCCTTCTGCTTGTCAGCTGTAGTTGGATTGATAAAATGCAAATGAACAAATCATTAACGAGTACTGGTTATGAATCTCTCAGGCAGTTCAGGACCCTATCAAATCCTGCACCTATTACTTTGTGTGATTGATGTACTATTGTAAGTGATTGTTCCTGATCTTATTAAATCTTATTGATTTTTTCCCAGTTTCTATTTTATTCAGGACCAGGCTTGGACTATTATGAATGTTGCTGAACACTGTTAATCAAGCTTACACAGCTATTTTGATGGCAAACAATTAGAACTCTGAAGCAATACCTTGCAATTAGCTTCGGGGATATGGACCTCAGCACTGTAATAATGAAAGAGACCTTCTCCTTCAAGCAAGGTAATGAGATTTACAATAATGACCCCAAATAACCTCTGAGAAATAACCAGTCTGCAAACATAGATGTGTTTATCAATAATTTGTGCACTTTTTATGAAAATATATTTTTAATCTTTTTCTTCACATGTGAATCATTGTTTCTACTGAAACAAATTGTATGAAGTCTTATAAAAATGACAAATATATAAATTGAAAATCTGTACATATAATTTGAATCCAATGGAGGGTTCTAAAGAATGATATGCATCAATAACATTCAAATTTCATGATCAAAATAACACTAAAAACTTCTGAGAAAATGCTGGCATATTATGCACAGATTTGGGTGGTTATTCTTGCTTGAAAATGCTTACTTACATGTTTAGCTAATATACATATCAGACACAATATCTATGCAGTACATAAGTAGACATAGACGTTCATAAACATGTGTCTTTATAAATCCACTGTATGCACTTTTTATCTGAGTGATACAATCAATAAAAATACCCTGATTTAGTTCCTTTAGAAACTGAAGCAATTAACATAGTTTTGCTAATTGTAATAGGGCACTGAACACCATAGGACAAATTTCTGGTAAATCCAAAGTAATTTTAGCATAAAGTTAATACATAAATAAAATAAAATGAACATACTTGCCTAGAAAGTGAAATAGTGTATTTCCAATTTCTTAACTTTCAGTCTTCATATCCTACTGTTGCAGCCTATGCACATTTTTTGCTGAACATTTAGTATTGCTATAAACCCTTGTACCTACCTATCACATTGCACTTAGAGATTAACTTGTACATTTTGGCTAGTTAACATATTTGTTAATTTCGTGAGAATTTTTTATTAAAAGAAAATACTCAACACCTGTAAAATGCATTTACATAAAGAAGAAATGCCTTGAGAATTAGGAAAATTTTGGAGGTTTTGAAAAACCCCTACAAAATTCCTTTTTGTTTCAATGCATTTTTGAAATTGAAATTAAGGCTTTTATAATTTGGCTTAGCTGACAAGATGAAGTGCATCATCATCATTTCCCAGTGCAGGAAAGAACAAATTTTAGATTATGAAAAGTTCACTATTCCTACTATTCTTAGATGCTAATTACTTACAAATATCTCTGCTATATCTGGCATTTTCAGCAGGATAGCACTGAGGTGCTAACCACACCTCCCAAACTGGCATGCTCCCTGCTTGTTGCCCTCATACCCAAATCTTCAAATCCCCCACAGAGCACATTTCTGAAACAGTCCCTGAACAGAGTGTGAGTTCCACATGTGGAGACTAAAAGTGGAGCTTGGGTGAAGATCTGTAGCTGGAAAAGGTGATACTGAGGGTGATCACTTTTTTATTCAATATGTTAATCCACGTTCTGGGTGGGATACTGAGAGGATAAGAGGGTTAAGAAAGAACAGTATTTCTTAGAATTGTCACTTTAAAATATGTCTACTTCAGTGTAGAAGTGGAAAGTAGAAACAGGATTATATTATAAAGCAGAGGATAACAAAATGATAAATGCTTTTTAACCCATTGAACACATGTGAGTAATTCAGCCAAATAAGCAAAATAGGTACATGTCTATGACTATGTGCAGTATACCATATGCTCAAAACGAAACTTTAGAAGACTGGAGGAAATTTCTGGTGCATTCCCAAAGCAGCATTGTAAGAGATAAATGTGAGAGCTTTACAAACCTGATGAGACTTAAAAGGCTCAAAAGTTAATTCACCACACGAGTTTTTCCCGTTTCCCCTTACTTTGAGCACAACCAATAAATGTGAGTGATTTTAATGCCAATTTCACTTTTTATCAAATAAATATACATTTCTTGCTGGTTCTAATGTTTAATGAAATGCACATAATATGCAAAATCTATAAAAATGTTGTAGTTATACATTACTTTCTGACTGTTGTACAACATTGTACAAGCTTTGTAAACAAAGTATAGTATATCAACTTTCTTGTGATAATATGCAGATCTGTCATCTTGGGGACAACTAAATGAATTATTTAATCAATAATAGATTACGTCTCTGGTGATAAGGCAAGCTAGGCAAATTAAAAGGTAAACCTGGTATATATGTCACAAGCAAGATACACAGGTAGTGTAACATACATTTAATATTAAGTAGAACAATAACAAAAAAGAAAAAAAAGAAAAAGAAAAAAGAACAACTAGACCAAAACAAACAGTGGTAAAACAGCTTAGGTAGGAGGATGGCACTCTTAACTATAACACCTGTGATGAATCCAGTTAAATTTATCCACTACTTTATTGTCAACTCCTTCAAAAAAAAAAAAAAAAGAAAAAGAAGAAGACAACTGTCCTGAAAGTTGATCTCTTTGGCATTTTGGCAGTAGCATGCTCAAGCCTTCTATTTTCCTCCTATGTGCGTGAAGGTCTCAATTTGTGCGCTATCTGGGTGTGCCCAGGCACATGGTAAACATCCAGACTGCTCTAGCAAATACAGTATTTGCAAGATTGCAAGCTTTACCATAGGCAATCTCAGTGATGAAGGTCTCCAATATATATCTTCTACGTAAAGTATGTAATATACAGGTATATTTTCTTATACCTGCATATTACATATACAGTTTAACCAAGTGTGGATAACATCTTCACGAATGGCAGCCCAGATTGGGTCAGATCTTGTCCTGCTTCTGATCTTCATGGACACCTACCAAACAACCCCCGAAAAACCAATAAACCAAACAAACAATCAAAAAAACCCACCCCCAAAACTGAGGCAATCATACAGTAATAATTTATTCAGTTGCATATCTTTGTGAAAAGAGAAAGGGATATATATAGTAATATTTACTTTTCCAAATCCTCTAGGATTATGACCAAAGAGGTTTTTTTCCTTTCCGTAAAATTTTAAACAGAACTTAAAAAACTTTACAAATCTGTACAGCTCCTTGTGGCTTCCAATACACGGAGTCTTTTCACAAGTTACATTTATGTTATTTCTAAGGAAGAGTCTAACAGTTCTAAAATTACGTAAACAGAGCCAAGCTGTCTGTTTTAAAACTGAATGTCATACAGGGTAGCCAGAGCAGCTGTTACTTGCATATGTGCAATTTTAAAATGCTTCTAGCTTTCTTTTTTTCTCCACTGAATATGCATCTTATAACAAAGAATTCAGCTCCTATAATTTACTGCTTTCCTTTTTTTCTCTTTCTAGTGTTCTCAGATATTTTGAATAAGTAAAATCCTTTTTAAGCAGGAAAGAAATCCTCACTTCTTTCTCTTTTGCTTTCCTTCTTCATACAGGATGCATAAATCTCATAAGTCTAGAATAATAATACATGTTTAGTGGTATGAACACTTAGTATAGGTATAAAGACTAAGTGTTATTTTGATATGCAGGATTAAGTTTGAAACAGGCAGTATAAAACACTGAAGGAAATAAGAATTTTTTGGTGGAGGACAAAAACAGATAATGATTTACTTCTGTCCTGTAAATGCCTATGTATTAATATACGGCAATTATAGCTATAAGCCTCTGAATGCTAGTTGTAGTGATGTGTCTCCTTGTTGCCATTGGGCTCCTGACAGCAAATTCCAGTTCATCAAAGCAAGCACCTCTGCATCGCACAGCAGGCATGATAAGTCTCTAATAACAGTGTATTATCTCCAAGTTATATGTATTAAAACCACATTCATCAAAGTGTAGTATCACACTTTAAAAGTTGTTTTTCCTGTGAGGATTTAATGTTCCTCAAGAATTCTTTTTGTCTTCATGCACTTCTGTACATTTGTTCTCCTGTTCTTCTGTAATCCCTTTAGTATATGCAGGTATTTATTTATATAGTTGAGTTTCCATTTGCACAGCTGATCTCACTTCTGAGGTAACTTCCCCACCCAATATGACACTTATTCCTATAACTTATGTCAAAACTGCCTGCACTCAGATCTTAAGCCCTTCTGAAATAAAGTCCATAGTTGGGGCAACTGTAATGAAAAGAAGTGACTTGAATATGAAAGCTCAATTCACAGGTTTAGGATGGTCTAACACAGATCTTCTTCAGCTTAATTTGTGGCAAGTAGCAATCTGAGCTTCATTTTATATGTTGTATGTGTCATACAACAAGCTAGAAGGCGATAAAAAATCAAGGGTATGAATATTCTGGGAAAAAAAAAGTCAAACTTTAAATAAACCCCAAGATTCTTTCCTTAGCGCTCGTGTACATAAAACAATTAATTTTGAGTTATGATATGGTTGTTTATTATGGTGTAATTTCTCCATTAGTATTTATATCTTCATGCCAGTATATTTTGGACAGTGCTAAACAGATCTGATACTCAGAAAATTATAGTCACATGCCATCAAGCAAAGGTCTTATCAAAGAGTATTAACATACAGGTGGAACTGATGTATCAGAGACAGGCAGACACCAATAAAATATTTAAGTTTTATGCACTTGAATTGAATACCTAAAGCTAAACACAGGCTAATTAGTCTGCAGACACCAAGTTATTCTCTCTGCTGAAACAAATATCCCTTTGGCTACCGGTATGCCTGAAGGTTTCTTTATGTTAAGTTCCTTTTTCCTAGTAATATGCAGAACCAACCTTTAGAGAGATATCTGGAAGTGCAAATTAAAACTGTTTCAAGTTTAATTAGAAGGTTTAAGTATGAAGAAAATTATATCATATGATAAAGCATTTGTTTAAATGAGAAAGTAAAAAAAAAATAAAAATAAATCAGAACCAGTTCATTCTATTTGTCTTTCAGTTCTCATGTTTTTTCTATCAGATCACCTCTTGTTCTCCTTCACTGCCCCTCACTCTTCCACAGCCTGTCACTCATTCGTATTTATGATCACCAGACTATTATCTTCTCTGATTTTGTGATGCTCACAGATTTGTCCTTCCCTCCCTAACCTCACTCCCCCTGTTATCACTGTGGTCTCTAATTTCAGCTATATCTTTCACTTCTTTACCCCTTTTTTGTATCATTTTGTCTGCTCCTCTGCACCTTAAACTAACCCAAGCATTCATCATCTGTGTTTCTCTCTCCATCCACTCATCTACTGAAGTAAAACTAGGGAATTTCCCTAGTCTTCCCTCTCCTTCCTTTTATCTGCCCCCCCCCCCCCAACACTTTTCTTAAGAGAAAACATAGAAGACTTTGTTCTGAATGCCTACATCCTTCACAACCTGTAGTTTTCCCTCAAACTTTCTATTGATTTAGCTATGTTTCGCTTTACACATTTTCAATTCCTTCACTTCTTCAGATTTTTTTTTTTACATCCCCAGCCTTTCTCCTTCTGCAGCTCCATCATTACTCGTAAATCCCAAATTTCTGAATTCAAAATTTTATTTCTATTTCTTATGGCTCTCAATTTCTCTCATTATTAGATCTACTCTACAGAGGTATTTTCTCTCTGTTCTCTTTACGTTCCAAATTTTAATGAAATGTTTCCTCCGGTACCTGTTGTTCACAATGTCGAACATAGTTCTAAACATATTCTTCTGAAAAATACTGCCTTCCAGACTCTGCTTAATACATTATATCCTTCGCCTGCCATCCTGTTGTCTGTGGGTTTGTTTTTTTTAATTCAGCATAAGTCAGATTGTTTGAAAAGTATCCTCCTAGTTTTCTTCACATCATTCCCATTTTCTTGTTAGTTGTCTCCACTCACCTAAAATGCCTGCTAAAGATCAACAATTTTATTCTTCTAATGTTCTTTATACATATTAACATCAAATGTTATTACTCTGTAAAAGTGCCCTAGTACAGATCAAAGCTACGTTGTGCCCAGTGCTGCACATGCATTCAGGAAGTAGAACATAAATGCAGTATCTCAGCCTTTTGCAGATCAGATCAGATCTATGATTTTCCTCACATCCACGTTATCATTCCCCAACACTGTCCTCTGGAATAAACTCACAACTAAACAGAGGAATATTTCATCATTTGATTGTCTTTTCAGTTTTTAAAATAGATGATTCAACTAGTTGCATCCATCTTTTCTCAGTAGTCCCCTCAGTGTTTCATCTCTTTTGAAAAGGAACTTAACACATAGCACTTCAAGGCTTCACCATCAAAGGGAGACTATTTGGACAAAATCTTTACTCTTTTTTGCAAAAACGAACAACTTCTTCACAATCTAAACACCTTTCTCAAACCCCCTTGCTTGTAGTGCCTTTAATGCTTACTGCAAAACATTGCACAGCTAGAGTGACTTCTTGCCCCAGATTCATCACTACCCACATTTTACCAGCATGAGTATTTTGCTCACTCTCATTAAATAACTTCACTCTTGTTGTTACTGTTATGGTAAACTATAAAGTTATAAAACATATGCTCAAGTTTGTTTTGGTTAAGCTTAGTCGATTCCTGTCAACACCCCTCCATAGTGCTACCCATCCCTCTCACCATGAGCTGTTTTTTTCCTCCCTCAACATGGGAAGAGGTTACTCATAAATACTAAGCACTTCAAAGACTTCTGAATTCCAGACTGGCTTACAAAATAGAAAGTGACTATTATCAAGTAAGAAAGTAGCATTTTCTGGCTTATGTTACTGAAGAATAAGGATGTTATGACCTGAATTTTCCTGTTTCCCTATTCCTTTTTCAACTTTTGGGAAAAATGCCAATAATTAGAATAGTTTCCAGTTTGCGAAGCTTTGTGCCTGACAGCTCAGAAAAGAAGTCTAGAATCATATCTGCCTACCAATACTGTGTAGATGTTCCCAAAGGTCAGAAAAAAGGAACTTTGTTATCACTCTAGAAAGAAAAGTAAACATTTTCGGTCTAATGACTGCCTAGCATCAGGGACATTTTCATCTCCTTTGTTTCTAATTGCACTCTCCAGGCCCCTTTCCACATTGCTGGACTGTCTTTCACAATGTTTGCTGGTCATATTATCTTCCTCTTTCATATTTCAGCATCTTTAAGTTTTACCTCTTTCCAGCTTCCTCTCACAGACCAGAGTGTGTGATACCATGCTTTTCCCATCTGTTTAGAATGAGACATGACTTGGTACTCAGGTGATATTCAATGACAGCTTTTTGCAATTATCAAGAGTTTAAACATAAACACTGCAATTTGTGCCAGTATTACTGGGATGCTCAGTGGGCAATTTCAGATAGTATGTATAAAGCCAAGGAATTACAACACTGATTATGCCATTTTATCACTGATAGTGGACATTTTAAATCTCAGACAGTTTTAGATTTTACATGTGAGTAGCACTAAATCTGCATATCTGACGTTAGAATCTGGGCAATGTAAAAGCTCCTCTTCAGTGCAATATAATCTGGCATAGGAAGAGACCTGCAAGTAGGAATGCAGTGACACTGATAATGTGTTTAGTTTGTTTTCCTATGTAAATAAAGTGTTACCTCATTAGTATTATAAGGAAGGAAGGGCAAAACCACTTCAAATACCTAAACTTACACTTACTGCTCTTTTCTGGAAGGGAGTATATATTTCTTTAGTAAATATGCTGAGTAAATTCAATTCCTACAAATTAAATGCTGTAGGAAGCTGGAGGGCTTCTCTCCTGAGACTTTTAATAAATATCCACAGGTCTGAATTTTCTTATTTATTTATAATTAAGGTAGCATTAAGAAAACTAAAGTAAAAATCCAAAGAATTAAATATAGCATTTACATTATTTAGTTAAAAAAAAAAAAACAAACCAACCACATCTCTGAAAACTAAAATAAATTGTTTATCTTTTTATCCAGTGTAACAAGCACATATATATCTCCTTCTAGAGTCTGCATTCAATCTGAAGAGGTTGCTCAGTTAAAAAAATGAATGAATGAAAGAAACTTCACCTTGGGCATTCATCAGACCTGCATGTATTTCCAGGAATCTAGGGAGAACATTATGTACCTTATACAAGTGAAAGACCCTTTTCTATAATATTTTCCACCATCCATTATCACAACTTAATACAGAAAGGGATATTTACATGCATGTTATTGTCAGGAGCTATGGTATGATAATGGTTAGTGCCACAAGTTCAGGAACTATGGGCAGACAGAGATATAAGAGCAAACAAATTGAGCAGGGAAGACAACCAGCATTAGCAAACTTCAAAAAAGTCATAGCTTGATGGTACTTGGAGTAATAGGTGATTTAAAAGGAAAACAGTGCTGATCAAATCACAATAAGCAAATATAGATGATGTCATGGCTAGAATAGATGCTTCCTCAGGCCTTGGAAGGAAATCCATCTAACTCTTAATCTTTAAGAGTAATTTTAAAAAGTGTATCTGCTGTGTCAATATCTTTAGCTTGCAAATCTTGCAAACTAGTCTTCCATGACATACTTCTGAAGGAGGTATGTATTTAATTGAAAACTATGTAAGCAGAGCTTGGTTCATTTCGTCTCACAATCACTTGTTATAGTTCATAAATTTTAAATTATGAATGAAATTTCCAGTCGAGTGTCTTTATTTAGGGAAAATATAATCAAGGGATAAAAGAGAAAAACTTTTCTGCATTTTCTCCATTTGCCAGTCTTTCATACATCAAAAGTTAATTCTTTCATGTTGTTACCTTAAGTAAGCTTTCAAAAGTCAGATAGGACTTGGAACAATCTGAAGTAGAACTACCCTCTTTTGGGAGTAAATTAAGGGGGAAAAAATGAGACTATTGAAGACCTTTTCAGCCATGCAAAGGATTTACCAAAAGAAAATTTTGAATTTCAGAGGGATGTGGTAGATGTCTTGTGAAAGATACAGGAAGGACAGAGTCATAATATTTTTCAGTGTGGTAATTACACTGCCTTTTATGGGGAGAGCCATGCATCACATCTGAAAAACCTCATGACTAAATCATGCCTTTGTTCTGCGTCCTCCCAGGGGGATCTTAGTTCTCTGCTGCTACTTGAGGTGCGCTTGGAAGTTGTAAGGCATAATCCAGTGAAAACTTTCTGCCTTTGCATAACGCATTCTCTCTTGGTTTATTTTGTACCCATAAGAATTTGCTTGTTTATTGGTGCGTGATGTCTTGGCAAATTTTGAAGTAAGTTTGAAGAGGGAAGAGGACTGCATTTTCCTGGTATTAATGAAATTCTTTACAATCCGTATCAAGGCCACATTTTGTAGGCATATCTAATGTATGATTAGTGCCAGAAGATTTTCTCCTAGAATAATGGAAAAGGTCTTGAATGGCCAAATCCACGCTTACTTATGTAAGGGAACAGTAATATTTTCTGTGACCCTGGAATGCTCTTTTCACAAGAGAGTTGATTCCCTGGACTTCCATACCCGTGAAAAAAGCATTTTGGAAAAGTGAACATCCTATCATTTCCTAAAATCAAGAAATTCAAAGTTGCAGTAAAGGACACACTGTATTAACATCACCAGTACAGGACCCTGTTTTCCTCTGACACAAAATTTTAGTTTATATTCACCAAATACTATTTTAATACCTTGAAAATAGACCTTAAGCATTTTCAGTGGATAATTGAGCCATGTGTGTATTTTAGGACAAATATTGGGAAAAGTCATGTTCAATACAAAGGTCTATACCATTTAAACAATGAAAGCATCAGGTAAGTAACAACATTTGGACAGCAAGTCAATATGACTATGAAAGGTCTCCAATAATGAGCAAACCCAGACCAATACACTATTTGAGTATTTGGCCTTCCTATTGACAAAGGTTGCTTTCAATCACACCGTATCTATTACCATATCAATCATCACTCTAAATGAATACAACATGATCACTGACGAAGACATCACTTAAGCAGAGAAACTAAAGGTTCTGTAAAAGCAAATAATGAAACTTGGGCTGATCACAGCATGAAAATTAGGCCTAATCCCTAATCATTCCTATTTTGTAAAGCAAACAAATTGAAGCTAAAAATGTTAACTCTATTTCTTGTTCAGGTGCTTAAGATATATGGAAATTGATATCACATTCTTAATTATTAAACATAATACAATCCAATACTTTGTTTGCTACACAAATTAAGATATGGAATTGAACTGATGAAAATGATTTACTAGCAGGATTAAAATATTGGCAGCTTTATAGAGTGAAATGTCACTGTACTGCTGTACCTTCAAATTTTACATTTCCTCCTTTGAATCCCTGTCAGCCTTCATGAACACTGGAGAGTTTAATCAATGCTTGCAGTAACCATAACATAACACTGAATATTTTACTTTTATAATAATCAAAGTGCTGTTTAGTACAAGTCAAAAGCAGAAATGACAAATTTATATATTGCACTTGGATGTTACATTTTAAACTGCATTAAAATTAAATTCACACATATTTCTATGATTCCTTTCTCTTCATGAAAGCAATCTGTATTTTACAACAGCTCAATGTACCCTAAGGCAATCAAATTGTATTTAGGATAACTCAGAGGTCATAAAATTCAAAGCCTTATGAGTTTATGTATTTGAAGCACTTTTTAATTTATATGATACAAACCACTTATAAAACAAGCATTTTATTTGCTTTATGTACTCCAGAGGGTGAAATTCAGATTGTAATTTGTGCTACATTTTTTTTCAAGATGTTCAATATCAAAAATAATATAAAAATTAGAAAGGGAAGATGAGACTACCATCTTGGAATTATAGCAGTCTGCTTTCCTTATAAAACAACTTTGTATGAAGACAAAATATATTCAAGAATGAGGAAGTAGGGACAGTGCCATCACATGAAGTTTAAGAAATTGAATAATAAATTCAAGTAGATTGATATAAAGGTTCTTAAACACATGGAACTTATGTCTAGTTTCCAATCAAATCTACTAGTACAACTAATTTAAAGGATAGCTAAAATTCTTTATAGAAAAGAAAAAAAACAATTTAGGATAATTTCACAAAGCAGATACAAAAGGCTAAGGTAAAGATGGAATTAGAAATAATTTGTTTTAAAAAATGTTTAATTACTAATCTTTATTTGAATAAACCAAGTTAGATTTTTCTGCCAACTTTCATGAGATTGATGTGTATAACAGTCCAAATACCTGTAAATTATGAACAACTTGAACATCATCACAAGGAAGGCATGTAAATATTAATTTTGGTTTTAAAGTTCCTAATTTATATTTAAAAATATCTCTTCTGCATATTTTAATAAACAGCATTTAATTACGTTATAGATATATATTTGAAAATATAAAAAAAAACCAGCACTGCTACTGTCAATGACATTCTTCATTGTATTATCCCTTTAGCACTGGACTAGATCTATTAAATATCTTTTGGTTTAATATGTTAACTGGTATTTTGCCTAGATTTTACCTTACAAGGATATAGAAATTAAAAATATAGAAGGTGCTCTGGTCACCTAGTTGATTCCCTCATTGCTAAAACACTAAGAAAACTTGACTTTTCCAGCAGGTATATCTGGCTATGTCTAATGTTTAATCCACCTGTGCAAGACAGCAAATTTACGATCATTTATTCATGAAAGTGCTTCGCTTCACTGTCTCCAATTCTGTGTCTGATCACATACAGAATGGCAGTTTTATAATAAAAAAATATGCAATACTTCAAAAAGGCTCATTAAGCTAACCTTTATTATGAATGTAATTTACATTTACTATACCTCCGGCCATTTGCAAGTGTCATCATTTTAGGTAAGCGTGGATAGAAAGCTACAATTTTTACCCCAACTTGATCTTCATTTTTCTAACAGACAGCAGTCAATAGGGCTGAGCTGGGAGAAGTAGAAATGACTTCACCACATGCAGTTTTTTCCTTGTCTCGGTTAGCAACAAGCAGACTAACACTGAACATTTCCCCTAGATCCGCCACAATCACACATTAGCAAAATGCAGTTTTCACTATTTCAAGGGTTCTGTTTCTTGAACACTTTAAGTTTAAGATGAATTCAGTCAAATCTTGTTCAGAACCTTTAACCTGCACTTTTACTGTAATTCTTATGACAACTGCTGCTCACCTTGGATTTCCTATAGATTACTTTGTTTATCTATATGGGATATATCTCAAATGAAACCTCCTTCCCAATATTTTTGTGTTTATAGCCCTGGTCCCATGGATCTTTGAGAAGATGAACAACAGCAACAGCAGCAATGGCAAATATAATGGCTTATTTCCATTTTGAAGATAGACAGAAGCTGGAGAACTCATGACAACCCTGCAAAGCATGTTTTTCCCTGTTGAGACCCAAGCTGAAACTGTTTAAAGCAGCATCACTACTTATAGTTCTATTTGTGTTCTGCTGACAGAGGATCTGGACTTTAGTTTCCAAAATTACCTTGGAGTTTGTACAGAAAGAAATAAATACCTTCTCTTTAAAGAGATTTTTAGTTAAGTAAAGGTTTATTTGTGCCATTTCCATAATATTTACAGCACTGGGACATTAATCCAAAAGAAAAATTAAGGGTCATGTACAGACAAGATGCTGCAGAAAAAGAACTGGCAGGGAAGTAATCACTGATAGATAAAGACATTCATGGACACAGCAGCGTAAGGAAAGTTATAGCAGTATTTGTGGGGGCTTTGTGATTAGTGTATCAGTTTAAAATGAGTTCTGAGGAAGTTAGTGTTACAAGAAGATGGTTGGTGCTGAATGGAAAATACTGCATGTTACTAGCTTTAAACAGAGTCAAGTTCTGGATAGCAAATCAGGATCTGGAGACCACTGAGAGCAATCTAGACTGTGCCTCCCATGGTGAGTAGAAATGGCTGGAACAAAGCAAAGGTGCAAATTGGCAACTGTACTAGAGTGGCTAACAAAAGTTAGAGGGCAACTCAAATGTTATTTTCAGTGCCCTCCACAAGTGATGAACATGTTGTGAGTATGTCCCATGTCCTGTTCCATTTCTGCTCATTCAGAACAGACCTTTGCCTGGCAGGTACATGATAGCTCCTCAGCACTTCATCTCCAACTACTTAGTGTTTTTTGTCTTCTGGCTTGTACTCCCTAACCAGCTGAGTCCAGTATATTTTCCACTCCCTTCTTGAAGAGAGGCAGTTTCTTATCAGCCTTCTCTCAAATAAGGAGCCATTTAGAAAATATATGAGTGTGGAACTTCAGAATCTACTGAGACTTTAATATGCCTCTGATATAACAAGTCAATCTAATTTCAGGTATTTCTTTATACAGCTTGCCAGAATTTATTTTTTTTGGTAGGTCTATTATAATAGCTCCTTCTATCAAATTTTTATTGTAACCCTTTCATTGATCCAACTTTTAGCTAGGGTAATGTAGGTTGTATCAACATCTTGCCAGACAAGTATGACCACGCCTTTTAAGTAGGTATTTTACTTCTGTCCCTACTTATTCAGAATAGGACATGTCATTTACTACAGCTGACATGGAGATTCTTTGATCTCTTTTTGCAATCCAAAACCACTGCAGACTTACAACACTGAATGGACATAGCATGACTTGCATTAAAATCAATAAGACTCATAGCATGGAATCCCACACAACCACTGAAAATTAATTATTTATAATAATAACACATTTCTCTTTCCATCTGAGCATTACAAACATAATTTCCAAGATTAATTAATTATGGTTCAAAAGATGCACTGTTCTAATGAGGCAGGGACTTTATACCTATTTTTATATTTCTGTATTGTGGTTTAAGCCCAGCCGGTAACTCAGAAGGCAGACAATTTTTGGTCTGTTTAAGGAAGTTTCAAAGAACCTCCCTTTGCTGGGAGTTTAACTGGTTGTGTTGAACGGCTGCTAGAATCAGTGAGAACTATAGTGTAAAAGTATTTCAGAGTTTTATAGACATTTTTCTCCCAAACACAAGAGTTAAGGCATAAAAAGTGGATCTCTGTATGGAATTTATTGAAGGCTAGGCCTCTTTCAAGATTTTCTTTTCACAGCACACAACCCCAAATGACCTAAGGAAAGCCACAGTGAGTTTGTGTTCAAGGCTGAAACACAACCTACTAACCTCCCCAGATCCCCACTCTTAATATTAAAATTTATTTGTTACCTTCATAAACACCATTATCAGTACAGATTTGTCAGTTCAACCCCAGACTTCAGTTGTGCCTCTTGCCATTCTCCATCTGACGGTCAGCTAAAATGCAGAACTACCTTTGGTTAAGCTTTATGGAACTCAAAATAACTGCCTAACCCTAAGGTTTCTACCAGGCATCACTGTGCACATTTTTCCCTTTGCGAATGGATGATTGGTTTTTATATTGAAACACAAGTGGAGGGAAATGTGAAGGTGATGACAACATATTGTGTCTGACAGCTGTTTAGTGAAAAACATATAAACAGTTCTAGAAAGTATGGGATCTCCCAAAGAACAGTGTCTTATTAACTACAGGAGCAGCAGCACTTCGTCTGGAGTTTGCTGTTCCAGGACCCAGGAGTCCTACATTCATTTTTTTTTTTTATCACAAGTGACTCCTTTACAAATGAATGACAGAAAAGTGATCCCATTCAAGGTTATTTTGTTATTATGGTGTCACTTTAAGAAGTTGAGAGATGATGGTTTATGTCTTAAACTGAAGAGGACCTAGAACCTATATCACCCAGTTCTTGTACCTGAAACCTGATTATTGGTCACTTAGAAAGTGAGGACTTGCACTCCATCAAATTCCTTTGAGTGGCAACAGCTGTAATTCTTTTGTTTCATATTGGAGTCTGGATAATATATTAGGCCATGCCTAATAAACCAGAGTCATAAGGGGACATAGTCCCCCAGACACCTCATCTGTAAATTCCAAACAGACTTAGGTATTAAGAAAGCTGCAGTTTTCTGAAGGTATGCAACAATGATTTCCTGCATGCCCAGGATAATTTTATTAGCTAAAAAAGAAATATAGGTTTCCAGGTGGTTTATGAGAATTTCTGCAACTTGTCTCTCACAAGCGTTGTTTGCCTTCTGCCTTTCAGAGACAAGATAGCAAGAGTCAGTGAATCAGGTTCCCACTGTGGGAGGCAACTTGTCCTTTAGTGCCTGCAGAAGCTGAGCACTTTGGATTTATCAGAAACTTAAATAATATCTTGATTCTCTGGAGACCACAGCTTCCAGTTCCTACAAAATTCAAATGTACTTGCTGATGGAGTGTACCCCACATATTTTTCCTTGCTTTCATTGTATCAATACCTATATTTGACCTTAACACTAATCTATGTGCCCTAGACCTGTACTCAAAACTCTCAGACACGGAGTATCTAGAATTCATGTTGTCAAGGTAGTCTCAACATCCTCAACATATAAAGCTTAATCTTTCTTCAGCCACTTACACTGGAGAATTCCATTCCAGATCATCTTCCTCAGAGATGGCTGGGGAACATTTTTATGCTGTTTCCTAACTTGCAAAAGACTTTACACTGGGAGCAGACTTCATTCCAGTGACTTTCTAAAGAAAAGTGAATGTTTAGATTTTCTCACAGTGTGGACTGTGCTTTATGTAAAGAGGAGATAACAACCACAAAAAGACATAACTCCTTTTTATTAAAATCAGAATAAATTTGCCCATCTATTAGAAAGTAGAGAAATAATAAAAATGTATTTACTGTAGTAGATTATGTAAGTTATTATATTACACTTCACTACAAAATCACCAAGCTACAATTTTTTTTATTAAACACCCTCTCCTAGGGTAATAAGGAATTCCAGTTAGCGCTTTGGAATGGCATTAAGTTTGTGACGAACAAGTCACATTCTAAAATTTGTTCTAGTAAATAAACAATAGTGTCACTGGGGACTGGCAAAACTTCAAGTTGTCTTAAGCATTTGTCCTGGGTTCAGCAGTAGCAGTCATTTTTCCCCTTCTTGGTAGCTGGTGCAGCGCTGTGTTTTGACTTTCGGCCTGGGAACAGAACTGATAGCGATGTTTTGGTTTGGCCAAGGACTTTCTGAGCCTCATGCTCTGCCAGGGAGGAGGGGAAGCCGGGAGGAAGCAGAGACAGGACACCTGGCCCAAACTGACCAAAGAGGTATTCCATACCACAGCACATCATGCCCAGGATGTAACTGGGAGTTAGCCGGAAGGGCTGGGAGACTGCAGGGTTGGAGGAGGTATCGGTCGGAGCTTGGTCGGGCTTGGGGGGCGAGTTATCGGTCGGCTGGTGCTGAGGTGATGTATTCTCTTCCCTTGTTATTTCCTTTATCATTATTATCACTGGTGGTAGCAGTAGTGATTTGTGTTATACCTTAGTTACTAAACTGTTCTTATCTCAACCCGTGGGAGTTGCATTCTTTTCGATTCTCCTCTCCGTCCCTCCGGGAGTAGGGGGAGGTAAAGAAGGCGGGGGGGGTGAGTGAACGAGTTACCTGACTGGGTTTAAACCATGACAGCATTACAGTATTTAACTCTGCAGCTACCTAAGATTGCAAATCAGGGAGTTTGTGATACAAAGCTTAAGATTATCTTTCAATTATAGTTGAAAAGCCAGAAACACAAATTATACCTGCATAAACAAAGGGTAAGCTTCAAAAGTCTGTGGAAGAAACTTGCCAGCAATATGATATGCTTTTGTTTCTACTTATTCTTCTGTGCCTAAGAATATATTGTGCACTGCATCACTCTAATTTTCAAATCTCTGTTTTATTATCAATTTAAGTCACAAACACAATATTAACCTTTTTTTGTATCTATCTGACTTATTAGATTTAGAGTGTTGGTGCACCAGTTCAAGGTAACCAAACAGCTTTATTATATCAGCAATAGCCTTGCAAGATATCCTCATTGTATTCTGAAGGACTTAATTTAAGAGATGATACTGTGAAACATTCTATTTTTTTTTTCTATTTTAGAGAGCCATAATGAGATAAATAGTAAGGAGACACAAAAGGAGAACCCTAAGATCCTATGGGAGCAAGAGCAGGAGCCATACCCTTAATCTAATGGGATGTATCTCAGTATAGTGCACATAAACAAATAGATATTCTCTTTGTATTAACAATACATCAATCTTAGAAGCACTTGTCCATGTAGGATGCTGAATATTTATCCCTATTTCTCAAGAGTTTTTAAACAGTATAATGTTATTAAAAATGTTCATAGCAGTTTATCAAATAAAAGGGAAACAATCTTCTAAATGAACCCTCTTTGAATCAAACTTTTAAAATGCCATATCCTATTCTGAATGGAAGCACAAGCTCAAGTTTAAAAACTCATAATAAGTGATATCATGTAGACAACAACAAAAAACAAAGGAAGCAACACTTCCACTTTTTTCCATTTTGTGGGCTTGTTAAACAGAGACTAAACCCACCGTTTTGTTTTTGCTAGATTCTAAAACCTCACAGCTCTAGGTGCAAAATGAGAGGAAGCTGCTTTGCACTTGAAAGCGAACAATAGATTTAAATAGCACTGAAGGCATGAAAACAGCTGGCTACAAGCCCAGAATCTATAAATAGTACCAAACTTATTTGTCATAACTCCACTGATGATGACAACATCATCAGGAAATGAAAACAGAAAAAAAAAAAACAGAAAAGGAATGAAAACAGTGGACCTCAGGAATGAAAGTCCATGCTTTGCCAGAGCAATCTATTCAAGTTAGACAACAATCCTAGGGTGAGAAGCAGCAATGGCAACTAATAATGCCATGACTCTTGCTATGTAAAGATGCCAGGGGAAGAGGAAGGAAGAAGAAAAGGAACTATCAGCTGTAGAATTAGTGTTACTGGTGTAGATTCTTAATTTTTATGGGAATGGTGAAATGTAATGTTTATCATTTGTCTTCAGCATGATGAATACAGTATGTGATTTATACAAACAAGACTTTTCACTTAGCATAGAAGTTTTGACATACCCTTCCTTCCCTTTTCCATGTAAATCCCTTCAACTTTTAAACAAAACCAGAAATAGCACCAATACTATACTTTGCTCTCTTTATCGAATTTAAGAACACAGAAACATAGAGAACGCTCTACGGAAACAATGTGATTATTAACATGAATAAAAATAATCCACAATTATAGCAATCTGTATGAGAACAACTGATTACAGAGAAAAATCTCCTGTAAAAATACAATATGACTGAAAGAAGAGCTAGAGGAAAAAATTCTATTTACATAGATGGAAGGCTATATAGATGGAAGAGTGTATAAAATATGTACAAAATAAAACAAGAGACGTAGATTCCAGTGCTATGATAGTCAGATCAGATCTCAAATCGAGAGTGTGCATAATGACATCATATATGTTCATAAATTTAAGCAGATGATTTCATTTTCTATTATTCCCAGTTGATTTCTGAAATCATTGCTTTCTTTGATTAGAAACTTTTTCTACAACAATTTCTGTGGGGCTGTTTTCAAAGTGAGACATGTCAGTATTCAAAACCACATGGTTTGTAGGACTGAAAACATTCACACACCAAATACTCCTCCCATGTAAAAAAAAAAAAAAAAAAAAGTCAAACCCAAAACCAGAAAGAAAGTACAGACAGTCCCAAAAGGATGCTTTTTCCTCATCACTCTGAGCATCCACCCCTTACCCCTGCACTTAAAGGCATGGTATTTGCCTGAAGTACTTGACGGGGTCAGCAGCTTGCAACACTTCAGCTGAAGGGCTAAGCAGGTATTGATGATTTGTGAAGGCTTTATTCTCCCACTGCACACATGAATACACACCTCCTTGCCTGGTTTGGAGAAGATAGATAAAAAATGACAGATTGTGATGGGCAAGCTAAGGTAAAAACCAAGTAGACTTGTGGTAGGCAACTCAGGAGAAGCCAACCTTTATGGACAGTTGAGATGATTACTTAATTGGTACAGACCCCTGTAAGTTAACCCATTCCATTAGAAGGGATGAATTTTGACTTTATAGAGGACCAATTCTGGATTGGAAAAAGCTGGAAGAACATGTACATAGACAGAGCCTTTCAAAATAGCATTACAAGTATATTCATATGTCATTTTAGAAGACCCATTGCTATCAACCATGCCACAATTTTGTGACACATTAATGAAGGAGTCTTTTGGATGAGATGCAAACATGTAGACAGTACGAAAGTCCCAGAAGATTGGAAGTTGGCCAACATGACGCCTCTTTACAAAATGGGCAAGAAGGAAGACCCTGGAAAATACAGGCCTGTCATCCTGACCTAAGTGTCAGGGAAGGTATGCAGCAGATGATCCTAAGTAAGATCATAAAGCACGTGCTGCAAAACAAAGGGATCAGGCCCAGTCAGCATGGGTTAATGAAGGGCAGGTCCTGCTTGACCAACCTGATCTCCTTCTACAATAAGATGACCTGTCTCGTTAATGAGGGAAAGGCTGTAGACATTGTCTATGTGGACTTAAGTAAAGCATTTGACACTGTCTCCCACAGCATCCTCCTGGCTTCTCATAGCTTGGATAAGTATATTCTTCACTGGGTTGGAAACTGTCTGGATGGCTGAGCCCAAAGAGTGGTGTTAAGTGGCATCACATCTAGTTAGTCACCAGTCACTAGTGGTGTCCCTCAGGGCTCGGTATTAGGGCAGGTGTTTTTTAATATCTCCACCGATGATCTGGATGAGGGGATCAAGTGCACCCTCAGTAAATTTGCAGGCAACACCAAGTTGGGTGGGAGTGTTGATCTGCTGCATGATAGGGAAGCTCTGCAGAGGGATCTGGACAGGCTGGATTGATGGGCAGTGTCCAGTGGTATAAGGTTCAATGAGGCAAAGTGCCATGTCCTGCATTTGGGTCACAACAACCCCATGCAATGTTACAGGCTTGGGGAAGAGTGGCTGAAAAGCTGCTCAGCGGAAAAGAACCTGTGGGTGCTGATTGATGGGTAGCTGAGAGTGAGCCAACTTGTGCCCAGGGGAAGAAGAAGGAAAACAGTACCCTGGCCTGTATCAGAAATAGTGTAGCCAGCAGGGACAAGGAAGTGACCATCCCCTTGTACTCAGCACTTGTGAGGCTGCACCTTGAATTCTGTGTTTAGTTCTGGGCCCCTCACTACAAGAGAGAGATTGAGTTGCTGAACAGAGCTCCGGAAAGGATAGCGAAGCTGGTGAAGGGTCTGGAGAGTAAGTCTTATGAGAAATGGCTGAGGGAACTGGGGTTGTTTAGTCTGGAGAAGAGAAGGCTCAGGGGGGACTCTGCAACTCTCTGAGAGGCGGGTGTAGTGAGGTTGGGGTCGGTTTCTTCTCCCAAGTAACAAGTGACAGGACAAGCGGTAACGGCCAGGGGAGATTCAGATTGCATATTAGGAAAAATTTCTTCACAGAGAGAGTGCTCAGGCGTTGGAACAGTCTGCAAAGGGAAGTAGTGGAATCACTGTCCCTGGAAGTGTTCAAAAACCATGTAGATGAGGCCCTCAGTGACATGGTTTAGTGGTGGTCTTGGCACTCCTAGGGTAATGGTTGGACTTGATTTTACAGGTCTTTTCAAACCTACTTGATTCTATGACTCTATTTTATGATTATATGTAGGTATTATACTCTTAGGTTACTTTCTGTCCTATGTGGCTTTGCTCTGAAGATGATTGTCACTTATTGGGATTGTCCCCAGGAAAAAAAAAAACAAAGCCTTTTTTGCTTGAAAAGTATCAGCTTTAGACAGTTTTTGCACTTGTATTATAGATATGCACTTGTATATGCATTGTAATATTATATCAGTCTTATGAAGATATTTAAATAAAAAAGGAAATGTCAAATGAAAAAACATAAAGCATTGGGTAACACAACATTTGAAATAAAAGTATCATAACGTATCATTTTCTAAAAAGGAAATTTTACTTCTGGCAATAAAATAATTTTATTATGCCTCTCCTTATTTTAAATAATAACTGCATTATCAAAAATTGAGATATGATCCAACAAGGTCTTTTAAAAGAAGTTGAAAATACTGATGCCATAGGTATACAAATGCAGTGGAGTGAAATTTGACTTTGCTACCAGGTGAGGTGAAAAGGCCAAGATTTCCTAACATCAGTAGAGGCTTAAATTAAGCATTCCTGATAAAAAATGTAATAAAATGGTCTGAAAAGCATATTCATGTTTCTGAATTTCTGGACACAGTGGGGTAGTTTCACACCTGGTCAAGGAGCTCACAGAGCTGTTCAAAGTAAAGATTAATGCTGAACAAGTTCAAAACTTTTTCTAGACTGGGCCATCTTGTCTAGACTGTGCTTTAGCCAAGAAAGTGTAGACACTGTGATCCTTGAAGTCCTTTACAAACTGATATTCTAAGATTTCCTGAAGTAGCTGTTTTAGCTACTAGAAATCAGCTGAGTGTTTGCGCAACTTCTCCTAGTTACCAGAAGAAGCTGAGGCAGCTTTGGCAAGTGGCTTTGTTGGTTGACATTCAAGGATCACCTGCTACAAGCTCAGGAGTGTTGCATTCTAACTAGAAGGAAGTGCAGCAGGAGAGTCAGAAGACCTCCATGAATGGATAAGGAGCTGCTGAGGAAACTTAGAGGGAAAAAAAAAAAAGGCTTATAAAAGGTGGACACAAGGACAGGTGGCCTGGGAAGAATACCGGGATATTGTCTGGGAAGCTAGGGACCAGGTTAGGAAAGCAAAGGCACAGTTAGAATTAAACATGGCTAGGGATGTGAAAGATAACAGGAAGGGATTCTATAGGTGCATTGCAAATAAAAGACTAGGCACAATGTGGGCCCTCTGTGGAAGCTATCAGGAGAACTGACTACCCTGGATTTGGTGAAGACTGAGGTTCTGAATGACTTCTTTGCCTCAGTCTTCACTGGCAAAGGCTCTGACCACACCATCCAAGTATTGGAAGGCAGATGCAGGGACTGTGAGAATGAAGACCTTAGGCCCACTGTAGGAGAGGATCTGGTTCGAGACCATCTTAAGAACCTGAATGTGCACAAGTCCATGGGAACTGATGAAATCCATCCACAGGTCCTGAAGGAGCTGGCAAATGAAGTTGCTAAACCACTGTCCATCATATTTGAAAGATCATGGCAGTCAGGTGAAGCTCCCAGTGACTGGAAAAAGGGAAATATAAACCCCATTTTCAAGAAGGGGAAAATGGATGACCCAGGGAATTACAGAGCAGTCAGTCTCACCTCTGTGCCTGGCAAAATTCTCCTGGAGCAGATTCTCCTGGAAGGCATGCTAAGGCACATGAAAAACAACAAGGTGGTGACATGGGCAGTGGGATTGAGGGTGCCCTCAGCAAGTCTGCCGATGACACGGTTGATACGCTGGAGAGAAGGAATGCCGTTCAGAGGGACCTTGACACACATGTAAGGTGGGCTGATGCCAACCTTATGGAGTTTAACCATGACAACTGTAAGGTCTTACACCTCGGTTGGAGCAATCCCAGGCACAGCTACAGGTTGGGCAGAGAAGAGATTCAGAGCAGCCCTGTGGAGAAAGACTTGGGGGTGTTGGTTCAGGAGAAAATGAACATGAGCCAGCTTCAGTGTGTGCTCGCAGCCCAGAAAGCCAACCGTTTGCTGGGCTGCAACAAAAGGAGTGTGACCAGCAGATCGAAGGAGGTGATCCTGCCCCTCTGCTCTCATGAGACCTCACTTGGAGTATTGTGTGCAGTTCTGGTGTCCTCAACATAAAAAGGACATGGAACTGTTGGAACAAGTCCAGAGGAGGGCCACAAGGTTGATCAGGGGACTGGAGCACCTCCCGTATGAAGACAGGCTGAGAAAGTTGGGGCTGTTCAGCCTGGAGAAGAGAAGGCTTCATGGAGACCTCATAGCAGCCTTCCAGCATCTGAAGGGGGCCTATAGGGATGCTGGAGAGGGACTCTTCCTTAGGGACTGTAGTGATAGGACAAGGGGTAATGGGTTAAAACGTAAACAGGGGAAGTTTAGATTGGATATAAGGAGGAAGTTCTTTACTGTGAGTGTGTTGAGGTACTGCAATGGGTTGCCCAGGGAAGTTGTGAATGCTCCATCCTTGGCGGTGTTCAAGGCCAGGTTGGACAGAGACTTGGGTGACACGGTTTATTGTAAGGTGTTCCTGCCCATGGCAGGGGTGTTGGAACTGGATGGTCTTAAGGTCCTTTCCAACTCTAACTATTCTGTGATTCTATGATTCTAAGTATCTTAAAAGTTGTTCTACGCACCACTAGTGTCTGAGTAAAAAGTTTCATCAGTGACTTGGGTTGTGAAATATTTCTGAGGGAACAAAGAATGGGTTAAAATGATAAAATTAGCGTCTAAACAGAAAGACAAGCACTTTTTACTTTCAAAGTATTCCAAAATATGCAATATAGACATTACATATGAATAAAGCATTTAACATAATATGAAGTGCCAAGCTGCGAAAGCTACTAATCTATATCTTGCTACTGTCATTGCATCATTTATAGTAAAACAATACTGATCCAATGCCCTAACAGTGTCAGTAGGAGTATAAACACTGCAAACATTTTCCAAGACATTGATATACATATGGTGAAAAAAAAAAAGGAATAAAAATTTCCCAGTGTTCTGGTGTCAGTGTGGCTGAGCCAGACAATTCTTCATCTTTTATGAACAGTGTAGGAACCTTTGTTTCTTCTCACTCCCTAGAAATGATGGCGGCCTGCCAAAGAGGAACAGATTTTGTGCTAAGCTTCTGTTTAGACTATATTCTTCCTACCAGATCTTCCTGCTAGAGGCATCAGGAGGATTTGAAAGTGAGGTCTGTGAGCACAGATAGAAATTCAGTATTTGGGGGGAGAAAAAGATAAGTCCCAGGAACTCTGTGTTTTACTGCTCTCTTCACTGTGGAGAGTGGCACTTGATGTGATCCTCACTCTTGAGCATGACACAATACGTTTCAGAGCTGAAACTACTGGACTGTAGCTAGATTTTGCTTCAGGGTGGAAATAGGTAATGTTCTAGAATCAAGAAAATACAAAAAATGATGGGGATGTTGAGTCCTCACAAAGCAAATAAACTAAACACAATAGAGCTGGAGGCATGCTGCACTACCCCTGCTTTATGTACACGCACACATTATTTATTTAATTTTATTTAATATAAAATACAGAGTATTTCTTGGCATACAGAGCCTTGTCAGTAGTTTGTGAATTGCATTAAGTCATCTCAGCTGGGGCTTAGTCTTCACCTCATGTAGGCATGCAAACCGAATATTTAAAAAAAAAAAAAAATAGAAAACCCTAAAGCCTGGAGCCTGTTTATATAATTTAGCATCCCATTCCTAACTGTAAAAATTCATAATTAGGTTCTACTTTACAGTCAAGTTAATCATATCACATCCTATCTCTGATAGGTGCAGAAATAAAAACTGCTTAACAGTTTTCAGGTAATCACACTCAGTGTGCCATGACTTCATGATTTCTTTTATAGGAAAGAAACACACAGAAAGAAATACACAGCTCCCAGAAGAAATGCTGCAACTGTATATGTTGCTTTTAGGTGTGCAGTGACTAATTATTTAAACAATTAAAAATATCTATGAATGGGGCTCAATAGCCATGCCAACTGATTCAAAGGTGGGCATTTTTATACATTGAAAGATTCTCAGAAGTATGGGGTTAAAAAAGCCTCAGAAAAGGAAGAAAATAAATATTATTCAGAAAGTTAAGTCTCTAAAGAAAAAAAAACAAACAAGCACAGTAATGTGTTAATATTATATACAGGACTGCAGAAAATGCAGATAACTTTAACATGTATGGAAGAAAATGTTATTGAAAAAGGAGTTCTTTCCTCCTAAACAAAGAAGACAAAGAAGACAAAGTTCACCATGGCTTAAAAAAGTAGGATATGGAGCTCTGCTTCAGAACTCCACAAATATTTACAAAAATTTTCTGAGGTATTTGCCTAGCTGTCGTGATGACTACAAGGGAAACATTCTACAAATATTTGAAGGAAATAAACACTAGTAAGGAAGGAGTATAGCACACATAATGCCAATGGTTCTGTAGCTTAAATATATGTAATGAGATGCTGTTAAGATCTGGAAAATATATATTGACAATTTAGAAAAACTTCCAAACAGTGTCATCAAATGTCTTTGGAACAACAGCCTGGAAAATGCTCTAGTCAGTTAAGGCTCTCTTCTTTCATGCTAGGGTTGCTCTAGGTTGCATTTCAGCCTCCTGACAGTCTGCCATCAGGAAAAAAGAGAAAAAAAATAAAAGTGAAAAAAAAAACAACCAACCAACCAACCAAACAAAAAGACTTCGTGTCACCATTTGTACGTGTAGAAGCTGAAAATTTTAAAACTGAATGGGAGTTAACCTGATGTTGTCTTTTATATTTTACCTTTTACAACTTCTGTAAGTGCATCAAGCTTAGATGTGCAGCTGAATCCAAAGTTTTAGAGCAGCATTCTTTGCAGATGAAACATTAGCCTCTTTCTTTCAATGCCAGGTTTCCATTCTGTTTTAGCATTTAATTATGCTAGAAGTTGTTATTTCAAGATGCTGTGGGTTTGAGACTGTTTTATTTATTTAAAAATGTTATTTGTCATAATTTTCAAGAAGGTTCTGTGACCTACTCTTCTGACCAATTTTTCAATTGAGATGTGGCATAGTAACATTTTCTCCCTGATAAATATTTTTATTAACTAACACACTAAAAAGTTGTTGAAATGGCAAAAATCAAACCAATTTCAGTGGATTATAACAAAGCTATACTATGGTAATAGAAAACATCTGCTGGTGATTTGTCATTTTTAAGAAAACTTTATTGCCTAAAACACTTTGGGCCAAATTTAGAGACTACTGATTTCATAAAAACCTAGGAATGTAGCTTACACACAGCTTAAGGTCCTAGAAATGATTTTAAAAGTTTCACATTAATTTATTTATTAAATTTTCTTTTAATGGAGCTGAAGAGTTGTCTTTGGGCTTGGATAAATCTGGACCCGAAATTAGTGGCACCAAGGGGAATCATGGAAATTTCAGCTTGTCTCAACTATAAAATTAGAGTGGAAGAGGAGGCTACCAGCCCTAATTCTGAACTGAGTGTGGTGGAAGGCTGTCCTGGCGTCCTGAACTGTCCTGAACTATTTCCAAGCTGGTATGGGTGGCAGGGGTTTAAATTGTCATTTGGGAGTCAATTCAGTTTGACCATCTACACTACTACCCAGAAAGTTTTTAAACTGGGATACGTGGTATGAGATGTGAATGTGTATCAGCCCCTGTTCTGATTATCTGGGAAGAAGAAAAGCAGCCCTGTATGTAACTCCCTAATGGGACTGTGGGAAGTCCAAGACCCTGTGTTCAGCTTCTCTCATGTTTGGCAAAGTCTTAGTCTGCATTTCAGTTGCAGGGAAGTCACATTCTTATTCTGATTCTCGGAAGTTCAAACTTGCCCATGTATTAAGAAGTGAAGGACTACTAAGTTCTTGACCATCAAATCCTCAGCTCAGCATCCAGATGTTGACAGTAAAAAAAACATGCATTTGAGAATGTGAATCAATATTTCATGTATATATAGGGTAGTCATGCAGCTCTGGATATTCTGAGTTTTTGAGGCTGATGAACTTAATGGGTGTTTCTTGGTCAGGGAAGCACTGCTAGTTAGAAAGAATTTCCAAAAGAAGAGCAACTTTGCATGCGTTCTGCTTCCCATTCCTAAACCTCTATGGCTCTGTTGGAGACAGAAGAAGGGCCTACATGTTTCTTCAGTGTGATGCCAGTACCCCTTTATATCTCAATTATTTCTGAAATCCATAAGATGCTCTTCATAGATCATTCTGAATACTGTTTTGATTTGTGACTTCACTGCACAGAGTGGGCTTTTTCTTTAATCTGCCCCAAATGAGGTACAGTTCCTTTTCACTATGAAGCCATTATTTTACAGTCCTCTTTCTTTTTAGCTTTTAGTACTGATTTGAGCTAAGCTATAACATACAGTAAGTTATCAGGTTGAATTTGAGGCACCCCACTGCCTTCTGAGAGAAGCTCTGTCTTAAAACTTGAAGTTAAAATATCAGTGAGAGCCCTTCAGCTAACCTTAGAAACACTGTATACATTGCAGTTAAATACTAATTAAACAGCAACTGAAGCACTAATTAAACATTTACGGCTAGAGGCTTTGACATTGTTTCACTTGTCTGCATTTTACTGGTATCATCACGGGTGGCAAAACTAAAACTTCTTATAGGAGCAGAGAAATAATTTTGCTAGCTTATTGCTTGTTGAGTCAGCTGCAGTGGTGGCTATTGAAAAGCTACTACTCATTCATGGCTAATGCAGAGCAGTACCTTGTATCTGAGAGAAACTGTACTGGGAGTGCTTCATATCAGCTCTTTCATATCAGATATAAATGATACTGCAGTGAAGAAATTACTTTCAAGGCTGATTCATAGAGGCAGGAGAGAAAAAGCTACAAACTTCCTTCTAGCCTGAGAAGCAGAAACATCTCACAGATAGTGAAGTATCTGAACTAAGCAGGAGTTTAATCTCTCTGTGCCATCTCCATTCATAAAAACTGTCATTTTTGCTGGAAAAAGTTCTCATTTTGTTTTTTTTTTTTTTTTTATTTTGTTTGTTTTTTTTCAGATGGGGTGATCAATCTGAGCATGACCAGTTTCAGTATAACTAGGGTGCTACCTTTTCTGTGGTTCACCTTTTGCATATCCTAGATTCACCATGGATTTCAAGACTCATGGGCGGCATGACTTTCAGGCTGTAACTGAAAGAAAGTGCTGATAACTCTATTTGATGTGAGCTGCTGCAAATCCATGAGAACTGCTGTAGATAATTTCAAGAGACACAAAGAAAACTGCCTAATGAAAAAGAGCTTGTAAACAAAACCAAGGCAAAGAATCATAAAAACTCTATGCATATTTTGTCTAGATACTTTCTGGTACTTTACATTTTCTGTTTTGACAATCATTTTAACCGCTACCATACATCTGTCCAAGGATATTACAATGCTACAAAACCCACTACAATATATCACTTTCAAGTAGTTCATTTTATTGAAAAATGCTATTGTATTATTTCAGATAGGGTATTCTTTTTTTCAAGAAAATACGTTTCCATGTACTGTCTTTGTAATGAGATAAATCCTTTAGTCTATTCAAATAAAACTTCCAATTAACTCTGCGTTAGTTTTGGCTGGGAAAAAAAAAAAAAAGATTGTTGGCACTCTGCATGTAAAAATATCGATTTCTAACTTCTGAGTGAGTGGAAGAAATTTAGTGGGTGTGAAGAGAGATAAAATACAGGACAGAAATAAATTCAGTTTGAAAATGAAGATGCACCTACAGTACCTCTGTCATGTCTTATATCCATATCAATGTTGCTCTAGAAAGTCGAATGTTGGCAATTGACTAAAACTCAAGTTAAAACACTACCAAGTATTGACAATGGCCTCAGGATAACTCTGATCCTTAAGATGGTGACATGTGAAGAAAAGCTCATACTGAACAACAAATAAGATGATCAAGTATATAGAATATATATAAACAAGAACAGCATTGAAAAACTGGAAAGCAGTAATTTAGATATTTCACATCACACGTGATGTCAATCTCCAATTTGTGATTAAGCAGCTGGAAAGAAAAAATTAAACACAAAAAGGAAGACTATAGACAATATTAAAGTAAACATTTCCACATAGACAGCACATACGAATTGCACTCGAAATTAAAAAGGAAGCACTGGGCTACAAAAGCATTGTGCTTCTGGTGATCTGGTAGTTCTCATGTCCTGTTCTTTTAATTTCTTTAAAGTGAGATTATATAATCTGGAAATTGTGAATATATATATATTCACATGGAAATTGTGAATATATATATTTTCACTTCCTATCATTTAATACACTTGCAGTAGGACAAAAAAAAAGAAAATGTTATAATGAATTTGGATTATTATTTAAAATTTAGAATAACAGATCATTACAGAGACCAATGGAAAAATTAATATTGCCACCTGTTGGTGAAAATACAGAAGGCCAAATAATTCCTAACAATTTGCATATCCCCAAGGAAAGTGTTGGCCTGTGTAAAATGAATTATAGCTATTGTTTTGGTTTACACAACACAAGCTAGTCCAGATTACTATTACACATAATAATCTCTGTGAAGAAGTCAGCACTGCCATATTCCTTTCTACTACGGTCAACATCACTGGACCTAAAAAGACTCAAACACACCCCCCAAGAATAAGAAAGACACAATCTGCCCCAAATAAGGTACAGTTCTTTTTCACTATGAGACCATTATTTTACAGTGCTCTTTTCAGCACTGATTTGAACATCTGTTGTGCTATTGTGCAGTATATTTAATAGCAGCAATTCTGTAACAACTTTAATTTAATTTCACTAACAATCTAACTAATTGGATAGCAGCAATGTTTATTTTCATTCACTCCTTTCTCGGCTTTACCTCATTCTTCTGCCACATGTCTTCTACCACAAAAACCTTCCTTTGGTATATTAAGAACTTCTTTTCCTCCTCTTCTTCGTGCCTTTTCTACCTTGTATTACATCCACTATTTCTCTTCTATATTTGGTATCTATACTTTTCTCACTTGTTCACATTACCATCCATCGACCCATACATAACCACATTCCCATTTCACCCCTCCATCTTAAGCAATCTCTGCAAAATGAGCAGAAACTTTATGATGAAGTTTCTTGGAAATTTGTCTTTCTGTTAAAGAAAAAAACTAATAGATGAACTCGTTCTGCTTCTTCTGCTTCCTTTTCCCCAATATATCTCTTTACATTGCTTAGACAAGTGGCTATGCCAAGACATATACTTTGCCTTCTATTTTTGATAGAGCAGTATCTTCAGAAAGTCTGTTCTATACTTGGCAGTATATGGGTCAATACACAGCACTCTAGAGGAGTCAGCAAATCCATGGCCTACTAGGCCATTTTAAATCCCCACAGCCCAGAGCAGTTAAGTTTTATCAGTCTTGAGAAATGGGGAAGATTTTCCATCTCTCTTGTTTTCTCCCCTTCACACAGTAACATATCATCAAAACAAAGTGCACAGTTATTTCTAAAATATGCTTTTAAATGCACAGATACCTTTATACTATGCCCAATTTTGATTTAGATACATGCTTACAAATGAACTTGTCTGAAATTATTTGGACAAATTTTCTATCAAAGGTTGACTATAACGATTCTATGATTCTATGATCAGTCTTTTGATGCTCTTTACTCTCGTCCAAAAGCATGAGGAAATAGAAATGCCTTACAGAGTACCCTGAAGGTCTACAAAGATGGTTTTAATAAGTTCACAGCTGAAGGCACCTTCAGGGAAACTCTACTGCCAGTCCTCCCACTCAGATTTACAAGATATCAGTTCAAGTCTCTCAGATGCCTGCAGCTATTGTGAAAGCCTCATGCCATTTTGGTTTTCTATAGGTCAAAAACATACCTTAAATTTGACAAGAAAAATCAATAAGCATGCAGTACAGCCTGGTGAAGACAGCAGGCCTTGCTTCACCAAGACACAATGCCTGATAAGAAGACTTTTTTATTAACTTAGGCTTCTGGATATACTCATGCTCTAGCTCCATAAAAAAACAAACACTTACATAATGTGAAATAGCATATATAAGTACAGAGCTTTGTAACAAACTTTCTGTATTTCTCAGGGCAGGAAAAACCTGAACTCAAGTAAGATATTTCAAGACAAAATAATCCAGTGTAACCCTGGGGATAAGGATGAAAACAAAGGTCTTGGTGACTAATGACAGTCAATGAAGAAACTAATTTTATCTTGAAAATTGCATAAAATAAATATTTGTTACAAGACCCTGCCTCAATCCAGACTACATACAGGATACCTGACATTCCCAACCTGCAGCACACAGAATAAGCATTTTCAAATATCTGTGTTTAATAAAAATATATGTTCAATTGCAGCTACATGGTTTGCTTTATCACTCAGTTTCAAGAAATGTTCGGAGAATGTATTGCATAAGTTGCTTCAAGTGAAAAGAAAGAATGCTGCTGCCAGGACCCTTATGATTGTAGGAAAGAGGGGAAAATGAACCATCGCCAGCTTTTACTAATCTTGTATTATTAATAACACTCAGACTAGCATTGTTTTATATGTTATCTCAAGTATATATGGTAGATAGATTTTTCAGGAAGACCTGTGGTCAGCTTCAGAGTGGCTAAAATAAGACTAAACTTTTACATTCATACTTTGGTCTGGGATGTCCCCCTGTGTGCAATACTGTCGTCAAACAAGGTATTTATTTGCAAAACCTTTTCCTTTCTGTAAAAATAAATGATTACTTCACGGTGTTTTGTTTTGGTTTTTTTATTAAAGAACTAAAAGGATTAATTTATGGCTATGGTTACAAAGTCTGGAACAGCATTAAAGTTCCCTTGCTACCTGAGGGATAAGAG
This sequence comes from Pezoporus flaviventris, assembly GCF_033815535.1. NCBI lineage: Eukaryota > Metazoa > Chordata > Aves > Psittaciformes > Psittacidae > Pezoporus > Pezoporus flaviventris. Next base: position 31,083,699 of record NW_026892555.1, read on the forward strand.
TAGCCCAGTCTGCTACTGGATTCCTCTCTCACAGAGAAATAATCTAAAAGGAGCTGTATAATGCATCTAATCAGAACTCTGTTATTTAAGATGTAAATGGTGAAGTTACTCCCATATTACTCCTGTGGCATTACTGGGAGAGGCAGCAATATTTTACAAAGTATGAAAAAGGAGAATTTCCTGTAGCTTTCCAGGTGGTACATAAGGTGGGCTACTTTTCAAGCTGTTGGGTTTTTCTGTTTGATTTTTTGTTTGTTTGTTTGTGGGGTTTTGTTTGGGCTTTTTTTTTGTCTTTATCTGTTTTGACCACCTACCATATAAGTCTTTTGGCTAAGGAAGACTCCAGTGAAGGCTGTAGTCCTACATTCAGATTCATCTATTTGGCTACTCACAGATAATGCAATATGCAATGTACAGGAATTTGTTTCTTAGTTCCAGATCCTAATTTGGGGAAAAATAGAGTCAGAGCACATGTAATAAAAGAGTGAAACCCAGTAGAGATGGAAAGACAGGCCAAATATTTGCAGGAGCCAATAAAATATATGCTACTTTCAGACATGCTAGTCCCAGTTCGGATGTTCTAGTCTAGTGAATGATAATGAAGCAAACAAAGCAGTAGTCTGGGGAAGACAAATAAGAAAATAGAATATCAAAGCAGGAAAACGTAGCAAAGTAAAAATGTTAGAGACCCATTCAGTAAAAATAAAAGTTAAATAAAAAGGAAAATAGAGATTTTTGAAAATTCTTAATTGTGAGGAAAAGAAGCTTTCTCTATCATTCAGAAATCATACAGTTACATAAAACAGAACTTAAGCAAACAGAAAATAGCAGAAAGGCGTGAGAAAACGTTTCAGCAAGTTTCAAAGCTACTGCAGCTTATATTCTTCTTCCTCTAGTTTTCTGTGAACCCTGACAGAAATGAGCAGAGTGCCAAGAATATTATTCCAAACCTTGGCTTTCCTCCTAACACACACTAGGGACTAGCAGTGGAGCCAATCAGTTTGCTGATGTATGCCACCTTGAAATCAGATGGAAACTTCCCTCTGCAGAAAATATTCTTAAGAGTCCTGTCCGTGATCGTCTAAAGCTCAAAATTTAGTATTCTATCATAGGGAATAAACTTTGTAGTTTTAGTTTGATGTTGTTCTTTAAAAAAAAACAAAACGTATCTTGTCCTTGCCAAGTTCCTGCAGATCAACATGAAAAAGGTAAAGGAAGGTAGTATTTGCTGCTATTAGACCTAGCACTGACATTCTGCTAGTTCTTAACTCCAGTGTCCATGCCTGGGTGGGGAATGAGGGGGCGAAGCCAAATTTTTGTGGATCTAGATCAGATGCTGTAGTCTCTCATGTTTTAAAATTGTACTAGGATTCAAGCAGCTTAGTCTAAAAAGGAAGAACATGCTCTCAATACACTCCTTGCTTCACATCTCAAGGAAAGAAATGGCACTGTGTTTCCAGCAGGCTTAGATCATTGGAGGAATCTTTTGTTGTTGCTGTTCACTGCAAACAAAGCACTGAAGGCCATGTCATTATTAGTTTCCACATTCTTCTCAGCCTGCAAGCTTGAAAGCTTTTATAACATGGGTCTGATGCTTACAGTCTTAAGCCTTAAGACAGAGGAGCAAAAGCAAACAGAAATGGGACTGAGAGTCTGGAAAGGAAAAACAGTGATTGTCTTTCTCCCTTTTTTACATCTGTCCTTGACAGCTTTTCACGTGATGACTAAGTAAATAATGTGCATTGTGTCTTGATGCAAAGTATGTGAAAAGAGGAAAGCATAGCGTATTCTGTAACTACAGTATATATCACAAAGAGTAAATTTACATGAGACTTTTTGATTCAAGCAGCAATTAATTCCCTCCATTCTTTTTAGATTTATTCAGGTGAGTAGATGAGAAGGTCATAGGGGCCAACAGTAACAAATATGTCTAAGAAACTATGCTGACAAAGGAGAGCAACATTTATTGCTTTAAAAGGAATGCCTCCAGACCCTCAGACACCTAGACTCGGCTTCCTAGGGCTTCAGATTCTGCCTACTTTCTTGTGTTCCTCTCTGTTCCAAAACAGAGTGAGAATTCACCTTCAAGACAGTGCAGTTTCTAATACCAGTCTTCTTTCCCTACACATTCTACAGAAAAAAAAAAAAAAAAGAAAGAAAAAGAAAAATATAAACAGAGCTCTTAATGAATTTCTTGCATTTAATCACCAGATGGAATAAATGCTTCTTTCTATAAGAATAGAGGGAGAAAAAGAGAAAAAAAAATAAAAAATCCAGCAAAACTGTGACAGAACTCGCCCTGCACCCAAAATCCCCTTTGGTACTGCTTTGTGAGTTAAAATCCAAATTGTTTCTTAATTATTTCAGAAGAAGGGAAAGGACTGTCAAAGCAAACTTAATTTACCTCAACTAGAAGCATATCAATGAATGAATATCTTCCTGATTAAAGGACTAGAGCTGATGTAAAAGATTAGTGTATTTAGCACAAAATCAGCTGTGGCCAGCTCTGGAAATTTCAGTGCTGCAACAGACTGCCTGTCTCTCCTGTGTGCATTCAAAGTACATCTTCAGAATTGTTGATGGCACTATTACAGATAGAGGCACCCTGCTTAGTGCAGCTGGTATTGAGTGCCACACTTTTTAATAGAGGCAGCTAGACAAGACCCCTAGATTACACATCGACCCCTATAACTTGAAACTCTAAGCAGAAAGCTGACCAGACAAGCAGTTATGATGATCTATTCAAAGTGGTTGAATACTCTCTTTTTTTTGTGTGGAATAAACGTATGTGAATGAACCTTTGCTGCCAATCCTACTGATTCTGCAGCCCACTCCTACTGCTGTCACATCCCTTTCTCCCTTCTCCTTCTCTGTACTCCCTTTAAAAGGTAAATGGAAGGCAGGGGAGGGGGAGGTGGAAGCTTCTTCTTAGTCTATTTCAGGTAGAAATATTCTGTCTCTATTTTGAGGAGAAAAATTCACTTACAGGTGCACCAATTGACTGCTGCTATAGGGCTTGTGGATGCAAGAGAGATGCATTTGTCTGCAGAACTCAAGAACTTCACCCATGTTAGTTGCTTGACACAAAGTGAGTTGAGAGGAGTATCCCTGAGAGAGATCAAGTCCACTTCACACTCAGAAAACCTTTTTGTCCCCCTAGCTCAGTTCTCTTAACTCCTCCTCTTGTAATACTTTGGTACATTTTTTTCCTATTTCACCCTGTAGAAGTGACATGGAATGTAGATGAGCTGTTACTAAATCAATGAAAGAAACTGTCATTATAAGATACTTTTAGCTGGTACCAGATACACTGGTAATGCTTTTCAGCATGATTTCAGATATATCAGATTACTTCAAGGACTTCAGCTAAATGCCACAACCAGAGCAGATATTTTTGTCCTTCTTTATTTAAATATTTGTGACAAAATGTGCAACATTTCATTTATTTGTGTTTTGTTTTTTGCATATAATTCCTATTTTTTACTCCAATTGTTTTCAGCAATATCTTTACTTAACCATAACTAGAAAAATGTTTTAACGTATTTGTTTTCCCTAAAAATAAATTCTGAAAGTGTTATGTGTAGAATTAGAGAAACAACCAAACCCAAAACAAAATAAATGAAAACCCCTACACCTACTTTGTATCCAATATTTAAGTAGGAAAATAAAATCTAAACTCTAAGCAAGGATTCACAGATCATTACAAACATGCAGATATGAATCAGGTACATACATATTTAGACTGATTAGAACTGGGTTATTTTACTAATAAAATTACTCATTAAACATGCATTAAACAAAA